>NC_092382.1:16791334-17095860 GCF_030028105.1 Mobula birostris
GTCTGCACAGGGCAGAGTTTGGGACTCTGGACGATGGTCGGGGTAAGAACGTGTGATGAGAAGGGAGTCAGCAGTGGGGTGTGGCAGCGAATGACAGAGTGGAAACGTTGGAAGCTGATTGACAGAGAAAATAATTCGGTTGTCTGACTGATGACACAAACAATACCTGTGGTGAGGTGCTCCACTGGTCGAGGAACATGTGTGTGGTGGGAATGGTTTTATCTATTGAGGGAGTTGTTCCTGTGTGTTTATCCTGTAATATTATATCTGGATGTTTATTTTAGATTATCCTATCTGTAATAATGTATTGATTATCTTATAAATAGTGAGATTCTGTCCCTAACTGGATCAGGCTTGAATTTATGATGCCTTAATGAAGTTATGGTGGTTATTCATGAGTTTGTATTTTAAAGCAAGATTTTGGTGAATGATGTTTGCCTCTTGATTGTACCTTCATAAGTAACCAGATTGATTCAAACTGCTAGAGGATCCTGGAATGTGTTGGATTGTGTCTGGTTTCTCGGCATTTGCTGCATTTATTGCCTCGTTTGTTTGTATTATATGTATTTTTGATTTTTTTTTCTTTCTGTGAACCACCTTGTCCTGTATTTCTGCAAGGAACCCCTCTGTTTCAGGGAAGAGGTCTCCAACTCTCAGTCAGGTGTTCGATGCTTCCTTGTCACCATCTCGTCTGCTCAGATCATTGGGCTGTCTCCCATTGAGGGTCATACTCATTCCACTGGTTAATCTTTTCTTCCATAGTGATGATTCATTTTTCTCAGTTTGCCTCTGATCTAAGTTTTCTGGTCTGTATTTCTTATCATGATTGCAGATACACACACACAGGGAGTGCTGAATCCAGTTCAGTTTTGATGAAAATATATACTTGTAAGTTTTATCTGACAGGTTGTGATTTTTTTTTCATGTGTGTTATTTCTCTTCCTCCTTCCATCCAAGGTAGTGTTAATCAAAGTGGGGTTGAGTGTAAATAGTCGGCCTTTTCTCCTTGGAGTGACAGAGGATGAGAGGTGACCTGATAGAGGTGTATAAGATGAGGAGAGGCATTGATCATGTGGACAGACAGGTTTTTTCCTCAGGGCTGAAATGGCTAACACAAGAGGGCATTGTTTTAAGGTGCGTGGATGTAGGTATAGAAGAGATATCAGGGGTAAATTTATGCAGAGAGTAGTAAATGCGTGGAATGGGCTGCCAGTGGCGGTGGTTGAGGTGGAATTGATAGGGTCTTTTAAGAGTCTCCTGGACAGGTACATGGTGCTTAGAAAAATAGAGGAGTATGGGTAAGCCTAGGTAATTCTAGGGCAAGGACATGTTCAGCACAGCTTTGTGGGCCGAAGGGCCTGTATACTGTGTTGTAGGTTTTCTATGTCTCTAAGTCGCTGCATGTGAGGCTGCTGAACAAGATCACAGCTCATGGAATTACAGGAAAGATGCTTGTATGGGTCGAAGATTGACTGACAAGGCAGAAAGAGTCAGAATAATGTGGAGAATTCTGTTTTGCTGTCGCTAACTAATGGTGTTCCGTAGGGGTCAGTATTGAGACCACATCTTTTCATATTAAATCTGAATGATATGGATGACGGAATTGATACCTTGGTGATGAACTTTGCAGTTGATACAAAGATAGGTACGGGACAGGTAGTTTAGAGCAAAGCCGGAGTCTGCAGAAGGACTTTGATAGGTTTGGAGAACAGACAACGAAGCAGCAGATGAAATACAGTGTATGCAAGTGTCCAGTCATGTACAATTGGTAGAAAGAATAAAGACAGAGAGAAAAAAATAAATGGGAGAAAATACAAAAATCAGAAATAGGTACTTGGGAGTCCGTGAGCAGGAGTCTCTAAAGGTTTGCTTGCAGATTGAGTTAAGGATGACAACTGTAACGTTAGCATATAGGAGCAAGGATGTGGTACTGGAGCTTTATAACACATTGGTCAGATCACGCAGTTTCCGACCTCCCATCTGAGAAAAAGATATGCTCATATCGGAGCGGGTTCGGAGAAGGTTCACGAGAATGATTCCAGGAATGAAAGCGTTAACTTAAGATCTTTGACTCTGTTCTCGCTGGTCCAGAAGAAAGAGAGGGGATCTCATTGAAACCTATTAAGTATTGAAAGGCCTCGACAGAGTGGCTATGAAGAAGATGCACCCTATACTGTGTGAGTCTGGGACCAGAGGCCACGGCCTCAATGTACAGAGCATCCACTGACAGCAGAGATGAGGAGGAATTTCTGTAGTCAGGGAGTGGTAAATCTTTGGAATTCATTGCCATGGACGGAGTAGACGCCAAGTCATTGAGTGTATTTTAAATGGATGTTCAAGGATTATGGGGAGAAAGCAGGAGAATGGAGTTGAGAGGGATAATGAATTGGACACGAAGGAATGGTGGAACAGACTCGATTGGCTGAGCAGCCTCTGTCTCATATCTCATGGCTCAAGAAGAGTCTAGTGAGGTTGCATTAGGGTTAGGGTATCCGCACCTGGATTATTGTATTCAGTTTTGGTCGTTCTGCTGTAGGAGAGAGGACGTCAATCTGGAATGAGTGCAGGAGAGATTTACGAGAATGGTGCCGGTACTCGAGGGACTGAGTTCTGGAGAGAGGCTGGGCAGGTTGGGACTTCACACCTTGAAGTGCAGGAGATTGAGGCTGACATGATGCAGGTGTCCCAAACCCTGAGTGTACAGAACTGGGGAACGTGCGCAGTCCTTTTCCCCACTTTTGTGGAACCAACAACCAGACGGCACCGGTTCAAGGTGAGAGAGGATTGATTTAATAGGGATGCCAAGGGAAAATTATTAATCCACTCTCCCTTACGGTTTATTGTTTAACTAACTCGATGAGTCCACTCTCAGGTTAAAGGAGCAACACCTCATATTACATCCGGGTAGTTTACAACCCGATGGCATGAACATCGACATCTTTAACTTCTACCGCCACCTTTTCTTTTCATCAACCCACATGCCCGTCTCCTCCATTCTGTCTCCCCACTTCTCTCTTCTCCACTGTGGACCATCTCCCTCTGGTTCCTCTTTTACTTCCTTTTCTCCCCATGGTCCGCTCTCCTATCCTATCAGATTCCTTCTTTTCATTCCTTTGCATTTTCCATCTCCCACCTCACAGTGTCTCACTTCATCTCCCACCTCCCCCACCCACTCACCTTCACTCTTACCTGGCTTCACCTGTCATCTACCAGCTTGGACTCTCCACTCCTCACACCATCTTGTTTCAGCTTCTCCCAGTTCCAGTCCCGATGAAGGGTCTCGGCAGGAAATCTCTGTTTTGATTTATTCCCCTCTGTAGAAGCTACCTGACCTCCTGACTTCTTCCAACATTTTGTGTTTGTTACTCTGCATCTCCAACACCTGCAGAATCTCATCAGGACAGAGTGCAGAATGCAGAGACTACATCGAGTCTCACTAATGTCGAGGAGGCCACACCTGGAAAACTGGAAACAGTCGATGACCCCAACAGGCACAATGTTGAAAAGTTGCCTCATGTGGAAGGACTGTTTGGGACCCTGACTGGTGGTGGGGAGGGTGGTTTGGGGCAGGTCTGGCACTTCATCCACTTGCAGAGTTGGCTTCCAGCCCCCTACACCCTGCAAACCTCTCCCTTTTGTGGACAACACTGCCACTTGGTGGTGATTTGCCACAATAACAGGAGCCCCTGATTTGTGGACTCCATTGTCACCAGGTGGCGCTCTGCCGCAGTAACACTGAGAGACAGAAATGTGACGCTGCAGACTGCTGAAATGTTTATTCAAGGTTGTTTAATTCCATTTCCAGCAGACAAGTGTAACTGAGATCGAAATAGTTATTACTCCGGCTCCAATGCAGCAGGAAAACACAACAGTAAAAACATATATCCACAGCTTATAAACTGTGCACGGATTGATTGTATGTCCATAAAGTGCCTGCACATAAGATGACAGACAGGAAATTATAAAATAGAGGTGTTTGGTGTGTGGAAGGGTGGGTTAGTTGGGTAGAGATATTTATCAGCCTAACTGCTTGGGGAAAGTAGCTGTCCCAGAGGCTGGCAGTCCTGGTGAGGATGCTGCGCAGTCTACCCAAATGGGAGTGGAACAAACAGTCCACGAGTGGGATGGGTGGAGGGAGATTATGAAAATCAGGCTGGTGTTTGATCTCAAAAGAGGGAATTTGGAAAATACCAATGAGATGCCTTTTAGAACAGCTTGCAATTGTGCCCACTAGGAAAAGTTAATTCTGGATTGGGTGTTGTGTAATGAACCAAATTTGATTAGGGAGCTTATGGTAAAGGAACCATGTGGACCCAGTGATCATAACATGTTAGAATTCACCCTGCACTTTGAGAGGGGAAAGGTACAACACGATGCATCATTATTAGTGCAGTGAGGGGAACTACGGAGGCATGCGAGAAGAGCTCACCAAAGTTGATTGAAAGG
The DNA here is from genome assembly GCF_030028105.1 of Mobula birostris. Taxonomy (NCBI): domain Eukaryota; kingdom Metazoa; phylum Chordata; class Chondrichthyes; order Myliobatiformes; family Myliobatidae; genus Mobula; species Mobula birostris. The sequence goes on from NC_092382.1 coordinate 16,795,781, forward strand.
GGACACTAGCATGGATGATGGCAGAATAGTAATGGCTGGAGTTGCTCAACTTGACAGCCTCAGGGTTGAAGAGAAACACATCATACTCCACCTGCACAGCTCCAACCTGAAGGCATGAATATCAATTTCTCCTTCCAGTTAAAAAAAAACACTGCCCATAGCCTTTCCTTCTACTCTTCACCCTGGCCATTCACCTTACAGTTATGTAAATATGATGCTACCATTCATTACGAGAGGTCTATCCATAAGGATATATTGTTGAGATGTTATAAGGCATTGGTTAAACCACACGGACAATTATGAGCAGTGTAGGAAAAATGTGCTGGAATTGGACAGAGTCCAGTGGAGGCTCATAAAAATGATTCCAAGGCTGACAGGTTAAACACGTGAGGAGCATTTGATGTCTCTGGGCCTGTATCCTGTAGTGTTTAGAAAAAAATGAGGGAGGCTCTCGAACACCGAAAAGCCGAGAAAGAGAGTATGTGGAGAGGATTTTTCCTGCAGTCGGGGACCAGGGGAACACGTCCTCAGAATAGTGGGACTTATCAATTAGAACGGAGAAGAGGAAAAATTTTTCCTACTGTGTCTTATGATCGGACGACCGTGCATGATCTAAGCTCCTGTGTCCATTCCCCTCGCTCCCCTTAATTAATTATCTATCTGCACCTCAGAATAACTCAGCCAACCGGCCTTCCCACCCTCAGGGCAGTGAAACCCAAAGATTGTACATTCAAATACATAGATACCTCATTGATCACAATGCGAAATTAAATAGAAAATATAAATTTCCAGGAATTTTCACACATTTCCATTTGAAATGAGCATCCCTTATTGAACGCTCTCTGACTGATGAGAAGAGATACTCTATCAAGATGCTCCACAAATACCCTATCATTTGTGAATATGTTCTAAATTCAGGGCCAAATCATCTCACCTCTGCTGGTAAAGCATCCCATGTATTACACTGGTCAAACTGCACTGCTGGCTCCATAGCTACTCTTAAGATTTCTTTCTGCTTGGGGATTAAAACTGTGCATAGAATTCCAGGTGTGGCCTCACTAATACCCTGTACAATGGTAGCTACACCAGCCCATTACATAATCTCCACTCCTTGTGCAGTGAAGGCCAAAATACAATCTGCCTTTTGAATTACTTGATGCAAAACCAGAATGTTATCATTAAATTTCCTTCCTTTGCTTCTGTGTTATCAGCATATTTGGACATTTTCCATCTCATTCTCTCCTCTGGGGATTGAGCAGTGAACATGTTTACTGAGCATATAGGCATGTACAAGAGCATGTCTGCAGGGTTAGTACTTTGCTCTGGGTGTAAGATGTGGGAATCCCAGGAATCTACCCGTCTCCCAGACGGCCATATCTGCGCCCGGTGTGCGAGATGCAGCTGATGAGAGAACGTGTTAGGGATCTGGAGCTGCAGCTTGATGACCTACAGCTTATAATGGAACATGAGCAGGAGATCGATAAGTGGGTGACTGTCAGGGAAGGGATGGGAAGAGCTCAGATAGTAGAGAGCACCCCTGTGGCCATCCTCCTCAGTAATCGTTATCTTGTTTTGGATGCTGTTGAGGGGGATGACCTGACACAGGACGACCACGGCGATCCAGTCTCTAGCACTGGGTCTGGTTCCATGGAGCAGAACGGAAAGAGGAAGATGATCTCTGTTTTAAGTCATCATAACCTGAATCCCAACTTTGGCTATCATGGGTATCAGAATCATGCTGCACAGAACGGTCTGCATTGGCAGGCTTTTTAGCCATACTTTGAGTTATTGCGATAAATGTTAAAATCCATCTGTGGGTCGTCAGTGGTTGGCTTAGTTGTCAACTGCACTGCAGGAACAACTTTACCATCTGCCAGGTCATTCCCTGACAGCAAAGTAACATCTTCCACTGGTAAACTGGAGCATAATCCGATCCTAACAGGTCCTGAAACCAACCCTGACTATAAAGTGACCTTGTGCAATGGCACAGAAACCATGCCACCCCCAATGCCTTTAACAAGATTTACCTCACCAATGTCAGTCTCATCACCAAACTTTAGAACACTGTCTAATATAAGTGACTGAGAAGCCCCAGTATCTCAAAGAATTTTCACTGGTACCAGGGTTGACCCTTCCTTTACTAATACAAACCCATCTGACATAAAAGGATCAACTCCCTTCTTAACTCGGTCAGACCTCTCAGTCCTTAACTGAGCCTCAACAAAACCTGTGGTTTATAGGTGCTTCAACATACTGATTACAGGCACTTGGGACTGCCTCCTTTTCCTTTTTCTCCTTCAGGATGAAACAATTAGCCATCATATGACCAGCTTTCTTACAATAGTAACAAGTAAAGACCAGAATATTTCTCCTTCAACTGCTTCCCTTCATCCTCACTCTTGTCACGAGTCCCAGCTTTAATTTCTGGTTTACCCTGGTTATCCCTGCTACTCTTTTGGAAGCTCTTATTCGGGGTAAACTTAACCTGATGAGTTAAAGCAAACTTATCTGCTAATCTAGCAGACTCCTGCAAAGTGGCAGCATCCTTTTCATCTAATTACGTCTTTTGTCATCAGGGACGCACCTTTTGAATACTTCAAGTAAAACCAACTCTTTGAAGTTGTTTACATCTTCATTTATACTTTTATATGTGCACCAGCGGTCAAAACACACAAACTTCTCATAAGCAAATTCCATACAAGTCTGGTTCACAGATTTCCTCAAATTTCTAAATTTTCATCTGTATGCTTCTGGGACCAACTCATAAGCTTTGGGCACAGCCTGTTTCACCATGTCATAATCAGCTGCTTCATCAACTGTAAAAGCAAAATAGGCTTGCTGAGCCTTCCCCTTAATTACACTTTGTAAGAGAATAGGCCAACCCTCTTTTGGCCACATTAAACTCTGAGCAACCTTCTCAAAATGCTGGAAGTACTTATCAACCTCTGCATCATCAAATGGAGGTACTAATGTAAATTCCCAACTAGCCTCAAACTTATCACCAGAGTCTAACGCTAGACCCCTTTGCTGCAATCTCTCTATCTTTTTCAGTTTGAACAGCCTCTGTCTTTCTGCTTCCTTCCTGTTTTTCTGCCTCTTCTCTCTGTTTTCCTGCCTCTCTAGCCTCAAACTGCCTCTGCCTTTCCACAGCCTCCATTTTTAATTTTTCTAACTTGTACAGGAGCTCAAGCTCACTATGTTTACTTCCAGGAAACACCTCTTACTCCTCCACTTTAAACACATCCTCAGATACATAATGTTCAGCTATTATCCTCTGCATCTGTGACCTCCTGGTTGTCAATTTCACCTTAGCAATTTTTAACCTTTTAGCAATACTCAACAACTCAATCCTCCTGGTGTCCTTTAGTGCCTCAGAGGTTGGCATATCCAGAAATCTATCAACATCCATTGCTGCTGATTTTCCAGACACAAATAAATCAAAAGGGATTTCCCCAATGAAATTAATAATTAATCAATACGCCCCCAAGTCTGTTCCTATCCAGGATGCAGGCCCCAATTTTGTTACCAACCATAACACTTTAGAAATGAACCAGCAGCAATAGACTACACCTGGAGTCTGGTTTTGATGTTAAAGCCACTATCTTTATTAGTATCTACTTATAATATAGAAACTTAAGCAAGATAAACAATAGTTAGCAGTGGTATGTGTACGTCTGTGTAAATATAACTCCCAAACTATTGAGCCCGGGGGAAACAAGGCTTGGAGTTTTGAGATGGTGAACTATGAAAGTTCAGTTCAACCACAGAGTAGTTGAGGAGAGAGAGAGAGATATTTGTAATCCAGGGTAAATGTCGAGAGAAGGCAATAACGTGAATTCCACAGTTTCCACGGTGGTAAAATGAAAGAACAGTCGCTGTAGATTTTATCCATCGTTGTTCCAAATCCACATACAAATTATCACCGAAAGTGACTTGTCACAAGAGGTATCGTCTTCAAGTGAATTACCACACCACACCCAGGAAAGGGTTAACACATAAGTGGTCTTCACAGGATACCCCAAATCCGATCCACTTCTATGGATCAAACGAGGTGACAACCACACATTCGATGTTCGCTGAATCGATAATTAACCCACCCTTGTGGGCACAGGAAAGTTCTCATCAGTGACCCTTGGCCACCAGTTCCTTTGTTTCGATCCTTCCATTTATCCTCCTTCATCTCTGTCTGACTCTGAGTGTCTGTGTCCTCAGTGAAAACTAAACAAGCTGCGAGCCATGACAAGCTGCAAGTCAGACTGATTTCCATTCTTAATCTCTCTCTCTCTCTTAAAATGACAGTCCACAGCAAACGAAACCTAGGGATTCACAACAATGGCCACTCCCCATTGTGAACTGACTGGTGTGCCAGTAGGTGGGATGACTGAGTGAATCCTTTCCCACATTCCGAGCAGGTGAACGGCTTCTCCCCAGTGTGAACTCGCTGATGACTCTGTAGGTGCGATGACCGAGTGAATCTCTTCCCACAGACTGTGCAGGTGAATGGCCTCTCCTCTGTGTGAACTGACTGGTGTGCCAGTAGTCCGGATAACCTAGTGAATCGCTTACCACATTCTGAGCAGGTGAACGGCTTCTCCCCAGTGTGAACTCGCTGATGACTCTGTAGGTTGGATGACTGAGTGAATCCCTTCCCACAGACTGAGCAGGTGAATGGCTTCTCCCCAGTGTGAACTCGCTGATGTACCAGTAGGGTGAATGAATCAGTGAATCTCTTCCCACATTCTGAGCAGGAAAAACGTGAACAGGAAATGGGATCACATGACTGGTGGAGGGTCTCCCATCTGAACCGGTGGCTCTGCTCCTCGCCCCTCACACGCTGCCCAACCCATCTGCCGCGTTTCCCACATCATTCCATATTTACACCGGCATGGACTAGAAGGGCCGAGATGGCCTGTTTCTGTGCTGTAATTGTTATGTGGTTATATGGAAACATGCTGAAAATATTGCAGAGTAAATCATTGTCCACCCACAACGAGAGGACGTGATAGATCCGGATCTCACTGACTTGTCTGAACGGGTGAAAGATGAAGCTACACGTACATGTAGAGCAGTGACCGGCAGATGATGCAGATCTGTGGAAAAACGTGAACAGGAAATGGGATCACGTGACTGGTGGAGGGTCTCCCACCTGAACTGGTGACTCTGCTCCTTGCCCCTCACACGCTGTCCGACCCATCCGCTGCATTTCCCACATTATTCCATATTTACACCAGATACATTTTCACTTTTTCCTCCATATCTTCCCTGTCTCTTTCCCTCCACCCCCAGGTCACAGAGTCACAGGCTCCAACACACAATTCAGACCCAAAACAGAAATGTGCAGGTTTTATTTAAATCCGTCCATGTGTATTTACATTAATTTCTATTCACATTCCTCCAGCTTCACTGGACAGGAACACTGAAACATCAAGTGAGAAACAGCAGGAGGTGGCCATTCAGCCCCTCTAACCATCAACAAGATGGTGGCTGCTCTTCCATCTCAGCCACATGTTTCTGCCCGATCCTCATTTCCTCGATCCCTTTGGTCTCCAGACATCTGCCGGCCTCTATTTTATGTGAAGACGATCACTGAGTCTTCACCACCCTCTGTGGTGGGGATTTACAGACATTCACCACCCTCGGAGTGGAGACATTTCCCCTCATCTCAGTCCCGGACAGTCCACCCCCTTTTTCAGAGACTGGGATCCCTGGTTCAGCCGGTAATGATGTTGTGCATTTCAATGTGTTCACCTCTCAGTCCTTGATTCTCTAAATGAAAGGGTTATCACATTTGATCTTTCTTCATATGATGACCCCACCACTCCAGGGATCAGTCTGGTGAATCTTCATTGCACTCTCTATAACAAATACTCTCTAACCTCTTTGTTAATCCTCTATGGAATTAATTTCCATCTTCTGCAGCCCCGTGTTGCCCCAACCACTCACCTCCCACCCCGTCACTATTTCCACCTTCCCACCTCCCCCTCACCTGGATCCACCTCTCACTCCCCAGCTCTTGCCCCATCCCCACCCCTCACCTCTTTTCTCGGACTATTTCCCGTCCACTCTCAGTCCAGAGGGAGGGTCTCGGCCCGAAATGTTGACGGTCCATTTCCCTCCACAGATGCTGCCCGACCCACTGAGTTCCTCCGGCAGTTTGTTCTTTGGTCTGTGTGACCCGTGTTAGTGTGGGGAGCGGGATTTTACACCATATTCCCGGTACAGTCTCAACAAAACACAAATAATTGTCACTTTGCCCGGACCATTGGCCCCGCTTGCAGGGCAACAGTCTGCCGGTGTTTGCCCCCCAATGTGGTGAATCGCCACCACCGTGGGCTCAGACATTTCCACAGATGAGCCCCTCCTGTCCCCACCGGGACAAACATCCTGTCCGCCCCCTCTCTCACCGTCTTCATCCTCTCCCTCCCCGGGGAACCGGCATCAAACCGACGGGCCGAGCGGTCTCCTCCTACCTCTCAGCGACACATCAGACTCCGGCCGCAGGAGACGCTTCACAAACGCCCCAACTTCCCTCGGAGGGAAATGGAAATAAATCAGAAAGCGGACATTTACTTTGACGGTTGTCCCGCCGTGACGGAAAGTTCGGGAGACGGAGTCGGCGGGGGTAACGCCCTCCCGGCTGGTCTGCCTCCTCTATTGGTTAGAAGCAGTGATTGACATCGCTTCCCACCAATGGGAATAGCGCAGCGCGTGACTCTGTTGACAGCGGTGGGGGAGGAGCTGCTCACGTGATTAGTAGCCCGGCCGTTTAACCGACCAAGCTCGAGCTCACCAGCGCGCGGGGCACAAAAGGCCCCGGATGATCGGTTGAGGTGAGAAGGGATCTCCGGGTTGGGGGTCTCACCGGGCGGCGTTTTCAACACCGACTTCGGGTAGTTGCTGTGACTCCGGACTCCGTGACCCGCAATCCCGGGACAGTCCTGCTCTCTTCCCTCTCTCTCAGCCCCACCATCCGTACACGGGCCCCGGGGAGCTTCCGGCTGATGAGGGAATGGGAACCGATGGGTCTCTCAGACAGAGCTGAGCTCCAGCTGTCTAAATGCAAGGATCGGGAACTCGGAGAAAGGGAACAAAATCTTTTCCATCAGCTGTTGTGAAAATCACCTTTGTTCTGCCTCCAGTCACAAACCAGAGAAAATCTGCAGATGCTGGAAATCCGAGCAACACACACAAATTGCTGGAGGAACTCAGCATTAGTACTCTTTTCCATAGATGCTGCCTGGCCTGCTGAGTTCCCCCAGCATTTTGTGTCTGTTGCTGGTTCCACCCCCTCTTGTTCTGGACTTTCTACCCGTGAGAACATGTTTTGTCCCACTCTCTCTGGGTACATAATGATATCAAACACCTTTGTCCTGGGCAACAAGTAGCTTTCACATCACAAATGTGCCAGACTCCAATGAGACAGACTACTGCCCTTCCCTTCATATTCATTGGCATTGCCATCACTGAGTTCACCACCGTCAGTCACCTGGGGGAGGGTTCAGGGGAAATATTTGTGTACAATACAGAAACTGATGTTACCTGTGTGTATTGTGGTGACGCAAAAGTTACTGGAGAATTAGGAAGTGGGAAGAAGTGGAGTGATATTTGAAAATCTGACTTTTTTAAGTGTCATTTAGCAAGCAAATGACACATGGACCGTGTGCAAAAGCTCTGACAAGAAAATCCATCATCACCTGTTACAGGCCTGGAACATAGGTTGTGTGAGAGTGTAGATGAACTTAAAGAAACCCAGAGGAGATCAAAGTTCTTATAGACAGTGATTTGATAGCTGTTAAAATGAATACCTCTCTATATAAAATTCACTGTGCACATGTGGGAAAATTGCATAATACAAGCTTTATGTGCACACTGGTCATTACAAATTTGAGGGGAGATTGGTGGGAAGGTGGGAAGACCTCCAGTGTCCCTGATGCCATGACGTACAAGATGTGCATCCAGCTGCAGCTTGTAACCCTGCAATTTAAGGAGTTGGAACTTGAAATGGATGAATTCCGGATCATCCAGGAGTCGGACGGGGTGATAGATATGACATGAAGAGAGGTGAGTTACACCCAAGGTGCAGGACGCAGGAAACTGGGTGAGAGTCAGGAAGGGGAATGAGGTTAAATAGCCATTGCAGAGTACTCTTGTGGCCATCCCCCACAACAACAGGTGGACCACTTTAGAAACTGTTGAGATTACCTGGCAGAGAAAAGTCAAAGGGGTGATAGGGGATTTGTTAGTGAGGGGAACAGAACAAGAGGGGACTAATATCCCAGTGGTAAGGCTCGCTAGTGCTAGTGTGGGGAGAGGGGGGGTGTGGTTAAAATAAGTTGTAGGGGAAATGGGAGCCAGAATGACAGAACAGATAGTGGAGAGGGTGAATTGAATTGAATTGACTTTATTACATACGTCCTTCATATACATGAGGAGTAGAAATCTTTACATCTCCATCTAAATGTTAAAAGTGCAATTCACAGTAATTTATAACAGATAGTTTATACATAGGACAGTCGATATAACATAGTTTACAATTGTATCAGCATGAATTAATCAGTCTGATGGCCTGGTAGAAGATGATGTCCCGGAGCCTGTTGGTCCCTTTGCTGTGGTACCGTTTCCTGGATGGTAGCAGCAGGAACAGTTTGTGGTTGTGGTGAATTGGGTCTCCAATATCCTTTGGGCCCCTTTTACACACCTGTCTCTGTAAATGTCCTGAATAGTGGGAAGTTCACATCTACAGATGCGCTGGCTGTCCGCACCACTCTCTGCAGGTTCCTGCGATTAAGGGAAGTACAGTTCCCATACCAGGCAGTGATGCAGCCAGTCAGGATGCTCTCAATTGTGTCATAGAAACATAGAAACATAGAAAATAGGTGCAGGAGTAGGCCATTCGGCCCTTCGAGCCTGCACCGCCATTTATTATGATCATGGCTGATCATCCAACTCAGAACACCGCCCCAGCCTTCCCTCCATACCCCCTGACCCCCGTAGCCACAAGGGCCATATCTAACTCCCTCTTAAATATAGCCAATGAACTGGCCTCAACTGTTTCCTGTGGCAGGGAATTCCACAGATTCACCACTCTCTGTGTCCCTGTAGAAAGACCTTCGGATTTTGGGCCCCATCCCCAGCTTCTTCAACTATCTGAGTTGAAAGAGGTGCTGCTGTGCTCTTTTTACAACACAGCCGGTATGTACAGACCATGTACATGAAAGATGGCAAATGGAGTTTAATGCTGGTAAGTGTGAGGTGCTACATTTTGGTAGGACTAATCAAAATAGGACATACATGGTAAATGGTAGGGCATTGAAGAATGCAGTTGAACAGAGGGATCTGGGAATAATGGTGCATCATTCCCTGAAGGTGGAATCTCATGTGGATAGGGTGGTGAAGAAAGCTTTTGGTATGCTGGCCTTCATAAATCAGAGCATTGAGTATAGGAGCTGGGATGTAATGTTAAAATTGTACAAGGCATTGGTAAGGCCAAATTTGGAGTATTGTGTACAGTTCTGGTCACCGAATAATAGGAAAGATGTCAACAAAATAGAGAGAGGACAGAGATTTACTAGAATGTTACCTGGGTTTCAGCACCTCAGTTACAGAGAAAGGTTGAACAAGTTGGGTCTTTATTTTTTTGGAGCGTAGAAGGTTGAGGGGGTCTTGACAGTGGAATTTAAAATTATGAGGGGGATAGATAGAGTTGACGTGTATAGGCTTTTTTCATTGAGAGTAGGTGAGATTCAAACAAGAGGACATGAGTTGAGTGTTAGGGGGCAGAAGTTTAGGGGTAACATGAGGAGAACTTCTTTACTCAGAGAGTGGTAGTTGTGTGGAATGAGCTTCCAGCAGAAGTGGTAGAGGCAGGCTCGATATTGTCATTTAAAGTAAAATTGGATAGCTATATGGACAGGAAAGGAATGGAGGGTTATGGGCTGAATGCAGGTTGGTGGGACTAGGTGAGAGTAAGCATTCAGCATGGACTAGAAGGGCTGAGATGGCCTGTTTCCATGCTGTAATTGTTATATGGTTATATGTGAGATCCTCGGTGATGTTTATGCTGAGGAACTTAAAGCTGTTCACCTTCTTAACCCCAGATCCATTGATGTCAATAGGGATTAGCCTGTCTCCATTCCTCCTGCCGTCCACAATCAGCTCCTTTGTTTTTGTGACAATGAGAGAGAGTTTGTTTTCTTGACACCAGTCAGATGTTGTTCAGACCTCAGACAGAGTCAGCAATCAAATGGTTGAGCATGGTGCGATGAATGTGCTGAGCTGTGTGTATCACAATGCAAGAAGCATCGTAGGAAATCCAGATGAGCTCTTGGACAGGGAATTATGATATTGTAGCCATTATTGGGACTTGGTTGCACCAAACAGTCTGAGGGATTTAGAGGAACAAATTTGTAGAGAGATTGCAGACCATGACAAGGAACAAAAGTGTGATTTTAACTTTCCATATATTGACTGGGACTCCCATACTGTAAAAGGACTCAAGGGGGTAGAGTTTGTCAAATGTGCCCTTAATCAGTTTGTAGAATTCCTGACGTAGAAGTGTGCGATGAGCTGTTAGGAAATGTTCCAGGGCTGGTGACAGAAATTAGTGATCATAATGCAATGAGATTCAAAGTAACTACGGAAAACGAGAGGTGTGCACCACGGGTTGAGATTCTAAATTGGAGAAAGGTCTATTTTGATGGTATCAGAAAGGATCCGACAAGTGTGGTTTGGGACAGTCTGTTTTCTGGCAAAGGAGTACTTGGTAAGTGGGAGGCCTTCAGAAGTGAAAATTTGAGGGTGTCTAGTTTGTATATGCCTGTCAAGATAAAAGTTGAAAGGTAACTGGCACAGGGAACCTTGGATATTTTGTTCCTCCAAATGCGTCAGAATGTTGGGTGCTACCAAGGTTCATTAATGACTACAATATCAAAATTCCACCCCCGAGCTGATCCAACTTTTTTTTAGTTGTCTTCTGTGGTTTCTAAAAGCTTCCCAATAGTTTTTGCTTTTTTGTTTGCCCTCTCTTTGGCTTTTATGTTGGCTTTGTCTTCTCATTTCATCCACAGTTGTGTCGTCCTGCCTTTCCAATGCTTTCACTTCTTTGGGATGTATCTATCACTCAGCTCCCGAATTGCTCCCAGAAACTCCAGCCATTGCTGCTCCATTGTCACTCCTACCTTTTCCCTTCCAAACAAGTTTGGCCAGCTTCTCTGTCATAGAAACATGGAGAAGTTCAAACGGAAACAGACTATTTGGCCCATCTAGTCAATGCCGAAAAAAACTTTAAGCTGTCCAATGCAACTACCTGCACTGGGACCATCGCCCTCCATACCCCCACCATCCAGGACCCATCCAAACTTCTTCTAAATGGCGAAACCGAGCTCATATTCACTACTTGCGCTGACATCTCATTCCACACTCTCACGACCATTTCAGTAAAGAGCTTTTCCAAATGTTCCTGTTAAATTTTCACCTTCCCCACTTACCCATGACATCTGGTTGTCATCCCACCCAACCTCAGTGGAAAAAGCTGCTAGCATTTACCCTATCTATACCCTCATAATTTTGTATACTTCCAACAAATTCTCAAAGCAATGTATAATTTCCTTGTTTATGTTTAGAGCCTTTTTTAGGTGTATGAAATGATGAGGGGCATTGATCATGTGGGTAGCCAGAGGTTTTTTCCCAGGGCTGAAATGGCTAACACGAGGGGAGATAGTTTTAAGGTGCTTGGAAATAGATACCGAGGGGATGTCAGGGGTAAGTTTTTTACACAGAGAGTGGTGGGTGCGTGGAATGCACTGCCGGCTATTCGTGTGAGAGTGTTTCAGTTACTGTGGGGACAGGAACCCATGCAGCTCAGTGGGAACAGGGAATAATACCAGCGCAGAGAGTCAAACTGAGCTGGGTCACAGATCGGAGATGGCAGAGAGGTCCAATTCTTATAGAGACAGGAAGAGCATCAGAGAATTTGATGGTCATTCCAGGTAACAGCACTGTGCCCAGTTAGAAGATGATTTCTCTCTCTGACTTGGGTAACAGTGAAGTTGAACAGAGTGATGCCAGATCACACGTTGACAACTCAAGTGACCTCATCTGAGATATTGTCCAACACCCATTGATGGATTTTGTAAATATTTTTACAGGTTAAACATGACAAGGAATTTGTCTACTGGAATCTCGAACACAACATGCCAGTTTTGCTGTCTCTGTCCAGATAATTTAAGAAGAGGAGCAAGGGATTCACTCGATCATCCTTCCTACTCAGACTGTGAGGAGGGATTCACTCGGTCATCTGACCGACTGGCACACCCATCATTTTACACAGTGGGGGGTGGAGGGAACCGATTCACTGAGCAAACAGTGGGAATGGATTCAGTCGGTCATTTTAACTGAAGGTACATCAGCAAGTTCACACCGGACAAGGCCATTCACCTGTTCTGTGTGTGAGAAGGGATTCAGTTGGTCATCCCACCTGTGGACACACCGGTCAGTTCACACTGGGCAGAGGCTGGTCATCTGCTGAATTTGTGGGGAAGGATTCACTCGGTCATCTGACCTAATGGCTCACCAGCGAGTTCATACTGGAGACCGGCCGTTCACCTGCTCAGACTGTGGGAAGGGATTCACTCGATTATCCCAACTGAAGGTACATCAGCGAGTTCACACTGGGGAGAGGCTGTTCACTTGCTCAGTGTGTGGGAAGGGATTCACTCGGTCATCCACCCTACTGACACATCAGTCAGTTCACACTGGGGAGAGGCCATTCACCTGCTCAAACTGTGGGAAGGGATTCATTTCCTCATCCCACCTCAAGGTACATCGGCGAGTTCACACTGGGGAGAGGCCATTCAGCTGCTCAAACTGTGGGAAGGGATTCACTTCCTCATCCCAACTGAAGGAACATCAGCGAGTTCACACTGGCGAGCGGCCGTTCATCTGCACGAACTGTGGGAAGGGATTCACTCGATCATCCAGTCTGAAGGTACATCAGCAAGTTCACACTGGGGAGAGGCTGTTCACCTGCTCAAACTGCGGGAAGGGATTCAGTCAGTCATCTGAACTGAAGGTACATCGGCAAGTTCACACTGGAGAGAGGCCGTTCACTTGCTCAGTGTGTGGGAAGGGATTCACTCAGTCAGCCAACCTACTGTCACATCAGTTAGTTCACACTGGGGAGAGACCGTTCACCTGCTCAAACTGTGGGAAGGGATTCACTTCCTCATCCCAACTGAAGGTACATCGGCGAGTTCACACTGGGGAGAAGCCGTTCATCTGCTCGGACTGTGGGAAGGGATTCACTCAGTCATCTCAACTGAAGGTACATCGGCGAGTTCACACTGGGGAGAGGCCGTTCATCTGCTCGGACTGTGGGAAGGGATTCTCTCAATCATCCAAACTGAAGGTACATCAGCGAGTTCACACTGGGGAGAGGCCGTTCACCTGCTCTGACTGTGGGAAGGGATTTACTCGATCATCCCAACTGAAGATACATCAGCGAGTTCACACTGGAGGGAGGCCATTCACCTGCTCAGACTGTGGGAGGCGATTCACTCGGTCATCCTTCCTACTGACACATCAGTCAGTTCACACTGGGGAGAGGCCATTCACCTGCTTGGACTGTGGGAAGGGATTCACTTGCTCATCCCACCTGAAGGTACATCAGCGAGTTCACACTGGGGAGAGGCCATTCACCTGCTCGGACTGTGGGGAGGGATTCACTTGCTCATCGCAACTGAAGATACATCAGCGAGTTCACACTGGGGAGAAGCCATTCACCTGCTCAGACTGTGGGAAGGGATTCACTCGGTCATCCCCCCTAATGACACACCAGCGAGTTCACAGTGGGGAGCGGCCATTCACCTGCTCAGTCTGTGGGAAGGGATTCATTCAGTTATCTCAACTGAAGATACATCAGCGAGTTCACACTGGAGAGAGGCCATTCACCTGCTCAGAGTGTGGAAAGGGATTCACTTCGTCCTCTCAACTACTGGGCCACCAGCGAGTTCACACTGGAGAGAGGCCATTCACCTGCTCAGTGTGTGGGAAGGGATTCACTCGGTTGTCTCATCTTCAGAGACACCAGCGTGTTCACACAGGGGAGAGGTCGTTCACCTGCTCAGTGTGTGGGAAGAGATTCAGTCGGTCATCCAGCCTACAGAGACACCAGCAAGTTCACACTGGGTAGAGGCTGATCACCTGCTCGGACTTTGGGAAGAGATTCTCTCAGCCATCGCCACCAAATGTCCATCATTGAGTTCACACTGGGGAGAGGCCGTTCACCTGCTGGGAATGTGTGAAGCAATTCGCTCAGTCATCTAACCTTATGTAACTCTCGTTTCAGCTAGCAGCTTAATATAGGGGGTGATAGCCCCCCAGCCTGGCCAAATTTAAGAAAGATCATTTAGGTGGATGCTGCACGATGTGTCCCCTGTTACAAATCAGTACCCCAAAATAACAAACGATACATAATATGCGATTAAACGATTGGGCTTTGTAGTTCTTTCTTTGACTATAGGGCGAGTAAAAAAAAATAGTGAAGAAGAAAAAGAGCCCACTCTGTCCATTCATGTCTTCTCATCTCTCCCCAGCAAAATACAGTGAAAATCTCTCTTCCAGACTCACAAGAAAGAACAACATTTCTCTCATTGGATAGCCCTGCACTCCAAAACCCTGTTATCTCTAGTCATAACCTAAACATTACTGCTACAGAGAAACCATTACCTCAGCAGTGATACATTGCAGAGAGGCCATTCCATTCGCAGTGAAACCTTACAGCATGTTACACTTGTGACACCCTACTGGGTTCACACTGAGGAGAAAGTTTTAATAAGCTGCATGCTGGATATTTGTCCATCACCGTTGCTGAATGCAATTTCGAGAGTGACTGTCGGTGCTGAACTCTGCAATTATTGCTGCTGCTCACCACACCCAGTCTGCACCCTGGTCACTGGGCATGGGAGCAGTTTCCTCTGCTGCATATTCACCTTTAATGGGACTGGAGTGGAGAGCGGCCAGTGAAGGAGTGGAGCTTTGAGGCTTTGGCTCGAGATGTTTCGGCGAGCAGCGGCAGAGGATGAGCTTGCTCCCAGTAAGGTAAGGCTGGGTATGTTCCTTTAATTATTTTGATTAACTTAGGAGCTGGTAATGCAGGCAGTAGATAGGGCAGTCCAGTGCTCCGATTGTAGGATGTGGGAAGTGAGGGACAGCACAATTGTCTCTGATGACTAAACCTCAGGGATCTGTACTGGGTCCAATGTTGTTTGTCATATATATTAATGATCTGGATGATGGGGTGGTAAATTGGATTAGTAAGTATGCAGACGATACTAAGATAGGTGGAGTTGTGGATCATGAAGAAGGTTTTCAAAGCTTGCAGAGAGATTTAGACCACTTAGAAGAGTGGGCTGAAAGATGGCTGATGGAGTTTAATGCTGATAAATGTGAGGTGCTACATTTTGGTGGGGCTAATCAAAATAGGACATACATGGTAAATGGTTGGGCATTGAAGAATGCTGTAGAACAGAAGGATCTGGGAATAATGGTGCATAGTTCCCTGAAGGTGGAGTCTCATGTGGATAGGGTGGTGAAGAAAGCTTTTGGTATGCTGACCTTTATAAATCAGAGCATTTAGTACAGGAGTTGGGATGTAATGTTGAAACTGTATGAGGCATTGGTAAGGCCAAATTTGGAGTATTGTGTACAGTTCTGGTCACCAAATTATAGGAAAGATGTCAATAACATTGAGAGAGTACAGAGGAGATTTACTAAAATGTTGCCTGGGTTTCATCTCCTAAGTTACAGAGAAAGGTTGCATAAGTTAGGTCTTTATTCTTTGGAGCGTAGAAGGTTGATGGGGGACTTGATAGAGGTATTTAAAATTATGAGGGGGATAGATAGAGTTGTCATGGATAGGCTTCTTGAGAGTGGGGGAGGTTCAAACAAGAGGACATGAGATGAGAGTTAAAGGGTAAAAGTTTAGGGGTAACATGAGGGGAACTTCTTTACTCAGAGAGTGGTAGCTGTGTGGAACGAGCTTCCAGCAGAAGTGGTTGAGGCAAGTTCGATGTTGTCGTTTAAAGTTAAATTGGATAGATATATGGACAGGAAAGGAATGGAGGGTTGTGGGCTGAGTGCAGGTTGGTGGGACTAAGTGAGAGTAAGAGTTCGGCATGGACTAGAAGGGCCGAGATGGTGCCTGTTTCCGTGCTGTAATTGTTATATGGTTATATGGTTAAACCTGCAAGAGGTGCATCCAGCTACAGGTCTTGTCAATCCGAGTTAGGGAGCTGGAGCTGGATGAACTTCGGACCATTCGGGGGGCGGAGGCAGTAATAGACTGGAGTTGCAGGGAGACAGTCAGGAGACAGGTAACTGGGTGACTGTCAGGAGAGGGAAGGGGAATAGACAGAAAGAGCAGAGCACCCCTAGTGGCCGTTCCCATCAACAATAAGCGTACCATTTTGGATACTGTTGGTGGGGACAACCTGCCATGGACAAGTTGTAGTGGTTGTGTGTCTGGCACCGAGACTGAACTCTCAGCTCAGAAAGGAAGGAGGGAAAAGAGAAGAGCAGTAGTGATAGGGGATTTGATAGTAAAGGGGACAGATAAGTGGTTCTGTGGGAAAGATCGAGAATCCCGGATGGTCTGTTGCCTCCCTGGTGCCAGGGTCCACGATATCTCGGATGGAGTTCTCGGTATTCTCAGGAGAGAGGGTGAGCAGCCAGATGTGGTGGTCCATGTGGAGACCAATGACATAGATAGGAGTAGGGATCAGGTCCTGAAGAAGGAATATAGGGAGTTAGGGGAAAAAGTTAAAAAGCAGGACCTCAAGGGTGGTAATCTCAGGATTGCTGCCTGTGCCACGAGACAGAGAGGGTAGGAATTGGAAGTCATGGCAGTTGAATGTGTGGCTGAAGAGTTGGTGCAGGGGGCAGGGGTTCAGATTTCTGGATCATTGGGATCTCTTCTGGGGAAGGTCTGACCTGTACAACAAGGACGGGCTGCACCTGAACTGGAAAGGGACCAATATCCTGGTGGGCAGGTTTGCTGGAGCTGTTGGGGAGGGTTTAAACTAGTTTGTCAGGGTGGTGGGAATCAGAATGTGAGTGCAGAGATGAGGGTAGAAGGATAAGGGCACGATGCTGTGTGTTCTGAGTTGGTGAGGAAGGACAGGCAGGGGACAAAACATACATGTAGCCAGTTTGAGGGGTTGAAGTGTGTCTATTTCAACGCTGGGAGTATTAGGAATAAAGGGGATGAACTTAGAGCATGGATCAGTACATGGAACTACGATGTTGTGGCCATTGCTGAAACTTGGCTGGAGGAAGGGCAGGATTGGCTGATGCAGGTACCGGGGTTTAGGTGTTTTAAAGGAATAGGATGGGAGGTAGAAAAGGGGGAGGGAGTAACATTACTGGTCAGGGATAGTATCACGGCTGTAGAAAGGGAGGATGCTGCAGAGGGAGTGTCCACTGAGTCGGTGTGGGTGGAAGTCAAAAATAGGAAGGGATCAATCACTGTGCCGGGAGTGGTCTATAGGCCCCCAAATAGCCCTCGGGACATCAAGAAGCAGATAAGCAGGCAGATTTTAGAATGGTGCAGGAAATACAGGGTTGTAGTTATGGGTGATTTCAACTTCCCTCATATTGACTGGCACCTCCTGACTGCAAGGGGGATAGATGGGGCTGAATTTGTCAGGGGTGTTCAAGAAGGATTCCTGACACAGTATGTGGACCGTTCGACGAGAGGAGAGGCCATACTGGATCTAGTTCTGGGTAATGAACCTGGTCAGGTGGCAGACCTCTTGGTGGGGGAGCATTTTGGTGAGAGTGACCACAACTCACTTAGCCTCAGCATAGCTATGGAAAAGGATAAAAACAGACAAAATGGGAAAGTGCTTAACTGGAGAAGGGCTAACTATGAATGGATGAGGCAGGAACTAGCGAGAGTAAATTGGAAACAGGTGTTGAAAGGTGAAAGCACAGAAGTAATGTGGAGGAAGTTTAGGGACCACTTGTGCTGGGTTCAGGATAGGTTTGTCCCACTGAGGCAAGGAAAAAATGGTAGGAAAAGGGAACCGTGGCTGACGAAACACGTGAGGCAACTCGTCAAGCGGAAGAAGGAAGCAGATGTTAGATATAAGAAGCAGTCAGAGCCCTGTTGGTCGCTTTTCGATTGCTCCTACCCTGTTTACTTAATTGTCTCCTACCAGTCTTTTTTTTTTGAAACCTTATTATAAAACTTCAATACTGCTTTACTGTGGCTGGGAAAAGAACCAAAGCGTTTGCAAAAGAAAGAGAAACAGAAGATGAATCCGCAGTCACTTTGGATTCAATCAGTGACTTCCTTAAACGGCAAAAGTAGGAATTCTGTGAAGAGTTTCAACAGCTTAACAGCAAATTGGATACAATTCAGTGAACTTTATTTGAGCATGAGAACCAAATTCAGGAGAATACTGTGAAGCTGAGGACGTTGAAGATACAATTAAACTCTGCAAAGAGTTATCTTTATCCAATGATAAAATGCTGAGAAGGATCATCAGATCGAAAATAGAAATAGGAGAAGTAACTTGCGAATCCTGGGTCTTGAAAAATCAATTGAAGGAGCTGAGCCTACGAAGTTTTTTTGCAAACTTTCTGAAGCAGCTTTTTCCTGCTTTATTCACTTCCGAGCCGAAGCTCAATGGAGCTTTTTGCTCTCTGGCTTTGAAGCCATTGTCCTTGGCAGTGAAACCCAGATCGGTCAGACTAGCCTTTCATGAATTTCGTATTAAGAACCTTTTAATTCGCCATACCCGGAGACAAGGAATGATCGATTTCCAAAATTACAAGGTTAGATTTGTGGAAGACTATTCACCTGAAGTTTTGGCTGATCGCATGAAATATAAAGAAGTTATGTCGGAATTTTATGATAAAGGGTATAAACCATCTCTTCAGTTCCCCGCACGTCTGAGTATTGTTTTGAAGAACGGATTGCGAAAAAGAATAAATTCAGTTGAAGATGCAAAGGAGTTTCTGAAGGATGAATTCTAAAACTGTTATACTTATTTGATCAAGTTTTTTTCTTCTGTTAATATGAATTTGAAATAAGGTTACGTTTTGGCTGTTCATATATTGTCTTTTGTTATATATTTTTTGATACTACTTTATTTTATCCCTTTTTGAGGCTTTATTTTAATACAGCTTTCTTTGAATTTGTTTAAAGTGATCCTTTCATATTTTCGAATACTGAGTTATTTTGCTTTTTATGTTGTGTCTTGGTAGGGACATAATGACCTTGCAGGACTGGAGTTTTTTTTCTATCAGCCGGATTTTTTGGGGCCGGTACTTAGTTCTTAGCTCACTGACTGTCTATTGGTCAGCTTTCTCACTTTGGGTAGGGGAGGGGGTAGGGCCTATTTCTCTCTGGGAGCTGTGTTGGGTTGAATATATGATTGTTTGTTTGAATACCTTACTTTACGGTTTGCTTTCTAGTTTTAATAACTTATGGCCAGATCTTTTAATTACATGTTGATTGGTATTTAAAATGGTTCGAAATATTAACCTGTTTAGTTTGAATGTGAAAGGGTGAATCACCCCACCAAAAGGAATAAAGTGTTTGCTTATATTAAAAAAATGAAAGCACCCATTATTTTTTTTTTACAAGAAACACACATACGCAGCTGTGATACCTTACGTTTTTTTTTACTGGGTGGAAGGGTATGCAATTCTACTCTTCGTTTAACGCAAAATCACGTGGAGTTTCGATTTTTGTAGATACTACAGTTTCCTTTATTCAGCATAAAGTTGTTTCGGACCCTAATGGTCGATTTGTTATTGTATCAGGGAGTTTTGACAGTAAGTTGATTGTTTTTGCTCATGTTTATGACCCCAGCGTAGATGATCCAGGATTTTTTGAACGTCTATTTTCATATTTGCCAGATTTGTGTACCTACTCCCTTGTGATGGGAGGAGATTTTAACTGCTGGTTAGATCCAGTATTTGATCGCTCATTTGTTAAACCAGCCACACTTAATAAATCAGCTTTGTTTATCCAATCTTTTCTAACTAAATGTGGTATAGTTGATGCTTGGCAGTTTCTGCATCTGACGGACAGGGAGTATTCTTTTTTCTCTCATGTCTATCATTCTTATACCGGGATTGACTTTATTTTTATTGATAGTCAAATGATTCCATTAGTTCGATCAATTGAATATAAAGAGATTGCTATCTCTGACCACTCTCCTGTAATCCTATCTTTAAATCTTCCTGGTACTATCCCCATGAGTAGATTTTGGCGATTTAATTCAACTCTGTTATCCGATGAGGATTTTTAAAAAAAATTATGGAGAATCAAATTACTCTTTATTTTTGAAGAAAATACGTTGGAAGAGGCGTCTAGCCTGATTATATGGGATACTTTTAAAGCATACATCCAGTGTCAAATTATTTCTTATACTGCAAACATCATTAGAAAAGCTAACAAAGAAAGAAATGAATTAGCCAATCAGTTAAAGCAACTGGACCATAAATATGCTTCTGTACCTGATCCTGAAACATATAAGAGACGTATTGAAACTAAAACTAAATATGATCTTCTTTTAACATATCCAATTGAAAGCCAACTTTTAAAAGATAGAAGTCAACTTCATATTCACGGAGATAAAACTGGTAAGCTACTGGCTAATCAATTGAAGCCATTTTCAGCCAAGCGGCAAATTAAAGAAATACATAAAATTAATGGGGACATGACAACTGACCACCTTGAAATTAATGAACTTTCAGAGAATTTTATTCTCAATTGTATAGATCTGACTCTGTTAATGATAATATTGCAATGAATAATTTTTTAGATCAATTAAATATTCCTAATCTTTCGTTAGATGATCGTAGGCAATTGGATCAACCTATTTCCCAGGATGAAATTGCTCAGGCTATTTGAGAATTGCATTCTGGGAAATCCCCAGGACCCGGTGGATTCTCTGGAGAATTTTATTAGGCTTTTTCCTCCTTGCTTATACCACATTTATGTTCTACCCTTACAGGAAGGAAGACAACCAGAGTCTTTTTACGGAGCTTCCATTTTGCTCATTCTCAAAAAGAATATGAATCCTACTAAATGCTCTTCGTATAGACCTATCTCTTTACTCAATTTTGATACTAAAATTTTATCTAAAGTGTTGGCTTGAAGATATATCTTGCACATGCACCAGTCGTGCATGCAGCCTGGTACAGCCAATCCGATCTATTCCTTTTACTTTTTAATTTCCGTTATTTTTTGTATTTTTTTTCTCACGGTAACACGTCGAAGCTGCACGCTGTCTAACATGCTGGTAGAGAGAGTTTTCTTTGGGTTTTCTTTAGCACTGGAAATGGTTACATCCCGACACGCTGGACAGAAGCAAGGTCGCATTGTATATTTCACGGACCAGCAAACACCGTCCGGCTCAGCGAACAGAGCGATGGACACCCCAGCTGAAATCCGGAGGAAAACACACAGAGGGGGATCACAAAGCCGAGGAAAAAGGACCGGGTCGAGACAACAGAGACTTTTGGAGAAGAGGAGTTCGGTGGGTAATACCGTTCCGGCTGACCGGAAGTGCACTGAGAGCGGTAAGCGCAAAGGAGTTGGGTGCTTACTGATCTGGCTAACAACGGATAGTGCAATCCGGGGTATATTATGATCGAGGAACGTGTTTGCAGACTGGATATTGAACTTTTTACTGTTGGACTTTGGCCACATCCACCGTGATACAACACTTGGCAGCACGGGAGGTCGTTCCTGCCTGTGGCCATCGAACATGCAGCTCCTCCCGTGGAGGGTCAGACACCCTGAGCCAATAGACTGGTCCTGGACTTATTTTCCATCTGGCACAGTTTGCATTTTGGTGTTCGATTGTTGGGGTTTTTTGTATTGCTATATTTACGCTCAATTCTTGGTTGGTGCGGCTGTAACGAAACCCAATTTCCCTCGGGATTAATAAAGTATATCTATCCATCTATCTATCTATCTATATTGATAGGATGCAAAACTGGGCTGAGAAGAGGCAAATGGAGTTCAACCCAGATAAGTGTGAGCTGGTTCATTGTATTAGGTCAAAGATGATGGCAGAATATAGCATTAATGGTAAGACTTGGCAGTGCGGAGGATCAGAGTCAAGTCAAGGCACTGTATATTGTCATTTCCACCATAACTGCTGGTACCATACACAGTAAAAACGAGACAATGTTTTTCAGGACCATGGTGCTACATGAACAATACAAAAATTACACTGAACTACGTAAAAACAACACACAAAATTACACGAGACTCCAGACCTACTGAGGACTGCATAAGGTGCACAAAACAGTGCAGGCATTACAATAAATAATAAACAAGACAGTAGATTGGTGTCAGTCCAGGGTCTGGGTGTTAGTGTGGGGAGCGGGATTTTACACCATATTCCCGGTACAGTCTCAACAAAACACAAATAATTGTCACTTTGCCCGGACCATTGGCCCCGCTCGCAGGGCAACAGTCTGCCGGTGTTTGCCCCCCAATGTGGTGAATCGCCACCACCGTGGGCTCAGACATTTCCACAGATGAGCCCCTCCTGTCCCCACCGGGACAAACATCCTGTCCGCCCCCTCTCTCACCGTCTTCATCCTCTCGTTAAACCGACCAAGCTCGAGCTCACCAGCGCGCGGGGCACAAAAGGCCCCGGATGATCGGTTGAGGTGAGAAGGGGTCTCCGGGTTGGGGGTCTCACCGGGCGGCGTTTTCAACACCGACTTCGGGTAGTTGCTGTGACTCTGGACTCCGTGACCCGCAATCCCGGGACAGTCCTGCTCTCTTCCCTCTCTCTCAGCCCCACCATCCGTACACGGGCCCCGGGGAGCTTCCGGCTGATGAGGGAATGGGAACCGATGGGTCTCTCGGACAGAGCTGAGCTCCAGCTGTCTAAATGCAAGGATCGGGAACTCGGAGAAAGGGAACAAAATCTTTTACATCAGCTGTTGTGAAAATCACCTTTGTTCTGCCTCCAGTCACAAACAAGAGAAAATCTGCAGATGCTGGAAATCCGAGCAACACACACAAATTGCTGGAGGAACTCAGCATTAGTACTCTTTTCCATAGATGCTGCCTGGCCTGCTGAGTTCCCCCAGCATTTTGTGTCTGTTGCTTGTTCCACCCCCTCTTGTTCTGGACTTTCTACCCGTGAGAACATGTTTTGTCCCACTCTCTCTGGGTACATAATGATATCAAACACCTTTGCCCTGGGCAACAAGTAGCTTTCACATCACAAATGTGCCAGACTCCAATGAGACAGACTACTGCCCTTCCCTTCATATTCATTGGCATTGCCATCACTGAGTTCACCACCGTCAGTCACCTGGGGGAGGGTTCAGGGGAAATATTTATGTACAATACAGAAACTGGTGTTACCTGTGTGTATTGTGACGATGCAAAAGTTACTGGAGAATTTGCAAGTGGGAAGAAGTGGAGTGATATTTGGAAATCTGACTTTTAAGCGTCATTTAGCAAGCAAATGACACATGGACCGTGTGCAAAAGCTCTGGCAAGAAAATCCATCATCACCTGTTACAGGCCTGGAACATAGGTTGTGTGAGAGTGCAGATGAACTTAAACAAACCCAGAGGAGATCAAAGTTCTTATAGACAGTGATTTGATAGCTGTTAAAATGAATACCTCTCTATATAAAATTCACTGTGCACATGTGGAAAAATTGCATAATACAAGCTTCATGTGCACACTGGTCATTACAAATTTGAGGGGAGATTGGTGGGAAGGTGGGGAGACCTCCGGTGTCCCTGATGCCATGACGTACAAGATGTGCATCCAGCTGCAGCTTGTAACCCTGCAGTTTAAGGAGTTGGAACTTGAAATGGATGAATTCTGGATCATCCAGGAGTGGGAGGGGGTGATAGATATGACATGAAGAGAGGTGAGTTACACCCAAGGTGCAGGATACAGGAAACTGGGTGAGAGTCAGGAAGGGGAATGAGGTTAAATAGCCATCACAGAGTACTTTTGTGGCCATCCCCCACAACAACAGGTGGACCACTTTAGAAACTGTTGAGATTACCTGGCAGAGAAAAATCAAAGGGGTGATAGGGGATTTGTTAGTGAGGGGAACAGAATAAGAGGGGACTAATATCCCAGTGGTAAGGCTCGCTAGTGCTAGTGTGGGGAGAGGGGGTGTGTGGTTAAAATAAGTTGTAGGGGAAATGGGAGCCAGAATGACAGAACAGATAGTGGAGTGGGTGAATTGAATGGAATTGACTTTATTACATACGTCCTTCATATACATGAGGAGTAGAAATATTTACATCTCCATCTGAATGTTAAAAGTGCAATTCACAGTAATTTATAACAGATAGTTTATACATAGGACAGTCGATATAACATAGTTTACAATTGTATCAGCATGAATTAATCAGTCTAATGGCCTGGTAGAAGATGATGTCCCAGAGCCTGTTGGTCCCTTTGCTGTGGTACCGTTTCCTGGATGGTAGCAGCAGGAACAGTTTGTGGTTGTGGTGAATTGGGTCCCCAATATCCTTTGGGCCCCTTTTACACACCTGTCTCTGTAAATGTCCTGAATAGTGGGAAGTTCACATCTACATTTGCGCTGGGCTGTCCGCACCACTCTCTGCAGGTTCCTGCGATTAAGGGAAGTACAGTTCCCATACCAGGCAGTGATGCAGCCAGTCAGGATGCTCTCAATTGTGTGTCCCTGTAGAAAGACCTTTGGATTTTGGGCCCCATCCCCAACTTCTTCAACTATCTGCGGTGAAAGAGGTGCTGCTGTGCTCTTTTCACAACACAGCCGGTGTGTACAGACCATGTACATGAAAGATGGCAAATGGAGTTTAATGCTGGTGAGTGTGAGATGCTACATTTTGGTAGGATAATCAAAATAGGACATACATGGTAAATGGTAGGGCATTGAAGAATGCAGTAGAACAGAGGGATCTGGGAGTAATGGTGCATCATTCCCTGAAGGTGGAATCTCATGTGGATAGGGTGGTGAAGAAAGCTTTTGGTGTGCTGGCCTTCATAAATCAGAGCATTGAGTATAGGAGCTGGAATGTAATGTTAAAATTGTACAAGGCATTGGTAAGGCCAAATTTGGAGTATTGTGTACAGTTCTGGTCACCGAATAATCGGAAAGATGTCAACAAAATAGAGAGAATACAGAGATTTACTAGAATGTTACCTGGGTTTCAGCACCTCAGTTACAGAGAAAGGTTGAACAAGTTGGGTCTTTATTTTTTTGGAGCGTAGAAGGTTGAGGGGGTCTTGACAGAGGTATTTAAAATTATGAGGGGGATAGATAGAGTTGACGTGTATAGGCTTTTTCCATTGAGAGTAGGTGAGATTCAAACAAGAGGACATGAGTTGAGAGTTAGGGGGCAGAAGTTTAGGGGTAACATGAGGGGAGTGGTAGAGTGTGGTAGCTGTGTGGAATGAGCTTCCAGCAGAAGTGGTAGAGGCAGGCTCGACATTGTCATTTAAAGTAAAATTGGATAGCTGTATGGACAGGAAAGGAATGGAGGGTTATGGGCTGAGTGCAGGTTGGTGGGACTAGGTGAGAGTAAGCATTCAGCATGGACTAGAAGGGCTGAGATTGCCTGTTTCCATGCTGTAATTGTTATATGGTTATATGTGAGATCCTTGGTGATGTTTATGCTGAGGAATTTAAAGCTGTTCACCTTCTTAACCCCAGATCCATTGATGTCAATAGGGGTTAGCCTGTCTCCATTCCTCCTGTCGTCCATAATCAGCTCCTTTGTTTTTGTGACAATGAGGGAGAGTTTGTTTTCTTGACACCAGCCAGATGTTGTTCAGACCTCAGACAGAGTCAGCAATCAAATGGTTGAGCATGGTGCGATGAATGTGCTGAGCTGTGTATATCACAATGCAAGAAGCATCGTAGGAAAGCCAGATGAGCTCAGGACAGGGAATTATGAAGTTGTATCCATTGTGGGGACTTGGTTGCATCCAACAGTTTGAGGGATTTAGAGGAATAAATTTGTAGAGAGATTGCACCATGCCAAGATGCAAAGGTTGTTCCAGTAAGTGATTTTAACTTTCCATATATTGACTGGGACTCCCATACAGCAAAAGGACTAGATGGGGTAGAGTTTGTCAAATGTGCCCTTAATCTGTAATTTGAATTCCTGACGTAGAAGTGTGCAGTAAGCTGTTAGGAAATGATCCAGGGCTGGTGACAGAAATTAGTGATCATAATGCCATGAGATTCAAAGTAAATATGGAAAACGAGAGGTGTGCACCACGGGTTGAGATTCTAAATTGGAGAAAGGTCAATTTTGATGGTATGAGAAAGGCTCTGACAAGTGTGGTTTGGAACAGGCTGCTTTCTGGCAAAGGAGTACTTGGTAAGTGGGAGGCCTTCAGAAGTGAAATTTTGAGGATGTAGAGTTTATACATGCCTGCTAAAATAAAAGTTGAAAAGTTACAGGTGCAGGGAACCTTGCTTTTCAAGAGATATTGAGGCCAGGATATTTTGTTCCTCTAAATGCCTCAGACTGTTGGGTGCTACCAAGACGCATGAATGACAACAGTATCATGATTCCATGCCCTGAGCTCACCTGACTTTTTTTTTTAGTTGTCTGCTTTTGGTTTCTGAAAGTTTCCCAACAGGTTTTGGGTAAGTTATTGGAATGTATGTGCAGGAACCGGATATATACTGTAAGTATTTGGATAGGTGTGGACTGATAAAGGATAGACAGCATGGCTTTGTGCACGGTAGGTCATGTCTATCCAATCTTATAGAGTCTCTTGAGGAAGTTATGAGGAAAGTGGTTGAAGGCAAGGCAGTGGATGTTGTCTACATGGACTTTAGCAAGGCACTGGGCAAAGTCTCATATGGGAGATTGGTCAAGAAGGTTCAGTCACTCAGCATTCAAGATGAGATAGTAAATTGGGTGAGTCACTGTCTTTGGGAGAAGCCAGAGTGTGGTAGCACATGGTTGCCTCTCTGACTGGAGGCCTGTGACTAGTGGTTTGCCACAGGGATCAGTGCTGTATCTGTTATTGTGTGTCATCTATATCAGTAATCTGGTTGATAGTGTGGTTAACTGGATCAGCAAATTTGTGGATCACACCAAGATTAGTGGTGTCGTGAACAGCAAGGAAGACTATCATGGCTTGCAGTGCAATCTGGATCAGCTGGAATAATGGGATAAGAAATGCAAAATGGAATTTAATGGAGACAAGTGTGAGGTGTTGCATTTTGGTTGGACCTAGGTCTTACACAGTGAATGTTAGGGCACTGAGGATTGCTGTAGAAGAAAGGCATCTGAGAATACAGGTCTGTATTTCACTGAAAGTGGTGTCACAGTTAGATAGGGATGGAAAGAAAGATTTTGGCACGTTGGCCTTTTTGAACCAAAGTACTGACAACAATAGATGGATGTTCTGTTGACTTTGTACAAGACATTGGTGAGGCCTAATTTGGAGTATTGTGTGCGGTTTTGGTCACCAACCTACAGGAAGATGTAAAAGAGGTTGAAAGAGTTCAGAGAAGATTCACAAGGATTTTGCCAGGTCTGGAGGACTTGGGTTATAAGGAAAGATTGAGCAGGTCAAGACTTTATTCCTTAGAATGTAGAAGACCGAGGGGAGATTTGATTGTGATAGAGGGGTATAGATAGGGTAAATGCAAGCTGGCTTTCTCTACTGAGATTGGGCGGTACTACAACCAGAGGCCATGGGTTAAGGGTGAAAGGTGAGATATTAGGCGCACATGAGGGGAAACTTCTTCACACAGACGGTCATCCGGGTGTGGAATGAGCAGCCAGCACAAGTGGTGCATGCGAGCTCAATTTCAACATTTAAGAGGTTTGCATAGGTACCTGGATGGTAGGGGTATGGAGGTGGGTAGTTTAAATAGTTCAGCACAAACCAGATGGCCCAAAGGGCCTGTTTCTGTGTTGTAATTTTCTGTGACTGTGACAAGAACCTGAAATAATACAAAAATTCACTCTAAGTCCTTTTAACAGCTGTGTGGACCAACCATTCATCTCAGCAGGAATTTTTTATATGGCGTTAAAACTGTGGCACTTTAAGTTAATAATACATAAAAGAAAATCCCAGATGCATGTCAAGAAAGACTATTTGTGAGAGGGTGTTTCAGTTACTGTGGGGCCAGGCATCCATGGGGCTCAGCAGGAACAGGGAATAATACCAATGGAGAGAGTCAAACTGAGCCAGATCACAGATTGGAGATGGCAGAAATGCCCCATTCTTTTAGAGACAGGAAGAGCATCAGAGAATTTGATGGTCACTCCAGATACCAGCACTGTGCCCATTCAGAAGATGATTTCTCTGTCCAACTTGGGTTGAACCTCACTGTAACACTGTGATACCAGATCAAACCTTGGCAACTCAAGTAATCTCATCTGAAATGTTGTCCTACACCAATTGATGGATTTTGTAAATCTTTTTACAGGTTAAAAACGAGAAAGAATTTGCCTCCAGCAATTTCAAACACGGCACGCCAGTTTTGTTGTCCCTGTCAAGATATTTAAGAACTGGAGCAAGGGATCGACCATTGTTCCTGTTCAGACTGTGGGGAGGTATTCTCTCAGTCATCTGACTGACTGACATGCCCGTAACTTTCCAAGGGAAAGGCCGTTCACCTGCTCAGATAGTGGGAATGGATTCACTCGGTTATCTCAATTGAAGGTATATCAGCAAGTTCACACTGGGCAAGGCCATTCATCTGTTCTGTGTGTGAGAAAGGATTCAGTTGGTCTTCCCACCTGTGGACACACCAGTCAGTTCAGACTGGGTAGAGGCTGGTCATCTGCTGAATTTCTGGGAAAGGAAAAAGGATTCACACAGTCATCTAACCTAATGGCTCACCAGCGAGTTCACACTGGGGAGAAGCCATTCACCTGCTCAGAATGTGGGAAGAGATTCACTGATTCATCCATCCTACAGAGACATCAGCGAATTCACACTGGGGAGAAGCCATTCACCTGCTCAGAATGTGGGAAGAGATTCACTCAGTCATCCGACCTACAGAGACATCAGCGAGTTCACACTGGGGAGAAGCCGTTCACCTGCTCATTCTGTGGGAAGAGATTCACTGATTCATCCACCCTACAGAAACACCAGCGAATTCACTCTGGGGAGAAGCCGTTCACCTGCTCAGACTGTGGGAAGAGATTCACTGATTCATCCCACCTAGAGTCACCAGCGAGTTCACACTGGGGAGAAGCCGTTCACCTGCTTAGAATGTGGGAAGAGATTCACTAGGTCATCCAGACTACTGGCACACCAGTCAGTTCACATGGGGGAGAGGCCGTTCGCCTACTCAGAATGTGGGAAGAGATTCACTGATTCGTCCACCCTACAGAGACATCAGCGAGTTCACACTGGGGAGAGGCCGTACACCTGCTCAGAATGTGGGAAGGGATTCACTCGGTCATCCAACCTACAGAGTCATCAGCCAGTTCACACTGGAGAGAAGCTGTTCACCTGCTCAGAATGTGGGAAAGGATTCATTCGATCATCCAAACTATTGGCACACCAGTCAGTTCACACTGGGGAGAAGCCATTCAGCTGCTCAGAATGTGGGAAGAGATTCACTGATTCATCCAACCTACAGTGTCATCAGCGAGTTCACACTGGGGAGTGGCCATTGTTATGAATCCCTAGGTTTCATTTTCTGTGGACTGTCATTTTAAGAGAGAGAGAGAGAGAGAGATTAAGAATGGAAATCAATCTGACTTGCAGCTTGTTTACATTGCTCACTGCTTGTTTAGTTTTAACCAAGGACACAGATACTCAGTCAGACGGAGATGAAGGAGGATAAATGGAAGGATCGAAACAAGGGAACTACTGGCCAAGGGTCACTGTTTAGAACTTTCCACTGCCCACAAGGGTGGGTTAATTATCGATTCAGCGAACATTGAATGTGTGGTTGTCACCTCATTTGATCCATAGGAGTGGATCGGATTTGGGGTATCCTGTGAAGACCATTTATGTGTTAACACTTGCCTGGGTGTGGTGTGGTAATTCACTTGAAGACGATACCCCTTGTGACAAGTCACTTTCTGTGATAATTCATAAATGGATTTGGAACGACGACGGATAACATCTACAGCGACTGTTCTCTCGTTTTACCACCATGGATACTGTGGAATTCACATTATTGCCTTCTCTCGACATTTACCCTGGATTACAAATATCCCTCTCTCCTCAACTGCTCTGTGGTTGAACTGAACTCTCATAGTTCACCATCTCAAGACTCCAAGCCTTGTTTCCCCCGAGCTCAATAGTTTGGGAGTTATATTTATACACACGTACACATAACACTGTTAACTTTTGTTTATCTTGCTTAAGTTACTATATTGTTAGTAGATACTAATAAAGATAGTGGATTTAACATCAAAACCAGACTCCAGGTGTAGTCTATTGCTGCTGTTTCGTTTCTAAAGCGTTACATTTCATAACAAAATTTGGGCTTGCATCCGGGATATGCACAGATTTGAGGGCGTATTGATTAATTATCGATTTCATTGGAGAAATCCCTTTTGATTTATTTGTGTGTGGAAAATCAGCAGCAATGGATGTTGATAGATTTCTGGAAGCGCCAACCTCTGAGGCACTAAAGGACACCAGAAGGATTGAGTTGTTGATTATTGCTAAAAGGTTAAAACTTGCTAAGGTGAAATTGACAATGAGGAGGTCACACATGCAGAGGATAATAGCTGAACATTATGTATATGAGGGTGTGTTTAAAGTGGAGGAGTTGGAGATGTTTCCTGAAAGTAAACCTAGTGAGCTTGGGCTCCTGTACAAGTTAGAAAAATTAAAGATGGAGGCTGTGGAAAGGCACAGGCAGTTTAAGGCTAGAGAGGCAAGAAAACAGAGAGAAGAGGCAGAAAAACAAGGAGGAATCAGAAAGGTAGAGGATGTTACAGCTGGAAAAGATAGAGAGATTGCAGCAAAGGGGTCTAGCGTGAGACTCTGGTGATAAGTTTGAGGCCAGTCGGGAAGTTAAACTGGTACCTCCATTTGACTCTGTCCAACTCCAGCACATTTTTCCTGAAATGAGTCCCTACACTGCTCATAATTGTCCGTGTGGTTTAACCATTGCCTGAAAACATCTCAACAATATATCCTTATGGATAGACCTCTCGTAATGAATGGTAGCATCATATTTACATAACTAATGGTGAATGGCCAGGGTGAAGAGTAGAAGGAAAGGCTATGGGCAGTGATTTTTTTTTTAACTGCAAGGAGAAATCGATATTCGTGCCTTCAGGTTGGAGCTGTGCAGCTGGAGTATTATGTGTTTCTCTTCAACCCTGAGGCTGTCAAATTGAGCAACTCCAGCCATTGCTATTCTGCCATCATCCATGCTAGTGTCCCCTTCCAATCAACTTTGGTGAGCTCTTCTCCCATGCCTCTGTAGTTCCCCGCACTCCACTAATAATGATGCATCTTCTCGTACCTTTCCCCTCTCAAAGTGCAGGGTGAATTGTAACATGTTATGATCACCAAGTCCACGTTTCCTTTACCATAAGCTTCGTAATCAAATTTGGGTCATTACACAACACCCAATCCAGAATTAACTTTTCCCTAGTGGGCACAATTACAAGCTGTTCAAAAAGGAGTCTCATTGGTATTTTCCAAATTCCCTCTCTTGAGATCAAGCACCAACCTGATTTTCATAATCTACCTCCACCATCCCACTCATGGACTGTTTGCCCCACTCCCATCTGGGTAGACGACGCAGCATCCTCACCAGGACGGCCAGCCTCTGGGACAGCTACTTTCTCCAAGCAGTAAGGCTGATAAATGTCTCTACCCAACTAACCCACCCATTCCACATCACCAAACACATCTACTTTATAATTTCCTGTCTGTCATCTTATTTGCAGACATCCCCTGCCAAGCGTCACTTTATGGACATCCAATCAATCCGTGCACAGTATATAAGCTGTGGATATATGTTTTTACTATTGTGTTTTTGTGTTCCTTTGGATCCAGAGTAATAACTATTTTGATCTCAGTTACATTTTTCTGCTGGAAATGGAATTAAACAATCTTGAATAAACATTTCAGCAGACTGCAGCGTCACATTTCTGTCTCTGTGTTCCTGCAGCAGAGCGCCACCTGGTGACAATGGAGTCCACAAATCAGGGGCTCCTGTTATTGTGGCAAATCACCACCAAGTGGCAGTGTTGTCCACAAAACGGAGAGGTTTACAGCGATAAGGAGGGGTGTAGGGGGCTGGAAGCCAACTCTGCAAGTGGATGAAGTGCCAGTCCTGCCCCAAACCACTCTCCCCACCACCAGTCAGGGTCCCAAACAGTCCTTCCACATGAGGCAACTTTTCAACATCGTGCCTGTTGGGGTCATCTCCTGTTTCCAGCTTTCCAGGTGTGGCCTCCTCGACATTAGTGAGACCCGATGTAGTCTCTGCATTCTGCACTCTGTCCCGATGAGACTCTGCAGATATTGGAGATGCAGAGTAACATACACAAAATGTTGGAGGAAGTCAGGAGGTCAGGTAGCTTCTACAGAGGGGGATAAATCAAAACAGAGATTTCCTGCCGAGACCCTTCATCAGGACTGGAAGTGGGGAGAAGCTGGAACAAGATGATGCGGGGAGTGGAAGAGTCCAAGCTGGTAGATGACAGGTGAAACCAGGTAAGAGTGAAGGTGAGAGGGTGGGGGAGGTGGGAGATGAAGTGAGACGCTGTGAGGTGGGAGGTGGAAAATTCAAAGGACTGAAAAGAAGGAATCTGATAGGATAGGAGAGCGGACCATGGGGAAAATAGGAAGTAAAAGAGGAACCAGAGGGAGACGGTCCACAGTGGAGAAGAGAGAAGTGGGGAGACAGAATGGAGGAGACAGGCGTGTGGGTTTGATAAAAAGGAAGAGGTAGAAGTTAAAGATATCGATGTTCATGCCATCGGGTTGTAAACTACCCGGATGTAATATGAGGTGTTGCTCCTTTAACCTGAGAGTGGACTCATCGAGTTAGTTAAACGATGAACCGGAAGGGAGAGTGGATTAATAATTTTCCCCTGGCATCCCTATTAAATCAATCCTCTCTCACCTTGAACTGGTGCCGTCTGGTTGTTGGTTCCACAAAAGTGGGGAAAAGGACTGCGCACGTTCCCCAGTTCTGTACACTCAGGGTTTGGGACACCTGCATCATGTCAGCCTCAATCTCCTGCACTTCAAGGTGTGAAGTCCCAACCTGCCCAGCCTCTCTCCAGAACTCAGTCCCTCGAGTACCGGCACCATTCTCGTAAATCTCTCCTGCACTCATTCCAGATTGACGTCCTCTCTCCTACAGCAGAACGACCAAAACTGGATACAATAATCCAGGTGCGGATACCCTAACAATACCCTAACCCGAATGCAACCTCACTAGACTCTTCTTGAGCCATGAGATATGAGACAGAGACTGCTCAGCCAATCGAGTCTGTTCCACCATTCCTTCGTGTCCAATTGATTCTCTCTCTCAACTCCATTCTCCTGCCTTCTCCCCATAATCCTTGAACATCCTTTTTAAATATACTCAATGACTTGGCATCTCCTCCGTCCATGGCAATGAATTCCAAAGATTTACCACTCCCTGACTCAAGAAATTCCTCCTCATCTCTGCTGTCAGTGGATGCTCTATACATTGAGGCCGTGGCCTCTGGTCCCAGACCCACACAGCGTAGGGTGCATCTTCTTCATAGCCACTCTGCCGAGGCCTTTCAATATTTGATAGGTTTCAATGAGATCCCCTCTCTTTCTTCTGGACCAGTGAGTACAGGGTCAAAGATCTTAAGTTAACGCTTTCATTCCTGGAATCATTCTCGTGAACCTTCTTCGAACCCGCTCCGATATGAGCATATCTTTTTCTCAGATGGGAGGTCGGAAACTGCGTGATCTGACCAATGTGTTATAAAGCTCCAGTACCACATCCTTGATCCTATATGCTAACGTTACAGTTGTCATCCTTAACTCAATCTGCAAGCAAACCTTCAGGGGCTCCTGTTCACGGAGTCCCAAGTACCTATTTCTGATTTTTGTATTTTCTCCCATTTATTTTTTTCTCTCTGTCTTTATTCTTTCTACCAATTGTACATGACTGGACACTTGCATACACTGTATTTCATCTGCTACTTCGTTGTCTGTTCTCCAAACCTATCAAAGTCCTTCTGCAGACTCCAGCTTTGCTCTAAACTACCTGTCCCGTACCTATCTTTGTATCAACTGCAAAGTTCATCACCCAGGTATCAATTCCGTCATCCATATCATTCAGATTTAATGTGAAAAGATGTGGTCTCAATACTGACCCCTACGGAACACCATTAGTTAGCGACAGCAAAACAGAATTCTCCACATTATTCTGACTCTTTCTGCCTTGTCAGTCAATCTTCGACCCATACAAGCATCTTTCCTGTAATTCCATGAGCTGTGATCTTGTTCAGCAGCCTCACATGCAGCGACTTAGAGACATAGAAAACCTACAACACAGTATACAGGCCCTTCGGCCCACAAAGCTGTGCTGAACATGTCCTTGCCCTAGAATTACCTAGGCTTACCCATACTCCTCTATTTTTCTAAGCACCATGTACCTGTCCAGGAGACTCTTAAAAGACCCTATCAATTCCACCTCAACCACCGCCACTGGCAGCCCATTCCACGCATTTACTACTCTCTGCATAAATTTACCCTTGATATCTCTTCTATACCTACATCCACGCACCTTAAAACAATGCCCTCTTGTGTTAGCCATTTCAGCCCTGGGGAAAAAACCTGTCTGTCCACATGATCAATGCCTCTCCTCATCTTATACACCTCTATCAGGTCACCTCTCATCCTCTGTCACTCCAAGGAGAAAAGGCCGACTATTTACACTCAACCCCACTTAGATTAACACTACCTTGGATGGAAGGAGGAAGAGAAATAACACACATGAAAAAAAAATCACAACCTGTCAGATAAAACTTACAAGTATATATTTTCATCAAAACTGAACAGGATTCAGCACGCCATGTGTGTATCTGCAATCGTGGTAAGAAATACAGACTAGAAAACTTAGATGAGAGGCAAACTGAGAAAAATGAATCATCACTATGGAAGAAAACATTAACCAGTGGAATGAGTATGACCCTCCATGGGAGACATCCCAACGATCTGAGCAGACGAGATGGTGACAAGGAAGCATCGAACACCTGACAGAGAGTTGGAGACCTCTTCCCAGAAACAGAGGGGTTCCTTGCAGAAATACAGGACAAGGTGGTTCACAGAAAGAAAAAAAAAATCAAAAACACATACAATACAAACAAACGAGGCAATAAATGCAGCAAATGCCGAGAAACCAGACACAATCCAACACATTCCAGGATCCTCTAGCAGTTTGAATCAGTCTGATTACATATGAAGGCACAATCAAGAGGCAAACATCATTCACCAAAATCTTGCTTTAAAATACAAACTCATGAATGAGCACCATAACTTCATTAAGGCACCATAAATTCAAGCCTGATCCAGTTAGGGACAGAATCTCACTATTTATAAGATAATCAATACATTATTACAGATAGGATAATCTAAAATAAACATCTGGATATAATATTACAGGTTAAACATGCAGGAACAACTCCCTCAATAGATAAAACCATTCCCACCACACACATGTTCCTCGACCAGTGGAGCACCTCACCACAGGTATTGTTTGTGTCATCAGTCAGACAAATTATTTTCTCCGTCAATCAGCTTCCAACGTTTCCACTCTGTCATTCGCTGCCACACCCCACTGCTGACTCCCTTCTCATCACACGTTCTTACCCCGACCATCGTCCAGAGTCCCAAACTCTGCCCTGTGCAGACCCGCCTCTGGTTTCTGACCCTGCTCCGTTGAACATCCAACTAATGGTTTCCCATTCTGCTTTCAGTCTTTAGAGGACAGTGGTGTTTTCAACAACACTTTAGAAACAGGAAAATGACCCATAATGTGGAAATGAGCCCTGAATAAGGAGGTTAACTCCCAATGTCATTCTTCCTCAACCCAGAGATGAGAGGGGTGAAGAACATCTCAGACAGAACTGCAGTCAGCTCGACTTCTTCAGTCTGCAGAGAATTCAACAGAAACCTCTTCACCCACAGAGTGGTGACTGTTTGGAACCCATCACCACAGGGAGAGCGAGAGATGAACAACAGGGGAGGATTTAAAAGGACTGTCATGGGACAGAATCACTGGCCGGGTCCAGCCAGCCGGAGTTAACTCTCTACTGTACACTAGGTGTGTTATAAATTCACAAGGTACCGGAGACAGAGTTAAAATAGAACTGATTTATTTGTCACAGATCCAGAATATTAAACTCCAGTCCCACTAAAGGTGAATATGTAGAAGAAACTCCTCCCATGCCCAGTGACCAGGGTGCAGAACTGGGTGTGGTGAGCAGCAGCAATAATTGCAGAGTTCAGCACCTACAGTCACTCTCGAAATTGCATTCAGCAACAGTGATGGACAAATATCCAGCATTCGGCTTATTGAAACTTTCTCCCCATTGTGAACCCGGTCATGTGTCAAAAGGTTAGATAACGGAGTGAATCCCTTCCCACATTCACAGCAGGTGAACGGCCTCTCCCCAGTGTGAACTCAATGATGCACATTTGTTGGAGATGGCTGAGAGAATCTCTTCCCAATGCCTGAGCAGGTGATCAGCCTCTACCCAGTGTGAACTCGCTGGTGTCTCAGTAGATTAGATGACTGAGTGAATCCCCTCCCACAGTCTGAGCAGATGAATGGCCTCTCCCCAGTGTGAACTGTCTGGTGTGCCAGTAGTTTGGATGACTCTGTGAATCCCTTCCCACATTCCGAGCAGGTGAACGGCTTCTCCCCAGTGTGAACTCGCTGATGTACCTTCAGACTGGATGAGCAAGTGAATCCCTTCCCACAGTCTGTGCAGGTGAATGGCCTCTCCCCGGTGTGAATTCGCTGGTGTCTCTGTAGGTCAGATGACCGAGTGAATCCCTTCCCACAGTCTGAGCAGGTGAACGGCCTCTCCCCCGTGTGAACTGACTGGTGTGTCAGTAGTTGAGATGCCTGAGTGAATCCCTTCCCACAGTCCAAGCAGGTGAATGGTCTCTCTCCAGTGTGAACCCTCTGATGTACCTTCAATTGGGATGACAAAGTGAATCCCTTCCCACAGTCTGAGCAGGTGAACGGCCTCTCCCCAGTGTGAAATCGCTGATGTACCTTCAGATTGGATGAGCGAACGAATCCCTTCCCGCAGTCTGAGCAGGTGAACGGCCTCTCCCCAGTGTGAACTCGTTGGTGACTCTGTAGATGGGATGACTGAGTGAATCCCTTCCCACAGTCTGGGCAGGTGAATGGCCTCTCCCCAGTGTGAAATGACCGGTGTGTCAGTAGGTGAGATGCCTGAGTGAATCCCTTCCCACAGTCTGAGCAGGTGAATGGCCTTTCTCCGGTGTGAACTCTCTGATGTACCTTCAGCTTGGATGCCTGAGAGAATCCCTTCCCACAGTCTGAGCAGGTGAATGGCCTCCCCCCAGTGTAAACTGATTGGTGTCTCAGTAGGTGAGATGCCTGAGTGAATCCCTTCCCACAGTCTGAGCAGGTGAACGGCCTCTCCCCAGTGTGAACCCTCTGATGTACCTTCAGATTGGATGAACAAGCGAATCCCTTCCTACAGACTGAGCAGGTGAACGGCTTCTCCCCAGTATGAACTCGTTGGTGACTCTGTAGGTGAGATGACCGAGTGAATCCCTTCCCACAGTCTGGGCAGGTAAATGGCCTCTCTCCAGTGTGAAATGACCAGTGTGTCTGTAGGTGAGATGACTGAGTGAATCCCTTCCCACAGTCCGAGCAGGTGAACGGCCTCTCTCCAGTGTGAACCCTCTGATGTACTTTCAGTTGGGATGACAGAGTGAATCCCTTCCCACAGTCTGAGCAGGTGAACTGCCTCTCCCCAGTGTGAACTCGCTGATGAACTTTCAGATTGGATGACTGGGTAAATCCCCTCCCACAGTCTGAGCAGGTGAACGGCCTCTCTCCAGTGTGAACACGTTGGTGACTCTGTAGATGAGATGACTGAGCGAATCCCTTCCTACAGTCTGAGCAGGTGAACGGCCTCTCCCCAGTGTGAACTCGCTGGTGAGCCATTAGGTCAGATAACCGAGTGAAACCTTCCCCACAAATTCAGCAGATGACCAGCCTCTGCTCGATGTGAACTGACCGGTGTGTCCACAGGTTGGCAGACTGACTCAATCCCTTCTCACACACAGAACAGGTGAATGGCCTTGTCCCAGTGTGAGCTTGCTGATGTACCCAAAGTTGAGATGATCGAGTGAATCCCTCCCCACAGTCTGAGCAGGAAGGATGATCGAGTGAATCCCTTGCTCCACTTCTTAAATATCTGGACAGAGACAGCAAAACTGTCGTGTTGTGTTCGAGATTCCCGTAGACAAATTCCTTGCCATTTTTAACCTGTAAAAAGATTTACAAAATCCATCAATGGGTGTAGGACAACATTTCAGATGAGATCACTTTAGTTGCCAAGGTGTGATCTGGTATCACACTGTTGCAGTGTAGTTTCTCCCAAGTTGGAGAGAGAAATCATCTTCTAACTGGGCACAGTGCTGGTATCTGGAATGACCATCAAATTCTCTGATGCTCTTCCTGTCTCTCTAAGAATGGGGCATTTCTGCCATCTCCAATCTGTGACCTGGCTCAGTTTGACTCTCTCTATTGGTATTATTCCCTGTTCCCACTGAGCTGCATGGGTTCCTGGCCCCACAGTAACTGAAACACTCTCACACAAATAGCCTTGGTTAACATGCAGCTGGGATTTTCTTGTATGTACTGTTAATTTAAAGTGCCACAGTTTTAACGCCATGTAAATATCTCCAACTCAGATGTATGGTTGGTCTGCTCAGCTGTTAGAAGGAATTAGAGTAAACATTAGTATTATTTCATGTTCTTGACACAGAGTCATAGTAAATTACAACACAGAAACAGGCCCTTTGGCCCATCTAGTTGGTGCTGAGGCTTTTCAACTCCCTACTCCCGTACCCCTAACATGCAGGTACCTATACAAACATCTTAAATGTTGAAATTCAGCTCACATGCACCATTTGTGCTCATTCCACACCCGGATGACCATCTGTGTGAAGAAATTTGCCCTCATGTTCCCCCTAATGTCTCACCTTTCACACTTAATCCACGGCCTCTGGTTGTCGTCCCACCCAATCTCAGTGGTAAAAGCCAGCTTGCATTTACCTCACCAATAACCCTCAAAATAGTGGTATACCTCCATCAAATCTCCACTCAATCTTCTATGTTCCAAGGAATAAAGTCCTGACCTGTTCAATCTTTCCTAATAACCCAAGTCCTCCAGATTTGGCAACATCCTTGTGAATTTTCTCTAAACTCTTTCAACCTCTTTTACATCTTTCCAGTAGGTAGGTGATAAAACTGCACACAACACTCCAAATCAGGCCTCACCAATGTCTTGTACAATGTCAACAAAATATCCATCTCCTGTACTCAGTACTTTGGTTCATGAAGGCCAATATGCTAAAATCTTTCCTTCTGTCCCTATTTAACTGTGACACCACTTTCAGTGAATTATGGACATGTATTCCCAGATCCCTTTCTTCTGCAGCGCTCCTCAGTGCCCTAACATTCACTGTGTAAGACCCAGGTCCTATCAAAATGCAACACCTCGCACTTGTCTCCATTAAATTCCATTTTGCATTTCTCCAGCTGGTCCAGATCAGACTGCAAGACATTATATTCTTCCTCACTGTCCACTACTCTCCCAATCTTAGTGTCATCCAGAAATCTGCTGATCCAGTTAACCACACTATCATCCAGATTACTGATCTAGATGACAAACCACAACAGATCCAGCACCGATCCCTGTGGCACACCACTAGTCACAGGCCTCCAGTCAAAGAGGCAACCATCTACTACCACACTCTGGCTTCTCCCAAAGACAGTGTCTCATCCAGTATGCTGCCTATCCTCAACCAATCTACATCTATCCAAATACTTGTATATCCATTTCCTGCAGACACATTCCAATAAC
Source organism: Mobula birostris (assembly GCF_030028105.1). NCBI lineage: Eukaryota > Metazoa > Chordata > Chondrichthyes > Myliobatiformes > Myliobatidae > Mobula > Mobula birostris. The sequence continues at coordinate 16,835,873 of NC_092382.1, forward strand.
TTTCCCACTACTGATGTCAGGCTCACCAACGTATAAATTCCTAGTTTATTTTTAGAGCCTTTCTTGAACAGCGGAGCATCATTGGCTGTCCTCCAATCCTCCAATCCATCACCTGTCACTAAGGACGATTTAAATATCTGTGCTTGGGCCCCGACAATTTCTGCACTTGTCTGCCGCAGGGTCCCAGGGAACAACTTGTCAGGCCCTGGGGATTTATCCACACTAATTTGCCTTAAGACAGCAAGCACCTCCACCTCTGTAATCTGTACAGGGTCCATGAAGTTGATGCTGCTTTGCCTCACTTCTATAGACTCTGTGTCCATCTCCAGAGTAAATACAGATGCAAAAAAAAATCTCTCCCATCTATTTTGTCTCCTCATGTGGATTACCATTCTGATCTTGCAGAGGATTAATTTTTTCCCTTGCAATCTTTTTGCACTTAACACACCTGCAGAATCCTTGAGGATTCTCCTTCACCATGTCTGCTGGGCAACCTCATGCCTTCTTTTATTTCTTTCATAAGTGTTCACTTGAATTTCCTGTACTTCATAGTGTCATGTGTGACGCCAAGCAGAGGTACCGGATGGATGATGCTAATGAGAGAGATAAGAAAGACAATGGAGAAACATTCAAAATGCTAATAAGAGAGAAGAGAGGAATTAACAGGAAAAAAACACAATTCAGATATTGACAGACCAGTTGCTTTGAACCTGAACTGTTTGAAGTTTGATAGACAGGTGATACCCCAGCAGGGGGATAAAAGGAACAGGTTTGCTAAGGCATGACACACCATGAAACCCTGGAAAGAGCAGTGTGCCCCCACAAGTTGGTGAGTGTTTGGAGGGCCGGTTCACGTGAACTGACCAGAGGCTCACAGGGTGTAAAGGTACGATAGGTGGGAACCTGGGGTGTGTGTCCACCCTTGCCTGGGTGCCGGGTTCACCGCGGAAGAATGATCATATCCGGAACGGAGGGGTCACAGTCGGTGACCACAGTGGGATTAGAAGACATCAAAAGGTCTGCCCGAAACCAACTGCGAGACATCAAAAGGTCTGCCTGAAACCAAATTGCATCTCTCTCTCTCTCCAACGGTACTGCGAACTGCACTAAACTGAACTGAACTCTGCTTCACTTAAGACTGATCATTTTACCCCTAGACTGCGATAGAGCTTGTTTGATTCCTATTACCCTAGTTCTGTGTATATGCGTGGATTATCATTGCTAACCTGTTGCATTTATATCCTTACGATTAGTGTACTGTATTACTTATTTCTTTAATAAAACTTTATTAGTTCCTAGTAATCCAGACTCCAACGAGTGTTCCATTTCTGCTGGTTTGGCAACCCAGTTACGGGGTACGTAACAATAAGTACCCCATTTGTTCCTATCTGCCTGTACCTGGTATGCGCCTCCTTTTTATTGATCTGGGAGAGGAAAGCCAAAGGGGTGATAGAGCTGCATGGTGGATGTGGGGGTAAGGGAGGGTTAAACTAAAGTTGCAGACGGAATGGGAGCCTGAATAATAGAGCAGATTGTGGAAAGGATGGAAAGCCAGGAATGAAAACGTTGAGCATGGTGCAGTGAATATGCTGAGCCCTGTATATTTCAATACAAAGAGCAGTGTAGGAAAGGCGGATGTGTTCAGGGCATGGATCAACACCTGGAATTTAGATACTAGGATCAGGCAAAGGTGTGCTTGATAAATTGAGGCCTTCAAACAAAATTTTGTAAGTACAAAGTGGGTATGTGCTTTTCAGAATAAAAGGTAAAGATAGAAACTGTATCTCTTGGTTTTCAAGAGATATTGAGACCCTGGTGAAGCACAAAATGGAGTTGCATAACAGGGATAGGCAGGTAGGTTTTTATGGAGTATAAGAAATGCAAGAGAACACATAAGAAATAAATCAGGATGGCTAAAAGAAAGCATGAGATTGCCCTCGCAGAAAAAATGAAGGATGATCTTCAGGGATTCTGGAGATAGATTAAAAGCAAAAGGATTGCAAGGCACAAAATTGGTCCTCTGGAAGACCGGAATGGCAATCCACGTGTGGAAGCAAAGCAGATGGGGGAGATCTTAAATATTTTTTTCCATGTCATTTACTCAAGAGATGGACACAGTATCAATGAGAGTGTGGAAAAGCGGCATTAAAATCGTGGGTCCTGTACAGATTAAAGAAGAGGAGATGTTTGCTATCCTGAGGCAGATTAGGGTGGATAAATCTCCAGGGCATGATAAGGTGCTCCCTCAAACCCTATGGGAGGCAAGTGCAGAAATTGTCGGGGCCCTAGCAGAGATAATTAAATCATCCTTAGCGACGGGGGATTATCAGAGGATTGTAGGATAGTCAAAGTTATTTTGCTGTTCAACATAGAACATAGAAATCTACAGCATATTCCAGGCCATTCAGCCCACAATGTTGTGCCAACCATGAAATTTACTCTAGAAACTGCCTGGAATTTCCCTAGCACATAAAACTCTATTTTTTTCTAAGCTCCATGTACCTATCTAAAAGACCCTATTGTATCTGCCTTGACCACCTCTGCTGGCAGTGCATTCCACACACCCATCACTCTCTGTGTAAAAAACTTACCCCTGCCATCCCCTCAGTACCTATTTCCAAGCAGCTTAAAGCTACGCCCCTCATGTTGGCCATTTCAGCCCTGGGGAACAACCTCCGACTATCCACACGATCAATGCCCCTCATCATCTTATCCATCTAAAAAAGGCTCCAAGCATTAACAAGGAAATTATACATTGCTTTGAGGATTTGTTAGAAGTATACAAAATTATGGGAGTATAGATGGGGTAAATGCAAGCAGCTTTTTCCACTGATGTTGGGCGGGACGACAACCAGAGGTCATGGGTAAGTGACTTCCCCATTTATACAGCACAATACAGGCCCTTCGGCCCATAATGCTGTGTCAAACATTACTTATTTTAGAAATTCCCAAGAGTTCCCCATAGCTCTGTAGTTTTCTACGCGCCATGTACCTATCCAGGAGCCCCTTAAAAGAACCTAACGTATGCGGCTTCATCACAGTTACCGGCAGCCCATTCCACGCACTCACCACTCTGTGTAAATAACTTACCCCTTGTGGTGATATCACGTGTCAGGACGTGACTGGACAGAGTTCTGAGCATGCGCAGAAATGAAGAATGATAGAAAAGCATGGCAGTGTAAAACGTGGTTTTGTTGCTGTTAAATAAAAGTTCAATTCTGCCAGAATATGGTTTGTTATTAGTAACCCACGGTACGTGTTAAGAACACAACACCCCTGACATCTCCTTCGTACCTACTTCCAAGCACCTTAAAACTGTGTCCTCTCTGCAGAGTTTCTCTTGTTTGTGATTGGAGGTAGAACAAAGGTGATTTTCTCAACTGGTGATGTAAAAGATTTTGTTCCCTTTCTCTGAGTTCCCAATCCTTGCATTTAGACAGCTGGAGCTCAGCTCTGTCTGAGAGATCCATCGGTTCCCATTCCCTCATCAGCCGGAAGCTCCCCAGGGCCCGTGTATGGATCGTGGGGCTGAGAGAGAGGGAAGAGAGCAGGACTGTCCCGAGATTGCAGGTCACGGTGTCCGGAGATCACAGTAACTATCCTAACTACCTCCACCAAGAGTTTCTAAAGTGGTCTTCCTGTTGTTGTGGGGGTGGCAACAAGAGTCTTCTGCAATGGCTGTTTACCCGCATTCCCCTTCCTGACTCTCACCCTGTTTCCTGTGTCTTGCACCTTGGGTGTAACTCACCTCTCTTCATGTCATATCTATCACCCCCTCCGACTCCTGGATGATCCATAATTCATCCATTTCAGGTTCCAACTCCTTAAAGTGCAAGGTTACAAGCTGCAGCTGGATGCACATCTAGTAGGTGCGGGCATCAGGGAGGTGTAAAAAATGTGGAAAAATCTTGTGCTGTGCAATTTTTTGCCTGGTGACAACGTGTGGGCACTAAATTTTATATTTTGAGCTATTCATTTTAACAGCTAGCAAATCACTGTTAATAAAAACTTTGATGTCCTCTAGGTTTGATCAAGTTCATCTGCACTCTCACATAACCTATGTAGCGGGCCTGTAGTGGGTAATGAAGGATTTTCTCACCACAGCTTTTGCACACTGTCCATATCTGGTTTGCTTGCTAAATGATGCTATAAAAAGGCAGATTTCTAAATATCACTCCATTTCTTCCCACTTGCAAATTCTCCAGCAACTTTTGCATCACCACAATACACACAGGTAACACCAGTTTCTGTATTGTACATAAATATTTCCCCTGAACCCTCCCCCGGGTGACTGACGGTGGTGAACTCAGTGATGGCAATGCCAATGAACATGAAGGGAAGGGCAGTAGTCTGTCTCATTGGAGTCTGGCACATTTGTGATGTGAAAGCTACTTGTTGCCCAGGACAAAGGTGTTTGATATCATTATGTACCCAGAGAGAGTGGGACAAAACATGTTCTCACGGGTAGAAAGTCCAGAACAAGAGGGGGTGGAACAAGCAACAGACACAAAATGCTGGGGGAACTCAGCAGGCCAGGCAGCATCTATGGAAAAGAGTACTAATGCTGAGTTCCTCCAGCAATTTGTGTGTGTTGCTCGGATTTCCAGCATCTGCAGATTTTCTCTGGTTTGTGACTGGAGGCAGAACAAAGGTGATTTTCACAACAGCTGATGTAAAAGATTTTGTTCCCTTTCTCCGAGTTCCCGATCCTTGCATTTAGACAGCTGGAGCTCAGCTCTGTCTGAGAGACCCATCGGTTCCCATTCCCTCATCAGCCGGAAGCTCCCCGGGGCCCGTGTACGGATGGTGGGGCTGAGAGAGAGGGAAGAGAGCAGGACTGTCCCGGGATTGCGGGTCACGGAGTCCGGAGTCACAGCAACTACCCGAAGTCGGTGTTGAAAACGCCGCCCGGTGAGACCCCCAACCCGGAGACCCCTTCTCACCTCAACCGATCATCCGGGGCCTTTTGTGCCCCGCGCGCTGGTGAGCTCGAGCTTGGTCGGTTTAACGGCTGGGAAACTAATCACGTGACCAGCCCCTCCCCCACCGCTGTCAACAGAGGAGTCAGGCGCTGCGCTATTCCCATTGGTGCGAAGCGATGTCAATCACTGCTTCCAGCCAATAGCGGAGGTGGACCAGCCGAGAGGGCGTTACCCCCGCTGACACCGTCTCCCGAACTTTCCGTCACGGCGGGACAACCGTCAAAGTAAATGTCCGCTTTCTGATTTATTTCCATTTCCCTCCGAGGGAAGTTGGGGCGTTTGTGAAGCGTCTCCTGCGGCCGGAGTCTGATGTGTCGCTGAGAGGTAGGAGGAGACCGCTCGGCCCGTCGGTTTGATGCCGGTTCCCCGGGGAGGGAGAGGATGAAGACGGTGAGAGAGGGGGCGGACAGGATGTTTGTCCCGGTGGGGACAGGAGGGGCTCATCTGTGGAAATGTCTGAGCCCACGGTGGTGGCGATTCACCACATTGGGGGGCAAACACCGGCAGACTGTTGCCCTGCAAGCGGGGCCAATGGTCCGGGCAAAGTGACAATTATTTGTGTTTTGTTGAGACTGTACCGGGAATATGGTGTAAAATCCCGCTCCCCACACTAACACGGGTCACACAGACCAAAGAACAAACTGCCGGAGGAACTCAGTGGGTCGGGCAGCATCTGTGGAGGGAAATGGACCGTCAACATTTCGGGCCGAGACCCTCCCTCTGGACTGAGAGTGGACGGGAAATAGTCCGAGAAAAGAGGTGAGGGGTGGGGATGGGGCAAGAGCTGGGGAGTGAGAGGTGGATCCAGGTGAGGGGGAGGTGGGAAGGTGGAAATAGTGACGGGGGTGGGAGGTGAGTGGTTGGGGCAACACGGGGCTGCAGAAGATGGAAATTAATTCCATAGAGGATTAACAAAGAGGTTAGACCCCGACCCCGCACTTCAACCCCCAACTCTCCCCTCCCTCTCTCCATCTCCCCTCCCTCTCCCTCCTCTCTCTTCCCCGGCCATGTGCCCCCATCCCCTCCCCTCCCTCCTGATCTCTGTCCCTCTCTCCCCGACCCCGACCCCCAACTCTCCCCTCCCTCTCTCCGTCTCCCCTCCCTCTTCCTCCTCTCTCTTCCCCGGCCATGTTCCCCCACCCCCTCCCTCCTGATCTCTGTCCCTCTCTCCCCGACCCAGACCCCGCACTTCAACCCCCAACTCTCCCCTCCCTCTCTCCGTCTCCCCTCCCTCTCCCTCCTCTCTCTTCCCCGGCCATGTCCCCCCATCCCCTCCCCTCCCTCCTGATCTCTGTCCCTCTCTCCCCGACCCCGACCCCAACCCCCAACTCACCCCTCCCTCTCTCCGTCTCACCTCCCTCTTCCTCCTCTCTCTTCCCCGGCCATGTCCCCCCATCCCCTCCCCTCCCTCCTGATCTCTGTCCCTCTCTCCCCGACCCCGACCCCGCAATTCAACCCCCAACTCTCCCCTCCCTCTCTCCGTCTCCCCTTCCTCTCCCTCCTCTCTCTTCCCCGGCCATGTCCCCCCGTCCCCTCCCCTACCTCCTGATCTCTGTCCCTCTCTCCCCGACCCCGACCCCCAACTCTCCCCTCCCTCTCCCTCCTCTCTCTTCCCCGGCCATGTCCCCCCACCCCCTCCGTCCTGATCTCTGTCCCTCTCTCTCCGACCCCGACCCCAACCCCCAACTCTCCCCTCCCTCTCTCCGTCTCCCCTCCCTCTCCCTCCTCTCTCTTCCCCGGCCATGTCCCCCCATCCCCTCCCCTCCCTCCTGATCTCTGTCCCTCTCTCCCCGACCCCGACCCCGCAATTCAACCCCCAACTCTCCCCTCCCTCTCTCCGTCTCCCCTCCCTCTCCCTCCTCTGTCTTCCACGGCCATGTCCCCCCACCCCCTCCCTCCTGATCTCTGTCCCTCTCTCCACGACCCCGACCCCGTAATTCAACCCCCAACTCTCCCCTCCCTCTCTCCGTCTCCCCTCCCTCTTCCTCCTCTCTCTTCCCCGGCCATGTTCCCCCACCCCCTCCCTCCTGATCTCTGTCCCTCTCTCCCCGACCCAGACCCCGCACTTCAACCCCCAACTCTCCCCTCCCTCTCTCCGTCTCCCCTCCCTCTCCCTCCTCTCTCTGCCCCGGCCATGTCCCCCCATCCCCTCCCTCTCCCTCCTGATCTCTGTCCCTCTCTCCCTGACCCCGGCCCCGACCCCGACCCCCAACTCCCCCCTCCCTCTCTCCGTCTCACCTCCCTCTTCCTCCTCTCTCTTCCCCGGCCATGTCCCCCCATCCCCTCCCTCCTGATCTCTGTCCCTCTCTCCCTGACCCCGACCCCGCACTTCAACCCCCAACTCTCCCCTCCCTCTCTCCGTCTCCCCTCCCTCTCCCTCCTCTCTCTTCCCCGGCCATGTCCCCCCCTCCTCTCCCTCCTGATCTCTGTCCCTCTCTCCCCGACCCCGACCCCGCACTTCAACCCCCAACTCTCCCCTCCCTCTCTCCGTCTCCCCTCCCTCTCCCTCCTCTCTCTGCCCCGGCCATTTCCCCCCATCCCCTCCCCTCCCTCCTGATCTCTGTCCCTCTCTCCCCGACCCCGCACTTCAACCCCCAACTCTCCCCTCCCTCCCTCCGTCTCCCCCTCCCTCTCCCTCCTCTCTCTTCCCCGGCCATGTCCCCCCACCCCCTCCCTCCTGATCTCTGTCCCTCTCTCCACGACTCCGACCCCCAACTCTCCCCTCCCTCTCTCCGTCTCCTCTCCCTCTCCCTCCTCCCTCTTCCCCGGCCATGTCCCCCCACCCCCTCCCTCCTGATCTCTGTCCCTCTCTCCCCGACCCAGACCCCGCACTTCAACCCCCAACGCTCCCCTCCCTCTCTCCGTCTCCCCTCCCTCTCCCTCCTCTCTCTTCCCCGGCCATGTCCCCCCATCCCCTCCCTCTCCCTCCTGATCTCTGTCCCGCTCTCCCCGACCCCGACCCCCAACTCTCCCCTCCCTCTCCCTCCTCTCTCTTCCCCCGGCCATGTCCCCCCCTCCCCTCCCTCCTGATCTCTGTCCCTCTCTCCCCGACCCCGCACTTCAACCCCCAACTCTCCCCTCCCTCTCTCCGTCTCCCCTCCCTCTCCCTCCTCTCTCTTCCCCGGCCATGTCTCCCCTACCCCCACCCCCTCCCTCCTGATCTCTGTCCCTCTCTCCCCGACCCCGGACTTCAACCCCCAACTCTCCCCTCCCTCACTCCGTCTCCCCTCCCTCTCCCTCCTCTCTCTTTCCCGGCTATGTCCCCCCATCTCCTCCCCTCCCTCCTGATCTCTGTCCCTCTCTCCCCGACCCCGACCCCCAACTCTCCCCTCCCTGTCTCCGTCTCCCCTCCCTCTCCCTCCTCTCTCTTCCCCGGCCATGTCCCCCCACCCCACCCCCTCCCTCCTGATCTCTGTCCCTCTTTCCCCGACTCCGCACTTCAACCCCCAACTCTCCCCTCCCTCTCTCCGTCTCCCCTCTCCTCTCCCTCCTCTCTCTTTCCCGGCCATGTCCCCCCATCTCCTCCCCTCCCTCCTGATCTCTGTCCCTCTCTCCCCGACCCCGACCCCCAACTCTCCCCTCCCTGTCTCCGTCTCCCCTCCCTCTCCCTGCTCTCTCTTCCCCGGTCATGACCCCCACCCCACCCCCTCCCTCCTGATCTCTGTCCCTCTCTCCCCGACCCCGGACTTCAACCCCCAACTCTCCCCTCCCTCACTCCGTCTCCCTCCCTCTCCCTCCTCTCTCTTCCCGGCCATGTCCCCCCATCTCCTCCCCTCCCTCCTGATCTCTGTCCCTCTCCCCGACCCCGACCCCCAACTCTCCCCTCCCTGTCTCCGTCTCCCCTCCCTCTCCCTCCTCTCTCTTCCCCGGTCATGCCCTCCCATCCCCTCCCCTCCCTCCTGATCTGTCCCTCTCTCCCCGAGTCCCCCCGTCCCTCGACACTCCCCACCATTGACGGTTTACGTTTCCGGGTCCCCCCTTATCCCATCCCCCTCTCTCCCTCCCTCTCTCATCCCATCCCCCCTCTCCCTCCCCCCTTATCCCATCCCCATTCCCCCTTATCGCATCCCCCCTTCATCCCATCCCCCCTCCCTCCCCTCTCTCCCTCCCCCTCTGTCGCTCCTCCCTTCGTTCTCTCATCCCATCCCCCTCTGTCCCTCCCCTCTCCCTCTCCCTCCCCACTCTTCCCCTCTCCCTCCTCCTCTCTCACCCCTCTCATCCCATCCCCCTCTCTCCCTCCCCTCTCTCATCCCATCCCCCCTCCCTCCCCTCTCTCATCCCATCCTCCCTCCCTCCACCTCTCTCTCCCTCCTCTCAGGTTTTATCCCCCTCTCTCCCTCCTCCCTTCATTCACACTCTCTCATTCCTCTCCATTTTCACCTTTCTCCCCTCTCTTCCAATTTCTCTATCTCTCTCTCCCTTGTTCCCATCCGCTCTTCCTTTCGACTTCCTGCTTCCTGCCTTCCTCTCGCCGCTCTCCTCCTTTCAGTCTCTCTCTCTCTCTCTCCGTTCATCCGCCCCCGTCCGTTATCTCTCTCTGTCCCATCACTGTCCCTCCCCACCCCCTTCTCTCTGTCGTTCTCAGTCTATCTCTCTCTAAGTCCGCCCCCCCATACTCCCTCTCTCTCTCTCTGACACACACTCTCTCCCTCCCTCTCTCTCTCTCCGTCCATCCCCCACGTCTGTTATCTCTCTCTGTCCCATCACTGTCCCTCCCCACCCCTCTTCTCTCTGTCGTTCTCAGTCTATCTCTCTCTCTGTCCGCCCCCCCCCACACTCCCTCTCTCTCTCTCTCTCTCTATCTCTGTCACCCCTTTCACACTCTCTCTCTCTGTCACCCCTTTCACACTCTCTCTCTCTCTCTCTCCCTCTCTCTCTCTCTGTCACCCCTTTAACACTCTCTCTCTCTCTCTCTGTCACCCCTTTCACACTCTCTCTCTCTCTCTCTCTCTCCCTCTCTCTCTGTCACCCCTTTCACACACTCTCTCTCTCTGTCACCCCTTTCACACACTCTCTCTCTCTCTCTGCGACAGACCATCGCCTGCCTGGTCGCGAATGTGATCTGCGCTCTCGCCTGCCCTCCCGCCGTCATCCTGTACTCGCTGACCGTCCGGGTCTTCCCCTGCATCGGGTACTGCTACACCGGGTGCCGGATGGTGAGTGTTCCGCACCCCCCCCCCCCCGCACACCCAACACACTGGCGAACCAGCCCTCAACACCCCCTCAACCCCCGGAGATCTCCACTCGGCCTTCCCCTCTCCCGCGACGCTTTCCTCCCTCCCGGTAGCGCTCCCTCCCTCCACGCCAAGCTCCCTCAGAACCCCCCCTCCCCTCGGTTGTAGCGTCCCCTCCCCCGGCAGCTCCTTCCACAGACGGGCCACCCTCTGGGTGAAACAGTTTCCCCTCGGAGTCCCCTATTAAATCTCTAAAACCTGCGCCCTCTGGTTCTCGATTCCCCGACCCTGGGGAAATGTCTGTGTTCGTTCACCCTGTCTGTGCCCCTGGTGGTTTTACACACCCCTGTCAGGTCACCCCGACACTCCCGGGAATAAATTCCCAACCCGCCCGACCTCTCTCCGTAACTCAGTCCCTCCAGTCCCGGCGACATCCCCGTAAATCCCCAGGATCTCCGGTCTCCTGTTCCCGGTGTCCGATCCGACGATGGCGGGGATGCCGAACGCCGCCTTCACCGCCCCGTCTGCCCGTCACCCCACTTTCAGGGAACCGTCACCCGAAACCTGGTGTGTTCCATCACCACTGTCACCCCCTCTCCGTCACCCAAAACCTGTCACCCCTGTCACCCCCTCTCCATCTCCCCACTTTCAGGGAACCGTCACCCGAAACCTGATGTGTTCCGTGAAGAGAAAGCTACATTCCCGAGACAGGAGTTACCAGAGATTTCTCTCCACTCCCCCCAACACTTGTAAACACATCTCCCTCTCCCACACTCCCCCTCTCTCCCCACCCAACGCGCTCCTTCCCTCTCCCCCGACTTTACCCCCATACCCAAACAACTCTTCCCCTCCTCCTTCTTACCGGCCATCTCTCCCTCTTCACTCCCCCCCTCACTATCTCTTCCCCTCTCACCCCTCCCTCGGAACTACCCCTCTTCTCTCTCACACTCTCAACTCTCCCACACTCTATCTCTCCTCTCTGCTCAACTTTGTCTTTCACCCCCCTTTCCCCTTTCCGTCTCTCACCCCCTCTCTCCCCTCTGCCTCGTTCACCCCTCTCTGTCCCTCATCCCCTCTCCGTCTCTCCCCCCTCTGTTCTCCACCTTTCTCTCCCTCCCTGTCCGACCTCTCTCATCTCCAGCCTCTCACATTTCCCTCCCACCTCTCTCTACCCTCTGACTTCCACCACTCTCTCCCCCCCGTCTGACTCTCCCTTTATCAACTGTTCTGTGCCACCTCTCCTCTTTCTCCCCATCTCTCTCCCACCCACCCCCTCTCTTCCTCACCCATCGCCCCCCAGTCTCTTCCTCCCCAGCTGGGTCTGCCACCTCCGCCTACCCCAAACTCCCGCTCCCGACCCTACCCTCTCTCCCCCCTCTTCTGTCTCTCTCTTCCCCGGCCCGAGCCCTTCTCTCTCCCTCTCTCACCCCATGTCTCCCTCTCTCCCTCTGGCAGAGGTCTGTGAGCGGGGTGACGGTGATTTTGCTGGTGAACTGCCTGGTCTCCCTGGTGATGTCCGTCCTCACGGCCATCGTCAACTGCAGGAACCTCGAGTGCTGCGCCGTGCGGCCTCCGGTGGTGAGTGGGATCTTCCTGTGCACCGGGGGGGTGTGGGCGGCGGGGGATGGGACGTGGGTGGGAGAGATGGGGGGAGATGGAAAGAGGGTGGGGAGAGATGGGAGGGAGCAAGAGAGAGAGATGGGGGCAGAAAGGGAATGAAAGGGGTGGGGAGAGGAGGATAGGGAGGGGGAGAGAGAGGTGGGAGGAAGAGATGGAGGGACAGAGGGGGTGGAGAGAGGGACGGAGGGAGAGAGAGGCTGTGGGAGTGGGTAGTGGATCCCGTCTCCTCTCCTCACCTTCTCTTTCTCCCGTCCCCTCCTCAATCTGATCCCTCCCTCTCCCCCACCCACAGAGAATGATGGTGATCCATGCTAACCAGCTCGCACCGCCGGACCTTGCCTCCATCTTCTCCAGCGAACCGGCGCCCACCCCGGCCTCTGACGGGCCCCAGTGACGACACGTTCCCCGCTCCACGGGACAGCCCAAAGGATTCGGGCCGAGCGGCCTGAAAGGAAAATCAAGGCCGGATTTTGGAGACGGAGTTGGGGGTGGGGGTTGGTGGGTAACATTCCCGTGGTCACATTCCTCCCCGTGGGAACCCCCCAGTTCAAGCTCCCTTGTTACGAGTCGCCCTGTCCCACCCGCGGCATCCGGTCACTCCTGACACACTCCGCTCTCTGTCCCCTCTATCACCGCCCGTCTCACCCTGGCTGGTGGCCATTTTGTGATGGTTATCATTGAAACCGCTCTCCCAGCATCGTAGAAATAGTCACACCCTTTTCCTCACCTCCCACTCACTTCCCTCCCTGTTTATTCAATCTCAACTCCTCATCGCCCTCTCTTTCAGTTACCCTGTGAGTCTCTCCACTACTCACTCCATCACTCCTGACACCCTCCCCTCTCCGTCCCCTTGTCCTTTCTCCTGCCATCCAACACATCCTGGGTGGTGAACGTTGTCCGATGGGAAATTTCGCTCCCTCACCCGATCCCTTCCCTCTCTCGTTGAGTGAGTCTCTCCCCTCTCCCTCCGTTCAGACACTCAACTCTCCGTCCCATCAGCCCAGATCGCGTCTCGACCTCTCGCTCCCCATTTCCCCTGTCCGCGCTCTCCTTCTTGCCGTCCGTCTTATTTGCGAAGGATCGAAATCACCCACCCTTCCCCCACACGCCCCATCCTGTTCCTGCCCACCCTCTCCTTTCAGACCCCTCTTTCCTGGTCCTGCAACTTCCCCTCCCTTCCCGTCCCATCAAATCCCCTCCCACCTCGTCCCATTACTTTCCCTCCTTCCTGGTCAGATCACTCCCGCTCCCTTCCTGTCGTTTCACTCCTCCTCACCCCGACTCTATCTTATCCACGTCACCACCAGTTTGTGACAGGAACTTTCGCCTCCCCTTTTCGTCCCCTATTGAGTCAATGACTTCGCCACGGTCACCGTCTCATCAGTCCACTCCTCGTCCCGTCACTCCTCTTCCTCCCAAACCCCTCACCCCTCCTCCCCAAAACCCACATGTATATGTGTATGTGTGAATATCTGAGATATATACATTAGTTTATTCAATGACAAAATTATTAGAATTAAAACATACATGAAATACCCAAGACTATATAAAACACAAATTAAAATACTGTTATTATAATCAATAAGACACTCGATCCCGGGATTGTATCCACGGGCACCGCATGTTCCTTCGCCACAGATTCTGTGTGCGACAGTGGCCATTGTAAGTCAGTGTCTCACTCCATCCCTGGCGGCCACATTAACCAAGGAACACACACAAAAATGCTGGTGAACACAGCAGGCCAGGCAGCATCTCTAGGAAGAGGTACAGTCGACGTTTCGGGCCGAGACCCTTCATCAGGACTAATTTAAAGAAGAGATAGTCAGAGATCTGAAATGACAGGAGACGACAGGAGGGGGAGGGATGGGGCCAAGAGCTGGACAGTTAATTGGCAAAAGGTATACAGAGATGGAGAAGGGGGAGGGTCATGCGACAGGAGGCCTAGGGAGAAAGAAAGGGGGAAGTGAAACCCACTATAGTGAGAGGCACAGAGGGAGAATAAAGGGAGAGAAAAAAATGGGGAAAAATAATAATGATAATAAATAATAAATAAGGGATGGGGTACGAGGGGGAGGTGGGGCACGTGTGAGTGAGGCGAGGGACAGAAGGATTATACAGATCAATAGTGGCTGAGAGGATCGTGCAGGAGGGAGGGCTTCAGGGTTTTAGATAATTGGGCTTTGTTCCAGGGAAGGTGGGATCTGTTCCGACGGGACGGTTTACACCTGAACTGGAGGGGTACTAACATTCTTGCAGGAAAGTTTGCTAGGGCTGCTTGGGGGGGTTTAAACTAAATCTGCAGGGGGCAGGGATCCAGAATGTGAGAGAGGATAGCGAGATGAAGTATAAAGGACAGGTGGGGACTACACGGTTCCGGAATGCGAAGTGTGAAGTAGAGAAAGGTGAGGCGGAACGAGTGATAAGGAGGATACATGTGCAGAGGGATGGTCTGACGGAGCATGGAGTTAAATGTGTGAGCTGCTGACGTGCGGGAATAAATAAGCTGCTCCCGACTCAATCACAGTCACACAGAACTAACTGACCGGAGACTGGTTGAATAATCAGTCCCGTTTCTCACCGTCACTCTGCATCGGGGAACCGATGATTACAAAATCACACTTCAGGGCTGTGTCCGGGATCGCTACATATCCAGGGTCACTTCCGAGGTATTTGTCAATTTAACATCATTATATCAGCCAGACTGCCGAATGCACCGTCCTCGGCAAAGGGAGCAAAAGGATTCTCTCCCGGGATAATCCCACCCGGGACACCGGTGTCCCAGACTGAGCCCCGGCCCCCGGGATCGTCCCGTCTGTGTAATTACCCGGGTCTCACGTGAAGGGGGGGTCTCAAACCCGCACATCCGGTGGAAGCAGCGCCGCTGGACAGGAGACGGAAATACGTCACCTCGGGCACGCAAAGATCGACGCAAAGCGCGAGCACGGAACTGGCTCCGTTAGAACGGTTGGGAATTAAACCTGGCGCGCGGACATTAAAGGTAAGGGGAAGGTGGGGGGCGGGGGTTAAAGGGGAGGGCGGGGAATCGGCTAAACTGTCGGCATCCCGCGGGCGGGGATGTTCACACATTCAGATGTTCACACTCTCACTTTCAGTCTGGGTCTGGGTTCCTGCAGAGATCTCAGTTCCTTCTCCCCGGTCTCACTGAACCGATTCTCCTCCAGACTGAAACAGATGGGAGAATAAAGATGAAATAAACAGATCACACAACAGTGTCAGTAACAGGGGACAACACTCACAGACAAATATCACCAGAAATCCCGCGGATCCGCTGATATTTTATCACATTGAACATTAACACAAACACTCACCGGATCCGCTCCAGACTCGGGAGGGTCAGTATGAGGCGGCGGAGAGCGGGGACAGATCGGTCTGTCAGCGAATTTGATCCCAGGTCCAGCTCCGTCAGTGATGGGTTTGTACTGAGAGCGGAGACGAGATCCTCGACACCAGAATCTGTGAGACCGACACCCCACAGCCTGGAGATGAGAGAGAGTGAGAGTGAAGGACACAGAGAGACTGGAGACGGTACAAATCCCCAGTGTTTATCAGTAACACAATTACTGATCACATTAATGTTCAGTGTCAGACACCCAGTGACTGTAAACACAATCTCCCACAGTCTGGTACTTACCACAGTTTCTGTATTTTACACTCCGGGTTCCTCAGAGCCGCAGACACCAGTTTCACTCCTGAATCTCCCAGTTCATTATAACTCAGCTCCAGCCCCGTCAGTGATGAGTTTGTACTGAGAGCGGAGACGAGATCCTCGGCACCAGAATCTGTGAGACCGACACGGTACAGCCTGGAGATGAGAGAGAGTGAGAGTGAAGGACACAGAGAGACAGGAGACGGTACAAATCCCCAGTGTTTATCAGTAACACAATTACTGATCACATTAATGTTCAGTGTCAGACACCCAGTGACTGTAAACACAATCTCCCACAGTCTGGTACTTACTCCAGTGTCTGTATTTTACACTCCGGGTTCCTCAGAGCCGCAGACACCAGTTTCACTCCTGAATCTCCCAGTTTATTATAACTCAGGTTCAGCTCCGTCAGTGATGGGTTTGTACTGAGAGTGGAGACGAGATCCTCGGCACCAGAATCTGTGAGACCGACATTGATCAGCCTGGAGATGAGAGAGAGTGAGGGTGAAGGACACAGAGAGACAGGAGACGGTACAAATCCCCAGTGTTTATCAGTAACACAATTACTGATCACATTAATGTTCAGTGTCAGACACCCAGTGACTGTAAACACAATCTCCCACAGTCTGGTACTTACCCCAGTGTCTGTATTTTACACTCCGGGTTCCTCAGAGCCGCAGACACCAGTTTCACTCCTGAATCTCCCAGTTTATTAAAACTCAGTCTAAAGACAAACAGACAAATTGATCAACAAAGTGATTCAAACTGTGGGTCTGAGGGAATTTCTCTCACTCGGATATTTCAGGAAACAATAAACCCTTCAGTAAATCACTGATCGGAGTTCCCATCACTGTCAATGTCCCTCACTGCCCAGCTCCAGGGTATTCACCAAATGTCAGTAATTTAGTCTGTCGGTGTGACCCTGCAAACTCCACATATTCTGTCCTATTCCCCGATGGTCAGAAACGTGTTCCTGATGTGAGAGGGTCGGGAGGGGCAGGGATGAAGGAGGAACGGGGATGGGGAACAGAGATCCCACAGGAGGAAGGGTGATGGCATTTGTCACAATTCTTCACAATCGTATTTATCACAGTTTTACCCAAATCCCTTTACATCGAAACAACACAACTGGACAGTTTCACATTTCAGAGTGAGAGATAAATCAAGTTACCCCAACTCCTGGCACTTGTGCAGCCCGGGTCCCAGCCGCTGGATTCCTTCACACTGAATGTGACAGTCCTCCAGGTGGAGCTGTTTTATTGTATCACAGTATCCGATGACATGAGACAGGACCGCGCAGTCAATCGGGGTCAGTGTCATTCCACTGAATGAAAGTGTTTCCACAGATCCCATTGCGGCCTGAGCCAGTCCACGATTCTGAGATTCAAACAGGTAGTGCAATGTGTTCAGGAGGCTCCTTTTACCAGCTTCACTCCATGTGTTTCCACTCTGCCATTTAACCTCCTCCTTCACCCAGTCAATCACCCGGCAGGTTGTTTGATGAGGAAATGGACCCAGAAACTCCTCCAGGCCCCGAGCTGTCATTGGGTTGGAGAGACCAGCAACAAAACGGAGAAACACCTCAAATCGCCCATCTGTCGTGCTGTGGGCTTCAGTGAGGAATTTCACAATATCCCCGGGATGCAGAGTCAGGAATTGTGCGACTGCAGCTACAAACTCTTGGATGGTGAGGTGTGGGAATGTGTACACCACGCTCCGGGCAGAATCCTCTCTCTCCAAAAGCTCCATCAGGAACCCGGACAGGAACTGGGAAGGCTGCAGATTGTATTTGATCAAATCTACATCTGTAAACACAATCTTCCTCTCGGACACTCCTCTGAAGGCCATCTGACCAACCCTGAGTAACACATCACGGGGGTTCTCAATCTCACGGCCGTGGTTTTTCAGGATGTTGTAAATATAGTAGGAATACAGTTGGGTGATGGTCTTGGGAACTCGCTGCGGGTCCCTGACTCTTTGTGTGAAGAAGGGGCCCAGTGCCAGAGCGAGGATCCAGCAGTAGGAGGGGTTGTAGCTCATGGTGTACAGGATCTCGTTCTCCTTCACGTGTTTGAAAACAGCTGCTGCCACTGTCTGATCTTCAAAATGCCTGATGAAATACTCCTTCCGTTCCTTCCCAACAAATCCCAGGATTTCAGCCATGACACCGATCTCTGCCTTTTCCAATAAATGTAACGCAGTGGGGCGGGTGGTCACCAGCACTGAACACCCTGGGAGCAGCTTGTGCTGGATTAAACTGTACACAATGTCAGACACCTTGCACTTGAATTCAGGATCTGTGCATGTGGACCGAGGTTCTGTGTTTCTCTGACTGTCAGCAAAATCAATTTTGTCATTGAATTCATCCAAACCATCAAATATAAACAGCAATCCCTCTGGGTTCTTCCAGACCTCTCTCAGGATATTCCCAAAGTAAGGATACTGATCCAGAATCAGTTCCTTCAGGTTTATTCGACAGTCAATGGTGTTTAAATCCCGGAATTTGAAACTGAAGACAAACTGGAATTGTTGGTATATTTTCCCTGTGGCCCAGTCATAAACAATCTTTTGTACCATTGTTGTTTTCCCGATTCCCGGGACTCCGGCCACTGTTGCCGAACTCCCAGATTTGGATTTACTCCGGGAAAAGCTGCTCTGGAACAGCTGATCAGTGCGGATTTTTTCCAGCTCTCTGCGGAGATGTTCCTCTCTCCACTCCTCGTGGTCTCTGCCTCTTGCCAGCAGCTCATGTTCCACCAGTCTCCGATCTCGGACAGTAGAAATGACTGTGAGCTCAGCGTATCGATCAACCAGCTGGAAAACCTTCACCTTCTCCCTCATCAGGATCGTGTTCACTCTCAGTGTTTCAGTTTGTGCCCGCAGAGTCTCCTTGTGTTTCTGTTGAACATCTTCCATGGGAACAGACAGTGAACAAACTGTTAGATGCCTCAACTCAGAACTCGGTATTTAAATACACAAGAGTTAGCTCAAAGCTATTGCATTAATTGGGGTCTCACAGTGTGTCAGGAACCTTTTGGGGCCTGTGGGGTCTCACAGTGTGTCAGGTCCCTCTCAGGGGTGTGTGGGGTCTCACAGTGTGTCAGGTCCCTCTCAGGGGTGTGTGGGGTCTTACAGTGTGTCAGGACACTGTTAGGGGTGTGTGGGGTTGCACAGTGTATCAAGAGCCTGTCAGGGGTGTGTGGGGTCTCAGAGTGTGTCAGGACCCTCTCAGGGTTGTTTGAGGGATCATAGTGTGTCAGGACCCACAATGTGTCAGTGTTTCACCGTGCATCGGGACACTATCAGGGGTGTGTGCGGTCTCACAGTGTGTCAGGACCCTGTCAGGGGTGTGTGCGGTCTCACAGTGTGTCAGGACCCTGTCAGGGGTGTGTGGGGTCTCACAGTCTGTCAGGACGCTGTCACGGGTTTCTGGGGTTTTGCAGTGTGTCAGGACCCTGTTACTGGTTTGCGGGGTTTCACAGTGTGTCAGGACCCTTTTCTTGGGGTGGGGGGTCTCAGAGTGTGTCAGGACCCTGCCAGGGTTGTGTGGGGTCTCACAGTGTGTCAGGTCCCTGTCAGGGGTGTGTGGGGTCTCACAGTGTGTCAGGTCCCTGTCAGGGGTGTGTGGGGTCTCACAGTGTGTCAGGACCCTGTCAGGGGTGTGTGGGGTCTCACAGTGTGTCAGGACCCTGCCAGGGTTGTGTGGGGTCTCGCAGTGTGTCAGGCCCTTGTCAGGGGTGTGTGGTCTCACAGTGTGTCAGGACCCCTCTGGGGTGTGTGGGGTCTCACAGTGTTTCTGAACCCTGTCACGGGTGTGTGGGGTCTCACAGTGTGTCAGGTCCCTGTCAGGGGTGTGTGGGGTTTCACTGTGTGTCAGGGCACTGTGAGTGGTTTGTGCGGTTTCACAGTGTGTCAGGATCTTGTGGTGGTTGTGGGGGGTCTCACAGTGTGTCAGGATGCTGTTGTGGGGGATCTAACAGTGAGTCAGAACCCTCTCAGGTGTGTATGGGATCGCAATGTGTGTCAGGACCCTGTCAGGGCTGTGTGGCGTCTCACAGTGCGTCAGGTCACTGTCAGGGGTGTGTTGGATCTCACAGTGTGTCAGGACCATTTTGGGGTGTGTCGGGTCTCACAGTGCGTCAGGAGCCCTTTCAGGTGTGTGTGGGGTCTCACAGTGTGTCAGGTCCCTGTCAGGAGTGTGTGGGGTCTCACAGTGTAACAGGACACTGTCTGTCAGTTGTGTGTGGGGTCTCACAGCGTGTTTGAACCATACCAGGGGTGTGTGGGTTCTCACAGTCTGTCAGGACGCTGTCACGGGTTTGTGGGGTTTCACTGTGTGTCAGGACCCAGTGATTTGTTTGGGGGTCTCACAGTGTGTTGGGACCCTTTTCTGGGGGTGGGGGGGAATCTCACAGTGTGTCAGGATCCTTTTGGGGTGTGTGGGGTCTCACAGTGCTTCTGAACCCTGTCAGGGGTGTGTGGGATCGCACCGTGTGTCAGGACCCTCTCAGGGGTGTATGCGGTCTTACAGTGTGTCAGGACCCTACCTAGGTTGTGTGAGGTCTCACAGTGTGTCTGGACCCTGTCTGTCAGTTGTGTGTGTGGTCTTAAAGTGTGTCAGGTCCCTGTCAGTGGTGTGTGGGGTGTGACAGTGTGTCAGGACCTTTTCAGGTGTGTGTGGGGTCTCACAGAGTGTCAGGACCGTGTGAATAGTGTGTGGGATATCAATGTGTGTCAGGACCCTGTCAGGGGTGTGTGGCGTCTCACAATGTGTCAGGTCCCTGTCAGAGTGTGTGGGGTCTCACACTGTGTCAGGACCCTGTCGGGTTGTGTGAGGTCTCACAGTGTGTCAGGGCCCTGTCGGGTTGTGTGAGGTCTCACAGTGTGTCAGGGCCCTCTCAGGCGTGTGTGGCATCTCACAGCATTTCCTGAGCCTGTCAGGGGTGTGTGCAGTCTCACAGTGTGACAGGACGCTGTCATGGGGGTGTGGGGTCTTACAGTTTGACTGGACAGTGCCAGGGGTGTGTGGGGTTTCACAGTATGTCAGGACCCTGTCAGGGGTGTGTGGGGTCTCACAGTGTGTCAGGACCCTGCCAGGGGTGTGTGGGGTCTCACAGTGTGTCAGGACCTTTTCAGGTGTGTGTGGGGTCTCACAGAGTGTCAGGACCGTGTGAATAGTGTGTGGGATATCAATGTGTGTCGGGACCCTGTCAGGGGTGTGTGGGGTCTCACACTGTGTCAGGACCCTGTCGGGTTGTGTGAGGTCTCACAGTGTGTCAGGGCCCTGTCGGGTTGTGTGAGGTCTCACAGTGTGTCAGGGCCCTCTCAGGCGTGTGTGGCATCTCACAGCATTTCCTGAGCCTGTCAGGGGTGTGTGCAGTCTCACAGTGTGACAGGACGCTGTCATGGGGGTGTGGGGTCTTACAGTTTGACTGGACAGTGCCAGGGGTGTGTGGGGTTTCACAGTATGTCAGGACCCTGTCAGGGGTGTGTGGGGTCTCACAGTGTGTCAGGACCCTGCCAGGGGTGTGTGGGGTCTCACAGTGTGTCAGGATCCTGTCAGGGGTGTGTGGGGTCGCACAGTGTGTCAGGACCCTGCCAGGGGTGTGTGGGGTCGCACAGTGTGTCAGGATCCTGTCAGGGGTGTGTGGGGTCGCACAGTGTGTCAGGACCCTGCCAGGGGTGTGTGGGGTCGCACAGTGTGTCAGGATCCTGTCAGGGGTGTGTGGGGTCGCACAGTGTGTCAGGACCCTGCCAGGGGTGTGTGCAGTGTCTCACAGTGTGTCAGGTCCTTGTCAGAGGTGTGTGGGGTCTCACAGTGTGTCAGGACCCTGCCAGGGTTGTGTGGTGTTTCACAGTGTGTCAGAACACTGTGAGTGGTTTGTGGGGTCTCACAGTGTGCCAGAACCCTCTCAGATGTGTGTGGGATCGCACTGTGTGTCAGCACCCTGTCAGGTGTGTGTGGGGTCTCACAGTGTGTCTGGACTGTGTCAATAGTGTCTGGGGTCTCACAGTTTGTCAGGACCCTGTCAGGGGTGTGTGGGGTCTCACAGTGTGTCAGGACCCTGTCAGGGGTGTGTGGGGTCTCACAGTGTGTCAGATAACTGTCAGGGGTGGTCTCACAGTGTGTCAGGAGCCTCTCAGATGTGTGTGGGATCTCAATCTGTGTCAGGACCCTCTCACGTGAGTGTGGCATCTCACAATCGGTCAGGTTGCTGTCAGGGGTGTGTGGGGTCTCGTAGTGTGTCAGGACCCTGCCAGGGGTGTGCGCAGTGTCTCACAGTGTGTCAGGTCCTTGTCAGAGGTGTGTGGGGTCTCAGTGTGTCAGGACCCTGCCAGGGTTGTGTGGTGTTTCACAGTGTGTCAGAACACTCTGAGTGGTGTGTGGGGTCTCACAGTGTGCCAGAACCCTCTCAGATGTGTGTGGGATCGCACTGTGTGTCAGCACCCTGTCAGGTGTGTGTGGGGTCTCACAGTGTGTCTGGACTGTGTCAATAGTATCTGGGGTCTCACAGTGTGTCAGGACCCTGTCGGGAGTGTGTGGGGTCTCACAGTGCGTCATCACCCTCTCGGGTGTGTGTGAGGTATCACAGTGTGTCAGGACCCTCTCACGTGTGTGTGGCATCTCACAATGTGTCAGGTTGCTGTCAGGGGTGTGTGGGGTCTCACAGTGTGTCAGGACCCTGTCAGGGGTGTGTGGGGTCTCACAGTGTGTCAGGACCCTGTCAGGGGTGTGTGGGGTCTCACAGTGTGTCAGGGTCCTGTCAGGGGTGTGTGGGGTCTCACAGTGTATCAGGGTCCTGTAAGGGGTGTGTGGGGTCTCACAGAGTGTCATCAGTGTGAAAGTAAGCATGCAAGTACAGCAGGCAGCGAAGCAAGCTAATGGCATGCTGGCCTTCATAACAAGGGGAATTGAGTATTAGAGCAAAGAAGTCCTTCTGCAGTTGTACAGGGCCCTGGTGAGACCACACCTGGAGTACTGTGTGCAGTTTTGGTCTCCAAATTTGAGGAAGGACATTCTTGCTATTGAGGGAGTGCAGCGTAGGTTCACAAGGTTAATTCCCGGGATGGCGGGACTGTCATATGTCGAAAGATTGGAGCGACTGGGCCTGTATACTCTGGAATTTAGAAGCCTGAGAGGGGATCTTATTGAAACATATAAGATTATTAAGGGATTGGACATGCTGGAGGCAGGAAACATGTTCCTGCTGATGGGTGAGTCCGGAACCAAAGGCCACAGTTTAAGAATAAGGGATAGGCCATTTAGAACGGAGTTGAGGAAAAACTTTTTCACCCAGAGAGTGGCGGATATATTGAACGCTCTGCACCGGAAGGCTGTGGAGGCAAAGTCTCTGGATGCTTTCAAGAAAGAGATGGATAGAGCTCTTAAAGATAGTGGAATCAAAGGTTACGTGATAAGGCAGGAACTGGATTCTGATTGTGGATGATCAGCCATGATCACAGTGAATGGCGGTTCAGGCTCGAAGGGTCGAATGGCCTACTCCTACACCTAATGTCTCTTGTCTATTTTCTATAGGACCCTGTCCGGGGTATGTGGGGTCTCACAGTTTGTCAGGACCATTACAGGAGTGTGTGGGGTCTCACAGTGTGTCCGGACCCTGTCAGGGGTGTGTAGGGTCTCATAGTGTGTCAGGTCCCCGTCAGGGGTGTGTGTGGTCTCACAGTGTGTCAGGAACCTGTCTGTCAGTTGTGTGTGTGGTCTCACAGTGTGTCAGGACCGTGCCAGGAATGTGTGGGGTCTCACAGTGCGTCATGTCCCTGTCAGGGATGTGTGGCGTCTCACAGTGCGTCAGGACCCTGTCAGGTGTGTGTGGCGTCCACAATGTGTCAGGACCCCTCTGGGGTGTGTGGGGTCCCACAGTGTTTCTCAACCCTGTCAGGCATGTGTGCTGTCTCACAATGTGTCAGGACCCTTTTGGGGCCTGTGGGGTCTCACAGTGTGTCAGAACCCTCTCAGGGGTGTGTCTATTCTCACAGTCTGTCAGGAACCTATCTAGGGTATGTGGGGTCTCACAGTGTGTCAGGACCCTGTCTGGTGTGTGTGGAGTCTCACAGTGCGTCAGGTCCCTGTCAGGTGTCTGCGGGGTCCACAGTGTGACAGGACACTGTCAATAGTGTGTGGGGTCTCACACTGTGTCTGGACCCTGCCAGGTGTGTGTGGAGTCTCACAGTGTGTGAGGACCCTGTCGGGGGTGGGGGGGCGGTCTCACAGTGTGTCAGGAGACTCCTAAGTGTGTGTGGGATCTCAATGTGTGTCAGGACCCTGTCAGTTGTGTGTAGCGTCTCACAGTGTGTCAGGTCGCCGTCAGGGTTGTTTGAGGTCTCACAGTGTGTCAGGACCCTGCCAGGATTGTGTGGGATCGCAATGTGTATCAGGACCCTGTCAGGTGTGTGTGGCGTCCACCGTGGGTCAGGTCGCTGTCAGGGGTGTGTGGGGTCCCACAGTGTTTCTGAACCCTGTCAGGCATGTGTGCCATCTCACAATGTGTCAGAACACATTTGGGGTCTGTGGGGTCTCACAGTGTGTCAGGACCATGTCAGCGGTGTGTAGGGTCTCGCTGTGTGTCAGCACCCTGTCAGGGGTGTGTAGGGTCTCACAGTGTGTCAGGTCCTCGTCAGAGGTGTGTGGGGTCTGACAATGCGTCAGGGCCCTGTCAGGGGTGTGTAGGGTCTCACAGTGTGTCAGGTCCTCGTCAGAGGTGGTGGTGTCTGACAATGCGTCAGGGCCCTGTCAGGGGAGTGTAGGGTCTCACAGTGTGTCAGGACCCCTCAGGGGTGAGTGGGGTCCCACAGTGTTTCTGAACCCTGTCAGGCGTGTGTGCCGTTTCACAATGTGTCAGGAGCCTTTTGGGGCCTTTGGGGTCTCACAGTGTGTCAGGACCATGTCAGGAGTGTGCGGGATCCCACAGTGTGTCCGGACCCTGTCAGGGGTGTGTGGGGTCTCACAGTGTGTCAGGGCCCTGTCAGGGGTGTGTAGGGTCTCGCTGTGTGTCAGCACCCTGTCAGGGGTGTGTAGGGTCTCACAGTGTGTCAGGTCACCGTCAGAGGTGTGTGGGGTCTGACAGTGTGTCAGAACCCTTTCATGTGTGTGTGGTGTCGTGTGGTGTGTCACGATCCTATCAGGGGTGTGTGTGGTCTCACAGTGTGTCAGGACCCTGTCGGTGGTTTGTGGGGTCTCACAGTGTGACAGGTCCCTGTTAGGGGCCTGTGGGGTCTCACAGTGTGTCAGAACCCTGCCTGGGTTGTTTGGGGTCTCACAGTGCGTCAGGACCCTGCCAGGGGTATGTGGGATTGCAATATGTGTCAGGACCCTGTCAGGTGTGTGTGCGGTCTCGTAGTGTGTCAGGACCCTATCCAGGGTGTGTGGGGTCTCACAGTGCGTCAGGACCCTGCTAGGGTTGTGTGGGATCGCAATTTGTGTCAGGACTCTGCCAGGCGTGTGTGGGATCGCAATGTGTGTCAGGACCCTGTCAGGTGTGCGTGGCGTCCACAGTGGGTCAGGTCGCTGTCAGGGGTGTGTTAGGTTTCATGGTGTGTCTGGACCCTCTCAGGTGTGTGTGGGATCTTAATGCATGTCAGGACACCGTGAGTGGTTTGTGGGGTTTCACAGTGTGTCAGGATCTGGTCGTGGGTGTGTGGGGTCTCACTGTGTGTCAGAACACTCTGAGATGTGTGTGGGATCGCAATGTGTGCCAGGACGCTGTCAGGAGTGTGTGGCGTCTCACAATACGTCACGTCCCTGTCAGGGGTGTGTGGGGTCTTACAGTGTGTCAGGACCCTGTCTGGTGTGTGTGGAGTCTCACACTGTGTCATAAACCTGTCAGGGGTGTGTGGGGTCTCACAGTGTGTCAGGACCCTGCCTGGGTTGTTTGGGGTCTCACAGTGTGTCAGGAACCTATCCAGAGTGTGTGGGGTCTCACAGTGTGTCAGGACCCTTTTGGGGTGTGTCGGGTCTCACAGTGTGTCAGGACCCTATCCAGGGTGTGTACGGTCTCACAGTGTGTCCCGACTCTGTCAGGTGTGTGCGGCGTCTCACAATGTGTCAGGTCCCTGTCAGGTGTGTGTGGGGTCTCACAGTATGTCAGGACTATGTCAGGGGTGTGTGGGGTCTCACAGTGTGTCAGGACCCTCTTAGGGGTGTGTGGGGTCTCACCGTGTGTCAGGATCCTCTTAGGGGTGTGTGGGGTCTCACACTGTGTCAGGTCCCTGTCAGGGGTGTGTGGGGTCTCACACTGTGTCAGGACTCTGTCAGGGGTGTGTGCGGTCTCACCGTGTGTCAGGATCCTCTTAGGGGTGTGTAGGGTCTCACAGTGTGTCAGGTCCCCGTCAGAGGTGTGTGGGGTCTGACAATGTGTCAGGGCCCTGTCAAGGGTGCGTGGGGTCGCACAGTGTGTCAGGACCGTGCCAGGGGTGTGTGGGGTCTCACAGTGTGTCCGGACTCTTTCATGTGTGTGTGGTGTCGCGTAGTGTGTCACGATCCTGTGAGGGGTGTGTGTGGTCTCACAGTGTGTCAGGACTGTGTCAGGGTTGTGTGGGGTCTCACAGTTTTCAGGAGCCTGTCAGGGGTGGGAGGGGTCTCACAGTGTGTCAGGAGCTGTGCCGGGGTGTGTGGGGTCTCACTGGTTGTCTGGACACTGATGTGTGTGGGATCACAATGTGTGTCAGGACCCTGTCAGGGTTATGTGGCGTCTCACAGTGCGTCATGTCCCTGTCAGGGGTGTGTGGCGTCTGACAGTGCGTCATGTCCCTTCTGGGGTGTGGGGGGTCTCACAGCGTTTCTGAACCCTGTCAGGGGTGTGTGCGGTCTCACATGTGTCAGGACCTTTTTGGGGCCTGTGGGGTCTCACAGTGTGTCAGGACCCTTTTGGGGTGTGTGGTGTCTCACAGTGTGTCAGGACCCCTCTGGGGTGAGTGGGGTCCCACAGTGTTTCTGAACCCTGTCAGGCATGTGTGCCGTCTCACAATGTGTCAGGACCCTTTTGGGGCCTGTGGGGTCTCACAGTGTGTCAGGACCATGTCAGGAGTGTGTGGGGTCCCACAGTGTGTCCGGACACTGAGGGGTGCGTGGAATCTCACAGTGTCTCAGGTCCCCGTCAGAGGTGTGTGGGGTCTGACAATGTGTCGGGGCCCTGTCAGGGGTACGTGGGATCTCACAGAGTGTCAGGACCCTCTCAGGAGTGTGTTGGATCTCACAGTCTGTCAGGACCATATCCAGGGTGTGTGGGTCTCACAGTGTGTCAGGAACCTGTCTGTCAGTTGTGTGTGTGGTCTCACAGTGTGTCAGGATCCTGTCAGGGGTGTGTGGGGTCTCACAGTGTGTCAGGGTCCTGTAAGGGGTGTGTGGGGTCTCACAGTGTATCAGGGTCCTGTAAGGGGTGTGTGGGGTCTCACAGTGTATCAGGGTCCTGTAAGGGGTGTGTGGGGTCTCACAGAGTGTCATCAGTGTGAAAGTAAGCATGCAAGTACAGCAGGCAGCGAAGCAAGCTAATGGCATGCTGGCCTTCATAACAAGGGGAATTGAGTATTAGAGCAAAGAAGTCCTTCTGCAGTTGTACAGGGCCCTGGTGAGACCACACCTGGAGTACTGTGTGCAGTTTTGGTCTCCAAATTTGAGGAAGGACATTCTTGCTATTGAGGGAGTGCAGCGTAGGTTCACAAGGTTAATTCCCGGGATGGCGGGACTGTCATATGTCGAAAGATTGGAGCGACTGGGCCTGTATACTCTGGAATTTAGAAGCCTGAGAGGGGATCTTATTGAAACATATAAGATTATTAAGGGATTGGACATGCTGGAGGCAGGAAACATGTTCCTGCTGATGGGTGAGTCCAGAACCAGAGGCCACAGTTTAAGAATAAGGGATAGGCCATTTAGAACGGAGTTGAGGAAAAACTTTTTCACCCAGAGAGTGGCGGATATATTGAACGCTCTGCACCGGAAGGCTGTGGAGGCAAAGTCTCTGGATGCTTTCAAGAAAGAGATGGATAGAGCTCTTAAAGATAGTGGAATCAAAGGTTACGTGATAAGGCAGGAACTGGATTCTGATTGTGGATGATCAGCCATGATCACAGTGAATGGTGGTTCAGGCTCGAAGGGTCGAATGGCCTACTCCTACACCTAATGTCTCTTGTCTATTTTCTATAGGACCCTGTCCGGGGTATGTGGGGTCTCACAGTTTGTCAGGACCATTACAGGAGTGTGTGGGGTCTCACAGTGTGTCCGGACCCTGTCAGGGGTGTGTAGGGTCTCATAGTGTGTCAGGTCCCCGTCAGGGGTGTGTGTGGTCTCACAGTGTGTCAGGAACCTGTCTGTCAGTTGTGTGTGTGGTCTCACAGTGTGTCAGGACCGTGCCAGGAATGTGTGGGGTCTCACAGTGCGTCATGTCCCTGTCAGGGATGTGTGGCGTCTCACAGTGCGTCAGGACCCTGTCAGCTGTGTGTGGCGTCCACAATGTGTCAGGACCCCTCTGGGGTGTGTGGGGTCCCACAGTGTTTCTCAACCCTGTCAGGCATGTGTGCTGTCTCACAATGTGTCAGGACCCTTTTGGGGCCTGTGGGGTCTCACAGTGTGTCAGAACCCTCTCAGGGGTGTGTCTATTCTCACAGTCTGTCAGGAACCTATCTAGGGTATGTGGGGTCTCACAGTGTGTCAGGACCCTGTCTGCTGTGTGTGGAGTCTCACAGTGCGTCAGGTCCCTGTCAGGTGTCTGCGGGGTCCACAGTGTGACAGGACACTGTCAATAGTGTGTGGGGTCTCACACTGTGTCTGGACCCTGCCAGGTGTGTGTGGGGTCTCACAGTGTGTGAGGACCCTGTCGGGGGTGGGGGGGCGGTCTCACAGTGTGTCAGGATCCTCCTAAGTGTGTGTGGGATCTCAATGTGTGTCAGGACCCTGTCAGTTGTGTGTAGCGTCTCACAGTGTGTCAGGTCGCCGTCAGGGTTGTTTGAGGTCTCACAGTGTGTCAGGACCCTGCCAGGATTGTGTGGGATCGCAATGTGTATCAGGACCCTGTCAGGTGTGTGTGGCGTCCACCGTGGGTCAGGTCGCTGTCAGGGGTGTGTGGGGTCCCACAGTGTTTCTGAACCCTGTCAGGCATGTGTGCCATCTCACAATGTGTCAGAACACATTTGGGGTCTGTGGGGTCTCACAGTGTGTCAGGACCATGTCAGCGGTGTGTAGGGTCTCGCTGTGTGTCAGCACCCTGTCAGGGGTGTGTAGGGTCTCACAGTGTGTCAGGTCCTCGTCAGAGGTGCGTGGGGTCTGACAATGCGTCAGGGCCCTGTCAGGGGTGTGTAGGGTCTCACAGTGTGTCAGGTCCTCGTCAGAGGTGGTGGTGTCTGACAATGCGTCAGGGCCCTGTCAGGGGAGTGTAGGGTCTCACAGTGTGTCAGGACCCCTCAGGGGTGAGTGGGGTCCCACAGTGTTTCTGAACCCTGTCAGGCGTGTGTGCCGTTTCACAATGTGTCAGGAGCCTTTTGGGGCCTTTGGGGTCTCACAGTGTGTCAGGACCATGTCAGGAGTGTGCGGGATCCCACAGTGTGTCCGGACCCTGTCAGGGGTGTGTGGGGTCTCACAGTGTGTCAGGGCCCTGTCAGGGGTGTGCAGGGTCTCGCTGTGTGTCAGCACCCTGTCAGGGGTGTGTAGGGTCTCACAGTGTGTCAGGTCACCGTCAGAGGTGTGTGGGGTCTGACAGTGTGTCAGAACCCTTTCATGTGTGTGTGGTGTCGTGTGGTGTGTCACGATCCTATCAGGGGTGTGTGTGGTCTCACAGTGTGTCAGGACCCTGTCGGTGGTTTGTGGGGTCTCACAGTGTGACAGGTCCCTGTTAGGGGCCTGTGGGGTCTCACAGTGTGTCAGAACCCTGCCTGGGTTGTTTGGGGTCTCACAGTGTGTCAGGAACCTATCCAGAGTGTGTGGGGTCTCACAGTGCGTCAGGACCCTGCCAGGGGTATGTGGGATTGCAATATGTGTCAGGACCCTGTCAGGTGTGTGTGCGGTCTCGTAGTGTGTCAGGACCCTATCCAGGGTGTGTGGGGTCTCAGAGTGCGTCAGGAACCTGCTAGGGTTGTGTGGGATCGCAATTTGTATCAGGACCCTGCCAGGTGTGTGTGGGATCGCAATCTGTGTCAGGACCCTGTCAGTTGTGTGGGGGGTCTCACAGTGTGTCAGAACCCTGTCAGTAGTGTGTGGGGTCTGACAATGTGACAGGGCATTGTCAGGGGTGTGTGGAGTCTCACAGTGTGCCAGGACCCTGTGAGCGGTGTGTGTGTATCACAGTTCGTCAGGACCCTGTCAGGGTGTTTGGGGTCTCACAGTGTTTCTGTACCCTGTCAGGGGTGTCTGGGGTCTCACAGTGTGTCAGTGTCCTGTCAGGTGTGTGTGAGGTCTCACAGTGTGTCAGTGTCCTGTCAGGTGTGTGTGGAGTCTCACAGTGTGTCAGTGTCCTGTCAGGTGTGTGTGGGGCGTCACAGCTTGTCCTGACCCTGTCAGGGGTGTGTGGGGTCTCACAGTGTGTCAGGACCCTGTCTCGGGTGTGTGGGGTCTCACAGTTTGTCAGGAACCTGTCGGGTGTGTTTGGGGTCTCACAGTGTGTCACGACACTGTCAGGGGTATGTCAGGTCTCACCGTGTGTCAAGATCCTTTCAAGGGTGTGGGGATCTCACAGAGTGCTTGGACCCTGTCAGGGGTGTGTGGGGGTCTCACAGTGTGTTAGGACCCTGTCAGGGGTATGTGGGGTCTCACAGTGTGTCAGGATCCTGTCAGGGGTGTGTGGGGTCTCACAGTGTGTCAGGACCCTGTCAGGGGTGTGTGGGGTCTCACAGTGTGTCAGGACCCTGTCAGGGGTGTGTGGGGTCTCACAGTGTGTCAGGTCCCTGTCAGGGGTGTGTGGGGTCTCACAGTGTGTCAGGGTCCTGTCAGGGGTGTGTGGGGTCTCACAGTGTATCAGGGTCCTGTAAGGGGTGTGTGGGGTCTCACAGAGTGTCATCAGTGTGAAAGTAAGCATGCAAGTACAGCAGGCAGTGAAGAAAGCTAATGGCATGCTGGCCTTCATAACAAGGGGAATTGAGTATTAGAGCAAAGAAGTCCTTCTGCAGCTGTACAGGGCCCTGGTGAGACCACACCTGGAGTACTGTGTGCCGTTTTGGTCTCCAAATTTGAGGAAGGACATTCTTGCTATTGAGGGAGTGCAGCGTAGGTTCACAAGGTTAATTCCCGGGATGGCGGGACTGTCATATGTCGAAAGATTGGAGCGACTGGGCCTGTATACTCTGGAATTTAGAAGCCTGAGAGGGGATCTTATTGAAACATATAAGATTATTAAGGGATTGAACATGCTGGAGGCAGGAAGCATGTTCCCGCTGATGGGTGAGTCCGGAACCAAAGGCCAGAGTTTAAGAATAAAGGGTAGGCCATTTAGAATGGAGTTGAGGAAAAACTTTTTCACTCAGAGAGTGGCGGATATATTGAATGCTCTGCCCCAGAAGGCAGTGGAGGCCAAGTCTCTGGATGTTTTTTAGAAAGAGATGGATAGAGCTCTTAAAGATAGTGGAATCAAAGGTTACGTGATAAGGCAGGAACTGGATTCTGATTGTGGATGATCAGCCATGATCACAGTGAATGGCGGTTCAGGCTCGAAGGGTCGAATGGCCTACTCCTGCATCTAATGTCTCTTGTCTATTTTCTATAGGACCCTGTCCGGGGTATGTGGGGTCTCACAGTTTGTCAGGACCATGTCAGGAGTGTGTGGGGTCTCACAGTGTGTCCGGACCCTGTCAGGAGTGTGTAGGGTCTCGCTGTGTATCAGCACCCTGTCAGGGGTGTGTAGGGTCTCACAGTGTGTCAGGTCCCCGTCAGAGGTGTGTGGGGTCTGACAATGTGTCAGGGCCCTGTCAAGGGTGCGTGGGGTCGCACAGTGTGTCAGGACCGTGCCAGGGGTGTGTGGGGTCTCACAGTGTGTCCGGACTCTTTCATGTGTGTGTGGTGTCGCGTAGTGTGTCACGATCCTGTGAGGGGTGTGTGTGGTCTGTGTGTCAGGACTGTGTCAGGGTTGTGTGGGGTCTCACAGTTTTCAGGAGCCTGTCAGGGGTGGGAGGGGTCTCACAGTGTGTCAGGAGCTGTGCCGGGGTGTGTGGGGTCTCACTGGTTGTCTGGACACTGATGTGTGTGGGATCACAATGTGTGTCAGGACCCTGTCAGGGTTATGTGGCGTCTCACAGTGCGTCATGTCCCTGTCAGGGGTGTGTGGCGTCTGACAGTGCGTCATGTCCCTTCTGGGGTGTGGGGGGTCTCACAGCGTTTCTGAACCCTGTCAGGGGTGTGTGCGGTCTCACATGTGTCAGGACCTTTTTGGGGCCTGTGGGGTCTCACAGTGTGTCAGGACCCTTTTGGGGTGTGTGGTGTCTCACAGTGTGTCAGGACCCCTCTGGGGTGAGTGGGGTCCCACAGTGTTTCTGAACCCTGTCAGGCATGTGTGCCGTCTCACAATGTGTCAGGACCCTTTTGGGGCCTGTGGGGTCTCACAGTGTGTCAGGACCATGTCAGGAGTGTGTGGGGTCCCACAGTGTGTCCGGACACTGTGAGGGGTGCGTGGAATCTCACAGTGTGTCAGGTCCCCGTCAGAGGTGTGTGGGGTCTGACAATGTGTCGGGGCCCTGTCAGGGGTACGTGGGATCTCACAGAGTGTCAGGACCCTCTCAGGAGTGTGTTGGATCTCACAGTCTGTCAGGACCATATCCAGGGTGTGTGGGTCTCACAGTGTGTCAGGAACCTGTCTGTCAGTTGTGTGTGTGGTCTCACAGTGTGTCAGGATCCTGTCAGGGGTGTGTGGGGTCTCACAGTGTGTCAGGGTCCTGTAAGGGGTGTGTGGGGTCTCACAGTGTATCAGGGTCCTGTAAGGGGTGTGTGGGGTCTCACAGTGTATCAGGGTCCTGTAAGGGGTGTGTGGGGTCTCACAGAGTGTCATCAGTGTGAAAGTAAGCATGCAAGTACAGCAGGCAGCGAAGCAAGCTAATGGCATGCTGGCCTTCATAACAAGGGGAATTGAGTATTAGAGCAAAGAAGTCCTTCTGCAGTTGTACAGGGCCCTGGTGAGACCACACCTGGAGTACTGTGTGCAGTTTTGGTCTCCAAATTTGAGGAAGGACATTCTTGCTATTGAGGGAGTGCAGCGTAGGTTCACAAGGTTAATTCCCGGGATGGCGGGACTGTCATATGTCGAAAGATTGGAGCGACTGGGCCTGTATACTCTGGAATTTAGAAGCCTGAGAGGGGATCTTATTGAAACATATAAGATTATTAAGGGATTGGACATGCTGGAGGCAGGAAACATGTTCCTGCTGATGGGTGAGTCCAGAACCAGAGGCCACAGTTTAAGAATAAGGGATAGGCCATTTAGAACGGAGTTGAGGAAAAACTTTTTCACCCAGAGAGTGGCGGATATATTGAACGCTCTGCACCGGAAGGCTGTGGAGGCAAAGTCTCTGGATGCTTTCAAGAAAGAGATGGATAGAGCTCTTAAAGATAGTGGAATCAAAGGTTACGTGATAAGGCAGGAACTGGATTCTGATTGTGGATGATCAGCCATGATCACAGTGAATGGTGGTTCAGGCTCGAAGGGTCGAATGGCCTACTCCTACACCTAATGTCTCTTGTCTATTTTCTATAGGACCCTGTCCGGGGTATGTGGGGTCTCACAGTTTGTCAGGACCATTACAGGAGTGTGTGGGGTCTCACAGTGTGTCCGGACCCTGTCAGGGGTGTGTAGGGTCTCATAGTGTGTCAGGTCCCCGTCAGGGGTGTGTGTGGTCTCACAGTGTGTCAGGAACCTGTCTGTCAGTTGTGTGTGTGGTCTCACAGTGTGTCAGGACCGTGCCAGGAATGTGTGGGGTCTCACAGTGCGTCATGTCCCTGTCAGGGATGTGTGGCGTCTCACAGTGCGTCAGGACCCTGTCAGCTGTGTGTGGCGTCCACAATGTGTCAGGACCCCTCTGGGGTGTGTGGGGTCCCACAGTGTTTCTCAACCCTGTCAGGCATGTGTGCTGTCTCACAATGTGTCAGGACCCTTTTGGGGCCTGTGGGGTCTCACAGTGTGTCAGAACCCTCTCAGGGGTGTGTCTATTCTCACAGTCTGTCAGGAACCTATCTAGGGTATGTGGGGTCTCACAGTGTGTCAGGACCCTGTCTGGTGTGTGTGGAGTCTCACAGTGCGTCAGGTCCCTGTCAGGTGTCTGCGGGGTCCACAGTGTGACAGGACACTGTCAATAGTGTGTGGGGTCTCACACTGTGTCTGGACCCTGTCTGGTGTGTGTGGGTCTCACAGTGTGTGAGGACCCTGTCGGGGGTGGGGGGGCGGTCTCACACTGTGTCAGGACCCTGCCAGGATTGTGTGGGATCGCAATGTGTATCAGGACCCTGTCAGGTGTGTGTGGCGTCCACAGTGGGTCAGGTCGCTGTCAGGGGTGTGTGGGGTCCCACAGTGTTTCTGAACCCTGTCAGGCATGTGTGCCATCTCACAATGTGTCAGAACACATTTGGGGTCTGTGGGGTCTCACAGTGTGTCAGGACCATGTCAGCGGTGTGTAGGGTCTCGCTGTGTGTCAGCACCCTGTCAGGGGTGTGTAGGGTCTCACAGTGTGTCAGGTCCTCGTCAGAGGTGTGTGGGGTCTGACAATGCGTCAGGGCCCTGTCAGGGGTGTGTAGGGTCTCACAGTGTGTCAGGTCCTCGTCAGAGGTGGTGGTGTCTGACAATGCGTCAGGGCCCTGTCAGGGGAGTGTAGGGTCTCACAGTGTGTCAGGACCCCTCAGGGGTGAGTGGGGTCCCACAGTGTTTCTGAACCCTGTCAGGCGTGTGTGCCGTTTCACAATGTGTCAGGAGCCTTTTGGGGCCTTTGGGGTCTCACAGTGTGTCAGGACCATGTCAGGAGTGTGCGGGATCCCACAGTGTGTCCGGACCCTGTCAGGGGTGTGTGGGGTCTCGCTGTGTGTCAGCACCCTGTCAGGGGTGTGTAGGGTCTCACAGTGTGTCAGGTCACCGTCAGAGGTGTGTGGGGTCTGACAGTGTGTCAGAACCCTTTCATGTGTGTGTGGTGTCGTGTGGTGTGTCACGATCCTATCAGGGGTGTGTGTGGTCTCACAGTGTGTCAGGACCCTGTCGGTGGTTTGTGGGGTCTCACAGTGTGACAGGTCCCTGTTAGGGGCCTGTGGGGTCTCACAGTGTGTCAGAACCCTGCCTGGGTTGTTTGGGGTCTCACAGTGTGTCAGGAACCTATCCAGAGTGTGTGGGGTCTCACAGTGCGTCAGGACCCTGCCAGGGGTATGTGGGATTGCAATATGTGTCAGGACCCTGTCAGGTGTGTGTGCGGTCTCGTAGTGTGTCAGGACCCTATCCAGGGTGTGTGGGGTCTCAGAGTGCGTCAGGAACCTGCTAGGGTTGTGTGGGATCGCAATTTGTATCAGGACCCTGCCAGGTGTGTGTGGGATCGCAATCTGTGTCAGGACCCTGTCAGTTGTGTGGGGGGTCTCACAGTGTGTCAGAACCCTGTCAGTAGTGTGTGGGGTCTGACAATGTGACAGGGCATTGTCAGGGGTGTGTGGAGTCTCACAGTGTGCCAGGACCCTGTGAGCGGTGTGTGTGTATCACAGTTCGTCAGGACCCTGTCAGGGTGTTTGGGGTCTCACAGTGTTTCTGTACCCTGTCAGGGGTGTCTGGGGTCTCACAGTGTGTCAGTGTCCTGTCAGGTGTGTGTGAGGTCTCACAGTGTGTCAGTGTCCTGTCAGGTGTGTGTGGAGTCTCACAGTGTGTCAGTGTCCTGTCAGGTGTGTGTGGGGCGTCACAGCTTGTCCTGACCCTGTCAGGGGTGTGTGGGGTCTCACAGTGTGTCAGGACCCTGTCTCGGGTGTGTGGGGTCTCACAGTTTGTCAGGAACCTGTCGGGTGTGTTTGGGGTCTCACAGTGTGTCACGACACTGTCAGGGGTATGTCAGGTCTCACCGTGTGTCAAGATCCTTTCAAGGGTGTGGGGATCTCACAGAGTGCTTGGACCCTGTCAGGGGTGTGTGGGGTCTCACAGTGTGTTAGGACCCTGTCAGGGGTATGTGGGGTCTCACAGTGTGTCAGGATCCTGTCAGGGGTGTGTGGGGTCTCACAGTGTGTCAGGACCCTGTCAGGGGTGTGTGGGGTCTCACAGTGTGTCAGGACCCTGTCAGGGGTGTGTGGGGTCTCACAGTGTGTCAGGTCCCTGTCAGGGGTGTGTGGGGTCTCACAGTGTGTCAGGGTCCTGTCAGGGGTGTGTGGGGTCTCACAGTGTATCAGGGTCCTGTAAGGGGTGTGTGGGGTCTCACAGAGTGTCATCAGTGTGAAAGTAAGCATGCAAGTACAGCAGGCAGTGAAGAAAGCTAATGGCATGCTGGCCTTCATAACAAGGGGAATTGAGTATTAGAGCAAAGAAGTCCTTCTGCAGCTGTACAGGGCCCTGGTGAGACCACACCTGGAGTACTGTGTGCCGTTTTGGTCTCCAAATTTGAGGAAGGACATTCTTGCTATTGAGGGAGTGCAGCGTAGGTTCACAAGGTTAATTCCCGGGATGGCGGGACTGTCATATGTCGAAAGATTGGAGCGACTGGGCCTGTATACTCTGGAATTTAGAAGCCTGAGAGGGGATCTTATTGAAACATATAAGATTATTAAGGGATTGAACATGCTGGAGGCAGGAAGCATGTTCCCGCTGATGGGTGAGTCCGGAACCAAAGGCCACAGTTTAAGAATAAAGGGTAGGCCATTTAGAATGGAGTTGAGGAAAAACTTTTTCACTCAGAGAGTGGCGGATATATTGAATGCTCTGCCCCAGAAGGCAGTGGAGGCCAAGTCTCTGGATGTTTTTTAGAAAGAGATGGATAGAGCTCTTAAAGATAGTGGAATCAAAGGTTACGTGATAAGGCAGGAACTGGATTCTGATTGTGGATGATCAGCCATGATCACAGTGAATGGCGGTTCAGGCTCGAAGGGTCGAATGGCCTACTCCTGCATCTAATGTCTCTTGTCTATTTTCTATAGGACCCTGTCCGGGGTATGTGGGGTCTCACAGTTTGTCAGGACCATGTCAGGAGTGTGTGGGGTCTCACAGTGTGTCCGGACCCTGTCAGGAGTGTGTAGGGTCTCGCTGTGTATCAGCACCCTGTCAGGGGTGTGTAGGGTCTCACAGTGTGTCAGGTCCCCGTCAGAGGTGTGTGGGGTCTGACAATGTGTCAGGGCCCTGTCAAGGGTGCGTGGGGTCGCACAGTGTGTCAGGACCGTGCCAGGGGTGTGTG
This sequence comes from Mobula birostris, assembly GCF_030028105.1. Classification (NCBI taxonomy): domain Eukaryota; kingdom Metazoa; phylum Chordata; class Chondrichthyes; order Myliobatiformes; family Myliobatidae; genus Mobula; species Mobula birostris. The sequence goes on from NC_092382.1 coordinate 16,872,640, forward strand.
GGGTCTCACAGTGTGTCCGGACTCTTTCATGTGTGTGTGGTGTCGCGTAGTGTGTCAGGATCCTGTGAGGGGTGTGTGTGGTCTCACAGTGTGTCAGGACTGTGTCAGGGTTGTGTGGGGTCTCACAGTTTTCAGGAGCCTGTCAGGGGTGGGAGGGGTCTCACAGTGTGTCAGGAGCTGTGCCGGGGTGTGTGGGGTCTCACTGGTTGTCTGGACACTGATGTGTGTGGGATCACAATGTGTGTCAGGACCCTGTCAGGGTTATGTGGCGTCTCACAGTGCGTCATGTCCCTGTCAGGGGTGTGTGGCGTCTGACAGTGCGTCATGTCCCTTCTGGGGTGTGGGGGGTCTCACAGCGTTTCTGAACCCTGTCAGGGGTGTGTGCGGTCTCACATGTGTCAGGACCTTTTTGGGGCCTGTGGGGTCTCACAGTGTGTCAGGACCCTTTTGGGGTGTGTGGTGTCTCACAGTGTGTCAGGACCCCTCTGGGGTGAGTGGGGTCCCACAGTGTTTCTGAACCCTGTCAGGCATGTGTGCCGTCTCACAATGTGTCAGGACCCTTTTGGGGCCTGTGGGGTCTCACAGTGTGTCAGGACCATGTCAGGAGTGTGTGGGGTCCCACAGTGTGTCCGGACACTGTGAGGGGTGCGTGGAATCTCACAGTGTCTCAGGTCCCCGTCAGAGGTGTGTGGGGTCTGACAATGTGTCGGGGCCCTGTCAGGGGTACGTGGGATCTCACAGAGTGTCAGGACCCTCTCAGGAGTGTGTTGGATCTCACAGTCTGTCAGGACCATATCCAGGGTGTGTGGGTCTCACAGTGTGTCAGGAACCTGTCTGTCAGTTGTGTGTGTGGTCTCACAATGTGTCAGGACCGTGCCAGGGATGTCTGGGGTCTCACAGTGCGTCACGTCCCTGTCAGGGATGTGTGGCGTCTCACAGTGCGTCAGGACCCTGTCAGGTGTGTGTGGCGTCCACAATGTGTCAGGACCCCTCTGGGGTGTGTTGGGTCCCACAGTGTTTCTCAACCCTGTCAGGCATGTGTGCTGTCTCACAATGTGTCAGGACCCTTTTGGGGCCTGTGGGGTCTCACAGTATGTTTGGACCCCCTCAGGGGTGTGTCGGATCTCATAGTCTGTCAGGACCCTATCCTGGGTGTGTGGTGTCTCACAATGTGTCAGGAACCTTTTGGGGTGTGTGGGGTCTCACAGTGTGTCAGGACCCTGTCAGGGGTGTATGGGGTCTCATAGTGCGTCAGGACCCTGCCAGGGGTATGTGGGATCGCAGTGTGTGTCAGGACCCTGTCAGGTGTGTGTGGCGTCTACAGTGGGTCAGGACCCTGCCAGGGTTGTGTGGGGTTTCACAGTGTGTCAGGACACCGTGAGTGGTTTGTGGGGTTTCATTGTGTGTCAGAATCTGGTCGTGGGTGTGTGGGGCCTCACTGTGTGTCAGAACACTCTCAGATGTGTGTCGGATCGCATTGTGTGTCAGGACGCTGTCAGGAGTGTGTGGCGTCTCACAGTGTGTCAAGTCCCTGTCAGGTGTGTGTGGGGTCTTACAGTGTGTCAGGACTCTTTTGGGGCCTGTGGGGTCTCACAGTGTGTCAGAACCCTCTCAGGGGTGTGTCTATTCTCACAGTCTGTCAGGAACCTATCCAGGGTATGTGGGGTCTCACAGTGTGTCCGCACCCTGTCTGGTGTGTGTGGAGTCTCACAGTGTGTGAGGACCCTGTCGGGGGTGGGGGGGCGGTCTCACAGTGTGTCAGGAGACTCCTAAGTGTGTGTGGGATCTCAATGTGTGTCAGGACCCTGTCAGTTGTGTGTAGCGTCTCACAGTGTGTCAGGACGCTGTCAGGGTTGTTTGAGGTCTCACAGTGTGTCAGGACCCTGCCAGGGTTGTGTGGGATCGCAATGTGTATCAGGACCCTGTCAGGTGTGTGTGGCGTCCACCGTGGGTCAGGTCGCTGTCAGGGGTGTGTGGGGTCCCACAGTGTTTCTGAACCCTGTCAGGCATGTGTGCCATCTCACAATGTGTCAGAACACATTTGGAGTCTGTGGGGTCTCACAGTGTGTCAGGACCATGTCAGCGGTGTGTAGGGTCTCGCTGTGTGTCAGCACCCTGTCAGGGGTGTGTAGGGTCTCACAGTGTGTCAGGTCCTCGTCAGAGGTGTGTGGGGTCTGACAATGCGTCAGGGCCCTGTCAGGGGTGTGTAGGGTCTCACAGTGTGTCAGGTCCTCGTCAGAGGTGGTGGGGTCTGACAATGCGTCAGGGCCCTGTCAGGGGTGTGTGCAGTCTCACAGTGTGTCAGGACCGTGCCAGGGGTGTGTGGGGTCTCACAGCGTGTCAGGACCCTTTCATGTGTGTGTGGTGTCGTGTGGTGGGTCACGATCCTATCGGAGGTGTGTGTGGTCTCACAGTGGGTCAGGACCCTGTCAGTGGTTTGTGGGGTCTCACAGTATGACAGGACCTTGTCAGAGGTATATGGGGTTTCACAGTGTGTCAGGACCGTGTCAATAGTGTGTGGGGTCTCACAGGGTGTCAGGACCCTGTTAGGGGTGTGTGGGGTCTCACAGTGTCTCTGGACCCTGTCAGGTGTGTGTGGCGTCTCACAGTGTGTCAGGACCCCTCATGTGTGAGTGGGGTCCCACAGTTTTTCTGAACCCTGTCAGGCATGTGTGCCATCTCACAATGTGTCAGGACCCTTTTGGGGCCTGTGGGGTCTCACAGTGTGTCAGGACCATGTCAGGAGTGTGTGGGATCCCACAGAGTGTCCGGACCCTGTGATGTGTGTGTAGGGTGTCGCTGTGTGTCAGGACCCTGTCAGGGGTGTGTGGCATCTCACAGTGTGTCAGGACCCCTCAGGTGTGAGTGGGGTCCCACAGTGTTTCTGAACCCTGTCAGGCGTGTGTGCCGTCTCACAATGTGAAGGACCCTTTTGGGGCCTGTGGGGTCTCAGAGTGTGTCAGCACCCTGTCAGGGGTGTGTAGGGTCTCACAGTGTGTCAGGTCACCGTCAGAGGTGTGTGGGGTCTGACAGTGTGTCAGAACCCTTTCATGTGTGTGTGGTGTCGTGTGGTGTGTCACGATCCTATCAGGGGTGTGTGTGGTGTCACAGTGTGTCAGGACCCTGTCAGTGGTTTGTGGGGTCTCACAGTGTGACAGGTCCCTGTTAGGGGCCTGTGGGGTCTCACAGTGTGTCAGAACCCTGCCTGGGTTGTTTGGGGTCTCACAGTGTGTCAGGAACCTATCCAGAGTGTGTGGGGTCTCACAGTGCGTCAGGAACCTGCCAGGGGTATGTGGGATTGCAATATGTGTCAGGACCCTGTCAGGTGTGTGTTCGGTCTCGTAGTGTGTCAGGACCCTATCCAGGGTGTGTGGGGTCTCACAGTGCGTCAGGACCCTGCTAGGGTTGTGTGGGATCGCAATTTGTGTCAGGACCCTGCCAGGCGTGTGTGGGATCGCAATGTGTGTCAGGACCCTGTCAGGTGTGTGTGGCGTCCACAGTGGGTCAGGTCGCTGTCAGGGGTGTGTTAGGTTTCACGGTGTGTCTGGACCCTCTCAGGTGTGTGTGGGATCTTAATGCATGCCAGGACACCGTGAGTGGTTTGTGGGGTTTCACAGTGTTTCAGGATCTGGTCGTGGGTGTGTGGGGTCTCACTGTGTGTCAGAACACTCTGAGATGTGTGTGGGATCGCAATGTGTGCCAGGACGCTGTCAGGAGTGTGTGGCGTCTCACAGTACGTCACGTCCCTGTCAGGGGTGTGTGGGGTCTTACAGTGTGTCAGGACCCTGTCTGGTGTGTGTGGAGTCTCACACTGTGTCATAAACCTGTCAGGGGTGTGTGGGGTCTCACAGTGTGTCAGGACCCTTTTGGGGTGTCTCGGGTCTCACAGTGTGTCAGGACCCTATCCAGGGTGTGTACGGTCTCACAGCGTGTCCCGACCCTGTCAGGGCTGTGCGGCGTCTCACACTGTGTCAGGTACCTGTCAAAGGTTTGTTTGGGTCTCACACTGTGTCAGGGTCCTGTTAGGGGTGTGTGGGGTCTCACAGTGTGTCAGGGTCCTGTTAGGGGTGTGTGGGGTATCACAGTGTGTCAGTGTCCTGTTAGGGGTGTGTGGCGTCTCATAGTGTGTCAGGGTCCTGTTAGGGGTGTGTGGGGTATCACAGTGTGTCAGTGTCCTGTTACAGGTGTGTGGGATCGCAATGTGTGTCAGGACCCTGTCAGGGGTGTGTGGGGTCTCACAGTGTGTCAGGTCCCCGTCAGAGGTGTGTGGCGTCTGACAATGTGTCAGGGCTTTGTCAGGGGTGCGTGGCGTCTCACAGCGCGTCATGACCCTGTCAGTTGTCTGTGGGGTCTCACAATGTGTCAGGACCCTGCCTGGGCTGTGTGGGGTCTCACAGTGTGCCTGGACCCTGCCAGGTGTGTGTGGGGTCTCACTGGTTGTCTGGACACAGATGGGTCTGGGATCGCAATGTGTGTCAGGACCCTGTCAGGGGTGTGTGGCGTCTCACAGTGTGTCAGGACCCCTCAGGTGTGAGTGGGGTCCCACAGTGTTTCTGAACCCTGTCAGGTGTGTGTGCCGTCTCACAATGTGTCAGGACCCTTTTGGGGCCTGTGGGGTCTCACAGTGTGTTAGGACCCTCTCAGGGGTGTGTCGGATCTCACAGTCTCTCAGGACCCTATCCTGGGTGTGTGGGGTCTCACAATGTGTCAGGATCCTTTTGGAGCCTGTGGGGTCTCACAGTGTGTCAGGACCATGTCAGGAGTGTGTGGGATCCCACAGTGTGTCCGGACCCTGTCATGGGTGTGTAGGGTCTCGCTGTGTGTCAGCACTCTGTCAGGTGTGTGTAGGGTCTCACAGTGTGTCAGGTCACCGTCAGAGGTGTGTGGGGTCTGACAGTGTGTCAGGGCCCAGTCAGGGGAGTGTGCAGTCTCACAGTGTGTCAGGACCCTTTTGGGGCCTGTGGGGTCTCACAGTGTGTCAGGACCCTTTCATGTGTGTGTGGTGTCGTGTGGTGTGTCACGATCCTGTCAGGGGTGTGTGTGGTCTCACAGTGTGTCAGGACCCTGTCAGGGGTGTGTGGGGTCTCACAGTATGTTAGGACCCTGGCAGGGGTGTGTGGGGTCTCACAGTGTGTTAGGACCCTGTCAGGGGTGTGTGTGGTCTCACAGTGTGTCAGGACCCTGTCAGTGGTTTGTGGGTTCTCACAGTGTGACAGGTCCCTTTTAGTGGTGTGTGGGGTCTCACAGTGTGTCAGGACCCTGTCATGGTTGTTTGAGGTCTCACAGTATGTCAGGATCCTGTCGGGGGTGTGTGGGGTCTCACAGTGTGTCAGAACCCTCTCAGATGTGTGTGGGATCGCAATGTGTGTCTGGACCTTGTCAGGGGTGTGTGTGGTCTCGTAGTGTGTCAGGACCCTGTCAGGGGTGTGTCGAGTCTCACAGTGTGTCATGTCCTCTCAGGTGTGTGTGGGGTCTCACAGTTTGTCAGGTCCCTGCTAGTGGTGTGTGGGGTCTCACAGAGTGTCGGACCCTGCCAGGGTTGTGTGGGGTCTCACAGTGTGTCAGGCCCCGGTCCGGGATGTGTGGGGTCTCACAGGGTGTCAGGGCCCTGTCAGGGGTGTGTGCGGTCTCACAGCGTTTCCAGAGCCTGCCAGGCATGTGTGCGGTCTCACAGTGTGTCAGGTCCTGTCAGGGGTGTGTGGTGTCTCACAGTGTGTCAGGTCCGTGTCAGGGCTGTGTGGCGTCTTCCAGTGTGTCAGGACCCTGTCAGGTGTGCGTGCCGTCTCACAGTGTGTCAGGACCCTGTCAGGTGTGTGGGGGGTCTCACAGTGTGTCAGAACCCTGTCAGTAGTGTGTGGGGTCTGACAATGTGACAGGACATTGTCAGGGGTGTGTGGAGTCTCACAGTGTGCCAGGACCCTGTGAGCGGTGTGTGTGTATCACAGTTTGTCATGACCCTGTCAGGGTGTTCGGGGTCTCACAGTGTTTCTGTACCCTGTCAGGGGTGTCTGGGGTCTCACAGTGTGTCAGTGTCCTGTCAGGGGTGTGTGGTGTCTCACAGTGTGTCAGGTCCGTGTCAGGGCTGTGTGGCGTCTTCCAGTGTGTCAGGACCCTGTCAGGTGTGTGGGGGGTCTCACAGTGTGTCAGGACCCTGTCAGGTGTGTGGGGGGTCTCACAGTGTGTCAGAACCCTGTCAGTAGTGTGTGGGGTCTGACAATGTGACAGGACATTGTCAGGGGTGTGTGGAGTCTCACAGTGTGCCAGGACCCTGTGAGTGGTGTGTGTGTATCACAGTTTGTCAGGACCCTGTCAGGGTGTTCGGGGTCTCACAGTGTTTCTGTACCCTGTCAGGGGTGTCTGGGGTCTCAGTGTGTCAGTGTCCTGTCAGGTGTGTGTGGGGTCTCACAGTGTGTCAGTGTCCTGTCAGGTGTGTGTGGAGTCTCACAGTGTGTCAGTGTCCTGTCAGGTGTGTGTGGGGCGTCACAGCTTGTCCTGACCCTGTCAGGGGTGTGTGGGGTCTCACAGTGTGTCAGGACCCTGTCACGGGTGTGTGGGGTCTCACAGTTTGTCAGGAACCTGTCAGGTGTGTTTGGGGTCTCACAGTGTGTCACGACACTGTCAGGGGTATGTCAGGTCTCACCGTGTGTCAAGATCCTTTCAAGGGTGTGGGGATCTCACAGAGTGCTTGGACCCTGTCAGGGGTGTGTGGGGTCTCACAGTGTGTTAGGACCCTGTCAGGGGTATGTGGGGTCTCACAGTGTGTCAGGATCCTGTCAGGGGTGTGTGGGGTCTCACAGTGTGTCAGGACTGCTCACAGTGTGTCAGGAGCCGGGCAGGGGTTTGTGGGGTCTCACAATGTGTCAGGACCCTGCCTGGGTTGTGTGGGGTCTCACAGTGTGCCTGGACCCTGCCAGGTGTGTGTGGGGTCTCAGTGGTTGTCTGGACACAGATGGGTGTGGGATCGCAATGTGTGTCAGGACCCTGTCAGGGGTTTGTGGCGTCTCACAGTGTGTCAAGTCCCTGTCAGGGGTGTGTGGGTCTTAGTGTGTCAGGACCCTTTTGGGGCCTGTGGGGTCTCACAGTGTGTCTGGACCCTGTCTGGTGTGTGTGGAGTCTCACAGTGCGTCAGGTCCCTGCCAGGTCCCTTTGGGGTCTCACAGTGTGTCAGGACCGTGTCAATAGTGTGTGGGGTCTCACAGTGTGACAGGACCCTGTTAGAGGAGTGCGGGGTCTCATAGTGTGTCAGGCCCCGGTCCGGGATGTGTGGGGTCTCACAGTGTGTCAGGTACTGTCAGGGGTGTGTGGTGTCTCACAGTGTGTCACGTCCGTGTCAGGGCTGTGTGGCGTCTTCCAGTGTGTCAGGACCCTGTCAGGTGTGTGGGGGGTCTCACAGTGTGTCAGGACCCTGTCAGGTGTGTGGGGGGTCTCACAGTGTGTCAGAACCCTGTCAGTAGTGTGTGGGGTCTGACAATGTGACAGGACATTGTCAGGGGTGTGTGGAGTCTCACAGTGTGCCAGGACCCTGTGAGCGGTGTGTGTGTATTACAGTTTGTCAGGACCCTGTCAGGGTGTTCGGAGTCTCACAGTGTTTCTGTACCCTGTCAGGGGTGTCTGGGGTCTCACAGTGTGTCAGTGTCCTGTCAGGTGTGTGTGGAGTCTCACAGTGTGTCAGTGTCCTGTCAGGTGTGTGTGGGGCGTCACAGCTTGTCCTGACCCTGTCAGGGGTGTGTGGGGTCTCACAGTGCGTCAGGACCCTGTCACGGGTGTGTGGGGTCTCACAGTTTGTCAGGAACCTGTCAGGTGTGTTTGGGGTCTCACAGTGTGTCACGACACTGTCAGGGGTATGTCAGGTCTCACCGTGTGTCAAGATCCTTTCAAGGGTGTGGGGATCTCACAGAGTGCTTGGACCCTGTCAGGGGTGTGTGGGGTCTCACAGTGTGTTAGGAGCCTGTCAGGGGTATGTGGGGTCTCACAGTGTGTCAGGTCCCTGTCAGGGGTGTGTGGGGTCTCATAGTGTGTCAGGGTCCTGTTAGGGGTGTGTGGGGTATCACAGTGTGTCAGTGTCCTGTTACAGGTGTGTGGGATCGCAATGTGTGTCAGGACCCTGTCAGGGGTGTGTGGGGTCTCACAGTGTGTTAGGACCCTGTCAGGGGTATGTGGGGTCTCACAGTGTGTCAGGTCCCCGTCAGAGGTGTGTGGCGTCTGACAATGTGTCAGGGCTTTGTCAGGGGTGCGTGGCGTCTCACAGCGCGTCATGACCCTGTCAGTTGTCTGTGGGGTCTCACAATGTGTCAGGACCCTGCCTGGGCTGTGTGGGGTCTCACAGTGTGCCTGGACCCTGCCAGGTGTGTGTGGGGTCTCACTGGTTGTCTGGACACAGATGGGTCTGGGATCGCAATGTGTGTCAGGACCCTGTCAGGGGTGTGTGGCGTCTCACAGTGTGTCAGGACCCCTCAGGTGTGAGTGGGGTCCCACAGTGTTTCTGAACCCTGTCAGGTGTGTGTGCCGTCTCACAATGTGTCAGGACCCTTTTGGGGCCTGTGGGGTCTCACAGTGTGTTAGGACCCTCTCAGGGGTGTGTCGGATCTCACAGTCTCTCAGGACCCTATCCTGGGTGTGTGGGGTCTCACAATGTGTCAGGATCCTTTTGGAGCCTGTGGGGTCTCACAGTGTGTCAGGACCATGTCAGGAGTGTGTGGGATCCCACAGTGTGTCCGGACCCTGTCATGGGTGTGTAGGGTCTCGCTGTGTGTCAGCACTCTGTCAGGTGTGTGTAGGGTCTCACAGTGTGTCAGGTCACCGTCAGAGGTGTGTGGGGTCTGACAGTGTGTCAGGGCCCAGTCAGGGGAGTGTGCAGTCTCACAGTGTGTCAGGACCCTTTTGGGGCCTGTGGGGTCTCACAGTGTGTCAGGACCCTTTCATGTGTGTGTGGTGTCGTGTGGTGTGTCACGATCCTGTCAGGGGTGTGTGTGGTCTCACAGTGTGTCAGGACCCTGTCAGGGGTGTGTGGGGTCTCACAGTATGTTAGGACCCTGGCAGGGGTGTGTGGGGTCTCACAGTGTGTTAGGACCCTGTCAGGGGTGTGTGTGGTCTCACAGTGTGTCAGGACCCTGTCAGTGGTTTGTGGGTTCTCACAGTGTGACAGGTCCCTTTTAGTGGTGTGTGGGGTCTCACAGTGTGTCAGGACCCTGTCATGGTTGTTTGAGGTCTCACAGTGTGTCAGGATCCTGTCGGGGGTGTGTGGGGTCTCACAGTGTGTCAGAACCCTCTCAGATGTGTGTGGGATCGCAATGTGTGTCTGGACCTTGTCAGGGGTGTGTGTGGTCTCGTAGTGTGTCAGGACCCTGTCAGGGGTGTGTCGAGTCTCACAGTGTGTCATGTCCTCTCAGGTGTGTGTGGGGTCTCACAGTTTGTCAGGTCCCTGCTAGTGGTGTGTGGGGTCTCACAGAGTGTCGGACCCTGCCAGGGTTGTGTGGGGTCTCACAGTGTGTCAGGCCCCGGTCCGGGATGTGTGGGGTCTCACAGGGTGTCAGGGCCCTGTCAGGGGTGTGTGCGGTCTCACAGCGTTTCCAGAGCCTGCCAGGCATGTGTGCGGTCTCACAGTGTGTCAGGTCCTGTCAGGGGTGTGTGGTGTCTCACAGTGTGTCAGGTCCGTGTCAGGGCTGTGTGGCGTCTTCCAGTGTGTCAGGACCCTGTCAGGTGTGCGTGCCGTCTCACAGTGTGTCAGGACCCTGTCAGGTGTGTGGGGGGTCTCACAGTGTGTCAGAACCCTGTCAGTAGTGTGTGGGGTCTGACAATGTGACAGGACATTGTCAGGGGTGTGTGGAGTCTCACAGTGTGCCAGGACCCTGTGAGCGGTGTGTGTGTATCACAGTTTGTCATGACCCTGTCAGGGTGTTCGGGGTCTCACAGTGTTTCTGTACCCTGTCAGGGGTGTCTGGGGTCTCACAGTGTGTCAGTGTCCTGTCAGGGGTGTGTGGTGTCTCACAGTGTGTCAGGTCCGTGTCAGGGCTGTGTGGCGTCTTCCAGTGTGTCAGGACCCTGTCAGGTGTGTGGGGGGTCTCACAGTGTGTCAGGACCCTGTCAGGTGTGTGGGGGGTCTCACAGTGTGTCAGAACCCTGTCAGTAGTGTGTGGGGTCTGACAATGTGACAGGACATTGTCAGGGGTGTGTGGAGTCTCACAGTGTGCCAGGACCCTGTGAGTGGTGTGTGTGTATCACAGTTTGTCAGGACCCTGTCAGGGTGTTCGGGGTCTCACAGTGTTTCTGTACCCTGTCAGGGGTGTCTGGGGTCTCAGTGTGTCAGTGTCCTGTCAGGTGTGTGTGGGGTCTCACAGTGTGTCAGTGTCCTGTCAGGTGTGTGTGGAGTCTCACAGTGTGTCAGTGTCCTGTCAGGTGTGTGTGGGGCGTCACAGCTTGTCCTGACCCTGTCAGGGGTGTGTGGGGTCTCACAGTGTGTCAGGACCCTGTCACGGGTGTGTGGGGTCTCACAGTTTGTCAGGAACCTGTCAGGTGTGTTTGGGGTCTCACAGTGTGTCACGACACTGTCAGGGGTATGTCAGGTCTCACCGTGTGTCAAGATCCTTTCAAGGGTGTGGGGATCTCACAGAGTGCTTGGACCCTGTCAGGGGTGTGTGGGGTCTCACAGTGTGTTAGGACCCTGTCAGGGGTATGTGGGGTCTCACAGTGTGTCAGGACCCTGTCACGGGTGTGTGGGGTCTCACAGTTTGTCAGGAACCTGTCAGGTGTGTTTGGGGTCTCACAGTGTGTCACGACACTGTCAGGGGTATGTCAGGTCTCACCGTGTGTCAAGATCCTTTCAAGGGTGTGGGGATCTCACAGAGTGCTTGGACCCTGTCAGGGGTGTGTGGGGTCTCACAGTGTGTTAGGACCCTGTCAGGGGTATGTGGGGTCTCACAGTGTGTCAGGAGCCGGGCAGGGGTTTGTGGGGTCTCACAATGTGTCAGGACCCTGCCTGGGTTGTGTGGGGTCTCACAGTGTGCCTGGACCCTGCCAGGTGTGTGTGGGGTCTCAGTGGTTGTCTGGACACAGATGGGTGTGGGATCGCAATGTGTGTCAGGACCCTGTCAGGGGTTTGTGGCGTCTCACAGTGTGTCAAGTCCCTGTCAGGGGTGTGTGGGTCTTAGTGTGTCAGGACCCTTTTGGGGCCTGTGGGGTCTCACAGTGTGTCTGGACCCTGTCTGGTGTGTGTGGAGTCTCACAGTGCGTCAGGTCCCTGCCAGGTCCCTTTGGGGTCTCACAGTGTGTCAGGACCGTGTCAATAGTGTGTGGGGTCTCACAGTGTGACAGGACCCTGTTAGAGGAGTGCGGGGTCTCATAGTGTGTCAGGCCCCGGTCCGGGATGTGTGGAGTCTCACAGTGTGTCAGGTACTGTCAGGGGTGTGTGGTGTCTCACAGTGTGTCACGTCCGTGTCAGGGCTGTGTGGCGTCTTCCAGTGTGTCAGGACCCTGTCAGGTGTGTGGGGGGTCTCACAGTGTGTCAGGACCCTGTCAGGTGTGTGGGGGGTCTCACAGTGTGTCAGAACCCTGTCAGTAGTGTGTGGGGTCTGACAATGTGACAGGACATTGTCAGGGGTGTGTGGAGTCTCACAGTGTGCCAGGACCCTGTGAGCGGTGTGTGTGTATTACAGTTTGTCAGGACCCTGTCAGGGTGTTCGGAGTCTCACAGTGTTTCTGTACCCTGTCAGGGGTGTCTGGGGTCTCACAGTGTGTCAGTGTCCTGTCAGGTGTGTGTGGAGTCTCACAGTGTGTCAGTGTCCTGTCAGGTGTGTGTGGGGCGTCACAGCTTGTCCTGACCCTGTCAGGGGTGTGTGGGGTCTCACAGTGCGTCAGGACCCTGTCACGGGTGTGTGGGGTCTCACAGTTTGTCAGGAACCTGTCAGGTGTGTTTGGGGTCTCACAGTGTGTCACGACACTGTCAGGGGTATGTCAGGTCTCACCGTGTGTCAAGATCCTTTCAAGGGTGTGGGGATCTCACAGAGTGCTTGGACCCTGTCAGGGGTGTGTGGGGTCTCACAGTGTGTTAGGAGCCTGTCAGGGGTATGTGGGGTCTCACAGTGTGTCAGGTCCCTGTCAGGGGTGTGTGGGGTCTCATAGTGTGTCAGGGTCCTGTTAGGGGTGTGTGGGGTATCACAGTGTGTCAGTGTCCTGTTACAGGTGTGTGGGATCGCAATGTGTGTCAGGACCCTGTCAGGGATGTGTGGGGTCTCACAGTGTGTCAGGTACCTGTCAAGGGTTTGTTTGGGTCTCACACTGTGTCAGGTCCCTGTCAGGGGTGTGTAGGGTCTCGCTGTGTGTCAGGTCCCCGTCAGAGGTGTGTGGCGTCTGACAATGTGTCAGGGCTTTGTCAGGGGTGCGTGGCGTCTCACAGCGTGTCAGGACCCTGTCAGTTGTCTGTGGGGCCTCACAGTGTGTCAGGACCGTGCCAGGGGTGTGTGTGGTCTCACAGTGTATCAGGACCCTTTGATGTGTGTGTGGTGTCGTGTGGTGTGTCACGATACTGTCAGGGGTCTGTGTGGTCTCACAGTGTGTCAGGACCCTGTCAGTGGTTTGTGGGGTCTCACAGTGTGACAGATCCCTTTTAGTGGTGTGTGGGGTCTCACAGTGTGTCAGGACCCTGTCATGGTTGTTTGAGGTCTCACAGTGTGTCAGGATCCTGTCGGGGGTGTGTGGGGTCTCACAGTGTGTCAGAACCCTCTCAGATGTGTGTGAGATCGCAATGTGTGTCTGGACCCTGTCAGGGGTGTGTGTGGTCTCGTAGTGTGTCAGGACCCTATCCAGGGTGTGTGGGGTCTCAGAGTGCGTCAGGAACCTGCTAGGGTTGTGTGGGATCGCAATTTGTATCAGGACCCTGCCAGGTGTGTGTGGGATCGCAATGTGTGTCAGGACCCTGTCAGGTGTGCGTGGTGTCCACAGTGTGTCAGGACCCTGTCAGGGGTGTGTCGAGTCTCACAGTGTGTCGTGTCCTCTCAGGTGTGTGGGGGTCTCACAGTTTGTCAGGTCCCTGCCAGTGGTGTGTGGGGTCTCACAGAGTGTCAGGACCCTATCCAGGGTGTGTGGGGTCTCAGAGTGCGTCAGGAACCTGCTAGGGTTGTGTGGGATCGCAATTTGTATCAGGACCCTGCCAGGTGTGTGTGGGATCGCAATGTGTGTCAGGACCCTGTCAGGTGTGCGTGGCGTCCACAGTGTGTCAGGACCCTGTCAGGGGTGTGTCGAGTCTCACAGTGTGTCATGTCCTCTCAGGTGTGTGTGGGGTCTCACAGTTTGTCAGGTCCCTGCTAGTGGTGTGTGGGGTCTCACAGAGTGTCAGGACCCTGCCAGGGTTGTGTGGGGTCTCACAGTGTGTCAGGCCCCGGTCCGGGATGTGTGGGGTCTCACAGGGTGTCAGGGCCCTGTCAGGGGTTTGTGCGGTCTCACAGCGTTTCCAGAGCCTGCCAGGCATGTGTGCGGTCTCACAGTGTGTCAGGTCCTGTCAGGGGTGTGTGGTGTCTCACAGTGTGTCAGGTCCGTGTCAGGGCTGTGTGGCGTCTTCCAGTGTGTCAGGACCCTGTCAGGGGTGTGTGGTGTCTCACAGTGTGTCAGGTCCGTGTGGCGTCTTCCAGTGTGTCAGGACCCTGTCAGGTGTGCGTGCCGTCTCACAGTGTGTCAGGACCCTGTCAGGTGTGTGGGGGGTCTCACAGTGTGTCAGGTCCTGTCAGGGGTGTGTGGTGTCTCACAGTGTGTCAGGTCCGTGTGGCGTCTTCCAGTGTGTCAGGACCCTGTCAGGTGTGCGTGCCGTCTCACAGTGTGTCAGGACTCTGTCAGGTGTGTGGGGGGTCTCACAGTGTGTCAGAACCCTGTCAGTAGTGTGTGGGGTCTGACAATGTGACAGGACATTGTCAGGGGTGTGTGGAGTCTCACAGTGTGCCAGGACCCTGTGAGCGGTGTGTGTGTATCACAGTTTGTCAGGACCCTGTCAGGGTGTTCGGGGTCTCACAGTGTTTCTGTACCCTGTCAGGGGTGTCTAGGGTCTCACAGTGTGTCAGTGTCCTGTCAGGGGTGTGTGGTGTCTCACAGTGTGTCAGGTCCGTGTCAGGGCTGTGTGGCGTCTTCCAGTGTGACAGGACATTGTCAGGGGTGTGTGGAGTCTCACAGTGTGCCAGGACCCTGTGAGTGGTGTGTGTGTATCACAGTTTGTCAGGACCCTGTCAGGGTGTTCGGGGTCTCACAGTGTTTCTGTACCCTGTCAGGGGTGTCTGGGGTCTCACAGTGTGTCAGTGTCCTGTCAGGTGTGTGTGGGGTCTCACAGTGTGTCAGTGCCCTGTCAGGTGTGTGTGGAGTCTCACAGTGTGTCAGTGTCCTGTCAGGTGTGTGTGGGGCGTCACAGCTTGTCCTGACCCTGTCAGGGGTGTGTGGGGTCTCACAGTGTGTCAGGACCCTGTCACGGGTGTGTGGGGTCTCACAGTTTGTCAGGAACCTGTCAGGTGTGTTTGGGGTCTCACAGTGTGTCACGACACTGTCAGGGGTATGTCAGGTCTCAACGTGTGTCAAGATCCTTTCAAGGGTGTGGGGATCTCACAGAGTGCTTGGACCCTGTCAGGGGTGTGTGGGGTCTCACAGTGTGTTAGGACCCTGTCAGGGGTATGTGGGGTCTCACAGTGTGTCAGGACCCTGTCACGGGTGTGTGGGGTCTCACAGTTTGTCAGGAACCTGTCAGGTGTGTTTGGGGTCTCACAGTGTGTCACGACACTGTCAGGGGTATGTCAGGTCTCACCGTGTGTCAAGATCCTTTCAAGGGTGTGGGGATCTCACAGAGTGCTTGGACCCTGTCAGGGGTGTGTGGGGTCTCACAGTGTGTCAGGATCCTGTCAGGGGTGTGTGGGGTCTCACAGTGTGTCAGGACCCTGTCAGGGGTGTGTGGGGTCTCACAGTGTGACAGGACCTTGTCAGGGTTGTGTGGGGTCTCACAGTGTGTCAGGAGCCGGGCAGGGGTTTGTGGGGTCTCACAATGTGTCAGGACCCTGCCTGGGTTGTGTGGGGTCTCACAGTGTGCCTGGACCCTGCCAGGTGTGTGTGGGGTCTCACTGGTTGTCTGGACACAGATGGGTGTGGGATCGCAATGTGTGTCAGGACCCTGTCAGGGGCTTGTGGCGTCTCACAGTGTGTCAAGTCCCTGTCAGGGGTGTGTGGGTCTTACAGTGTGTCAGGACCCTTTTGGGGCCTGTGGGGTCTCACAGTGTGTCTGGACCCTGTCTGGTGTGTGTGGAGTCTCACAGTGCGTCAGGTCCCTGCCAGGTCCCTTTGGGGTCTCACAGTGTGTCAGGACCGTGTCAATAGTGTGTGGGGTCTCACAGTGTGACAGGACCCTGTTAGAGGAGTGCGGGGTCTCACAGTGTGTTAGGACCCTGTCAGGGGTTTGTGGCGTCTCACAGTGTGTCAAGTCCCTGTCAGGGGTGTGTGGGTCTTACAGTGTGTCAGGACCCTTTTGGGGCCTGTGGGGTCTCACAGTGTGTCTGGACCCTGTCTGGTGTGTGTGGAGTCTCACAGTGCGTCAGGTCCCTGCCAGATCCCTTTGGGGTCTCACAGTGTGTCAGGACCCTGTCAGGGGTGTCTGGGGTCTCACAGTGTGTCAGGACCCTGTCAGGGGTGTGTGGGGTCTCACAGTGTGTCAGTGTCCTGTCAGGTGTGTGTGGGGTCTCACAGTGTGTCAGTGTCCTGTCAGGTGTGTGTGGAGTCTCACAGTGTGTCAGTGTCCTGTCAGGTGTGTGTGGGGCGTCACAGCTTGTCCTGATCCTGTCAGGGGTGTGTGGGGTCTCACAGTGTGTCAGGACCCTGTCACGGGTGTGTGGGGTCTCACAGTTTGTCAGGAACCTGTCAGGTGTGTTTGGGGTCTCACAGTGTGTCACGACACTGTCAGCAGTATGTCAGGTCTCACCGTGTGTCAAGATCCTTTCAAGGGTGTGGGGATCTCACAGAGTGCTTGGACCCTGTTAGGGGTGTGTGGCGTCTCATAGTGTGTCAGTGTCCTGTTAGGGGTGTGTGGGGTATCACAGTGTGTCATTGTCCTGTTACAGGTGTGTGGGATCGCAATGTGTGTCAGGACCCTGTCAGGGGTGCGTGGCGTCTCACAGCGTGTCAGGACCCTGTCAGTTGTCTGTGGCGTCTCACAGTGTGTCAGGTCGCTGTCAGGGGTGTGTGTGGTCTCACAGTGTGTCAGGACCCTGTCAGTGGTTTGTGGGGCCTCACAGTGTATCAGGACCGTGCCAGGGGTGTGTGTGGTCTCACAGTGTATCAGGACCTTTTGATGTGTGTGTGGTGTTGTGTGGTGTGTCACGATACTGTCAGGGGTCTGTGTGGTCTCACAGTGTGTCAGGACCCTGTCAGGGGTCTGTGTGGTCTCACAGTGTGTCAGGACCCTGTTAGTGGTTTGTGGGGTCTCACAGTGTGTCAGGACTGTGTGAGGGTTGTGTGGGGTCTCACAGTGTGTCAGGAGCCGGGCAGGGGTTTGTGGGGTCTCACAATGTGTCAGGACCCTGCCTGGGTTGTGTGGGGTCTCACAGTGTGCCTGGACCCTGCCAGGTGTGTGTGGGGTCTCACTGGTTGTCTGGACACAGATGGGTGTGGGATCGCAATGTGTGTCAGGACCCTGTCAGGGGTTTGTGGCGTCTCACAGTGTGTCAAGTCCCTGTCAGGGGTGTGTGGGTCTTACAGTGTGTCAGGACCCTTTTGGGGCCTGTGGGGTCTCACAGTGTGTCCGGACCCTGTCTGGTGTGTGTGGAGTCTCACAGTGCGTCAGGTCCCTGCCAGGTCCCTTTGGGGTCTCACAGTGTGTCAGGACCGTGTCAATAGTGTGTGGGGTCTCACAGTGTGACAGGACCCTGTTAGAGGAGTGCGGGGTCTCACAGTGGGTCTGGACCCTGTCAGATGTGTGTCGGATCTCAAGGTCTCTCAGGACCCTATCCTGGGTGTGTGAGGTCTCACAATGTATCAGGAACCTTTTGGGGTGTGTGGTGTCTCACAATGTGTCAGGAGCCTTTTGGGGTGTGTGGCATCTCACAGTGTATCAGGACCCCTCTGGGGTGAGTGGGGTCCCACAGTGTTTCTGAACCCTGTCAGGCGTGTGTGCCATCTCACAATGTGTCAGGACCCTTTTGGGGCCTGTAGGGTGTCACAGTGTGTCAGGACCATGTCAGGAGTGTGTGGGATCCCACAGTGTGTCCAGAACCTGTCAGGGGTGTGTGGGGTCTCACAGTGTGTCAGAACCCTCTCAGATGTGTGTGGGATCACAATGTGTGTCAGAACCCTGCCAGGGGTGTGTGGGGTCTCACAGTGAGTCATGACCCTGCCAGGGTTGTGTGGGGTTTCACAGTGTGTCAGGACACCGTGAGTGGTTTGTGGGGTTTCACGGTGTGTCAGGATCTGGTCGTGGGTGTGTGGGGTCTGACTGTGTGTCAGAACACTCTCAGATGTGTGTGGGATCGCAATGTGTGTCAGGACGCTGTCAGGAGTGTGTGGCGTCTCACAGTGCGTCATGTCCCTGTCAGGGGTGTGTCGAGTCTCACAGTGTGTCGTGTCCTCTCAGGTGTGTGGGGGTCTCACAGTTTGTCAGGTCCCTGCCAGTGGTGTGTGGGGTCTCACAGAGTGTCAGGACCCTATCCAGGGTGTGTGGGGTCTCAGAGTGCGTCAGGAACCTGCTAGGGTTGTGTGGGATCGCAATTTGTATCAGGACCCTGCCAGGTGTGTGTGGGATCGCAATGTGTGTCAGGACCCTGTCAGGTGTGCGTGGCGTCCACAGTGTGTCAGGACCCTGTCAGGGGTGTGTCGAGTCTCACAGTGTGTCATGTCCTCTCAGGTGTGTGTGGGGTCTCACAGTTTGTCAGGTCCCTGCTAGTGGTGTGTGGGGTCTCACAGAGTGTCAGGACCCTGCCAGGGTTGTGTGGGGTCTCACAGTGTGTCAGGCCCCGGTCCGGGATGTGTGGGGTCTCACAGGGTGTCAGGGCCCTGTCAGGGGTTTGTGCGGTCTCACAGCGTTTCCAGAGCCTGCCAGGCATGTGTGCGGTCTCACAGTGTGTCAGGTCCTGTCAGGGGTGTGTGGTGTCTCACAGTGTGTCAGGTCCGTGTCAGGGCTGTGTGGCGTCTTCCAGTGTGTCAGGACCCTGTCAGGGGTGTGTGGTGTCTCACAGTGTGTCAGGTCCGTGTGGCGTCTTCCAGTGTGTCAGGACCCTGTCAGGTGTGCGTGCCGTCTCACAGTGTGTCAGGACCCTGTCAGGTGTGTGGGGGGTCTCACAGTGTGTCAGGTCCTGTCAGGGGTGTGTGGTGTCTCACAGTGTGTCAGGTCCGTGTGGCGTCTTCCAGTGTGTCAGGACCCTGTCAGGTGTGCGTGCCGTCTCACAGTGTGTCAGGACTCTGTCAGGTGTGTGGGGGGTCTCACAGTGTGTCAGAACCCTGTCAGTAGTGTGTGGGGTCTGACAATGTGACAGGACATTGTCAGGGGTGTGTGGAGTCTCACAGTGTGCCAGGACCCTGTGAGCGGTGTGTGTGTATCACAGTTTGTCAGGACCCTGTCAGGGTGTTCGGGGTCTCACAGTGTTTCTGTACCCTGTCAGGGGTGTCTAGGGTCTCACAGTGTGTCAGTGTCCTGTCAGGGGTGTGTGGTGTCTCACAGTGTGTCAGGTCCGTGTCAGGGCTGTGTGGCGTCTTCCAGTGTGACAGGACATTGTCAGGGGTGTGTGGAGTCTCACAGTGTGCCAGGACCCTGTGAGTGGTGTGTGTGTATCACAGTTTGTCAGGACCCTGTCAGGGTGTTCGGGGTCTCACAGTGTTTCTGTACCCTGTCAGGGGTGTCTGGGGTCTCACAGTGTGTCAGTGTCCTGTCAGGTGTGTGTGGGGTCTCACAGTGTGTCAGTGCCCTGTCAGGTGTGTGTGGAGTCTCACAGTGTGTCAGTGTCCTGTCAGGTGTGTGTGGGGCGTCACAGCTTGTCCTGACCCTGTCAGGGGTGTGTGGGGTCTCACAGTGTGTCAGGACCCTGTCACGGGTGTGTGGGGTCTCACAGTTTGTCAGGAACCTGTCAGGTGTGTTTGGGGTCTCACAGTGTGTCACGACACTGTCAGGGGTATGTCAGGTCTCAACGTGTGTCAAGATCCTTTCAAGGGTGTGGGGATCTCACAGAGTGCTTGGACCCTGTCAGGGGTGTGTGGGGTCTCACAGTGTGTTAGGACCCTGTCAGGGGTATGTGGGGTCTCACAGTGTGTCAGGACCCTGTCACGGGTGTGTGGGGTCTCACAGTTTGTCAGGAACCTGTCAGGTGTGTTTGGGGTCTCACAGTGTGTCACGACACTGTCAGGGGTATGTCAGGTCTCACCGTGTGTCAAGATCCTTTCAAGGGTGTGGGGATCTCACAGAGTGCTTGGACCCTGTCAGGGGTGTGTGGGGTCTCACAGTGTGTCAGGATCCTGTCAGGGGTGTGTGGGGTCTCACAGTGTGTCAGGACCCTGTCAGGGGTGTGTGGGGTCTCACAGTGTGACAGGACCTTGTCAGGGTTGTGTGGGGTCTCACAGTGTGTCAGGAGCCGGGCAGGGGTTTGTGGGGTCTCACAATGTGTCAGGACCCTGCCTGGGTTGTGTGGGGTCTCACAGTGTGCCTGGACCCTGCCAGGTGTGTGTGGGGTCTCACTGGTTGTCTGGACACAGATGGGTGTGGGATCGCAATGTGTGTCAGGACCCTGTCAGGGGCTTGTGGCGTCTCACAGTGTGTCAAGTCCCTGTCAGGGGTGTGTGGGTCTTACAGTGTGTCAGGACCCTTTTGGGGCCTGTGGGGTCTCACAGTGTGTCTGGACCCTGTCTGGTGTGTGTGGAGTCTCACAGTGCGTCAGGTCCCTGCCAGGTCCCTTTGGGGTCTCACAGTGTGTCAGGACCGTGTCAATAGTGTGTGGGGTCTCACAGTGTGACAGGACCCTGTTAGAGGAGTGCGGGGTCTCACAGTGTGTTAGGACCCTGTCAGGGGTTTGTGGCGTCTCACAGTGTGTCAAGTCCCTGTCAGGGGTGTGTGGGTCTTACAGTGTGTCAGGACCCTTTTGGGGCCTGTGGGGTCTCACAGTGTGTCTGGACCCTGTCTGGTGTGTGTGGAGTCTCACAGTGCGTCAGGTCCCTGCCAGATCCCTTTGGGGTCTCACAGTGTGTCAGGACCCTGTCAGGGGTGTCTGGGGTCTCACAGTGTGTCAGGACCCTGTCAGGGGTGTGTGGGGTCTCACAGTGTGTCAGTGTCCTGTCAGGTGTGTGTGGGGTCTCACAGTGTGTCAGTGTCCTGTCAGGTGTGTGTGGAGTCTCACAGTGTGTCAGTGTCCTGTCAGGTGTGTGTGGGGCGTCACAGCTTGTCCTGATCCTGTCAGGGGTGTGTGGGGTCTCACAGTGTGTCAGGACCCTGTCACGGGTGTGTGGGGTCTCACAGTTTGTCAGGAACCTGTCAGGTGTGTTTGGGGTCTCACAGTGTGTCACGACACTGTCAGCAGTATGTCAGGTCTCACCGTGTGTCAAGATCCTTTCAAGGGTGTGGGGATCTCACAGAGTGCTTGGACCCTGTTAGGGGTGTGTGGCGTCTCATAGTGTGTCAGTGTCCTGTTAGGGGTGTGTGGGGTATCACAGTGTGTCATTGTCCTGTTACAGGTGTGTGGGATCGCAATGTGTGTCAGGACCCTGTCAGGGGTGCGTGGCGTCTCACAGCGTGTCAGGACCCTGTCAGTTGTCTGTGGCGTCTCACAGTGTGTCAGGTCGCTGTCAGGGGTGTGTGTGGTCTCACAGTGTGTCAGGACCCTGTCAGTGGTTTGTGGGGCCTCACAGTGTATCAGGACCGTGCCAGGGGTGTGTGTGGTCTCACAGTGTATCAGGACCTTTTGATGTGTGTGTGGTGTTGTGTGGTGTGTCACGATACTGTCAGGGGTCTGTGTGGTCTCACAGTGTGTCAGGACCCTGTCAGGGGTCTGTGTGGTCTCACAGTGTGTCAGGACCCTGTTAGTGGTTTGTGGGGTCTCACAGTGTGTCAGGACTGTGTGAGGGTTGTGTGGGGTCTCACAGTGTGTCAGGAGCCGGGCAGGGGTTTGTGGGGTCTCACAATGTGTCAGGACCCTGCCTGGGTTGTGTGGGGTCTCACAGTGTGCCTGGACCCTGCCAGGTGTGTGTGGGGTCTCACTGGTTGTCTGGACACAGATGGGTGTGGGATCGCAATGTGTGTCAGGACCCTGTCAGGGGTTTGTGGCGTCTCACAGTGTGTCAAGTCCCTGTCAGGGGTGTGTGGGTCTTACAGTGTGTCAGGACCCTTTTGGGGCCTGTGGGGTCTCACAGTGTGTCCGGACCCTGTCTGGTGTGTGTGGAGTCTCACAGTGCGTCAGGTCCCTGCCAGGTCCCTTTGGGGTCTCACAGTGTGTCAGGACCGTGTCAATAGTGTGTGGGGTCTCACAGTGTGACAGGACCCTGTTAGAGGAGTGCGGGGTCTCACAGTGGGTCTGGACCCTGTCAGATGTGTGTCGGATCTCAAGGTCTCTCAGGACCCTATCCTGGGTGTGTGAGGTCTCACAATGTATCAGGAACCTTTTGGGGTGTGTGGTGTCTCACAATGTGTCAGGAGCCTTTTGGGGTGTGTGGCATCTCACAGTGTATCAGGACCCCTCTGGGGTGAGTGGGGTCCCACAGTGTTTCTGAACCCTGTCAGGCGTGTGTGCCATCTCACAATGTGTCAGGACCCTTTTGGGGCCTGTAGGGTGTCACAGTGTGTCAGGACCATGTCAGGAGTGTGTGGGATCCCACAGTGTGTCCAGAACCTGTCAGGGGTGTGTGGGGTCTCACAGTGTGTCAGAACCCTCTCAGATGTGTGTGGGATCACAATGTGTGTCAGAACCCTGCCAGGGGTGTGTGGGGTCTCACAGTGAGTCATGACCCTGCCAGGGTTGTGTGGGGTTTCACAGTGTGTCAGGACACCGTGAGTGGTTTGTGGGGTTTCACGGTGTGTCAGGATCTGGTCGTGGGTGTGTGGGGTCTGACTGTGTGTCAGAACACTCTCAGATGTGTGTGGGATCGCAATGTGTGTCAGGACGCTGTCAGGAGTGTGTGGCGTCTCACAGTGCGTCATGTCCCTGTCAGGGTTGTGTGGGGTCTTACAGTGTGTCAGGACCCTTTTGGGGCCTGTGGGGTCTCACAGTGTGTCCGGACCCTGTCTGGTGTGTGTGGAGTCTCACAGTGCGTCAGGTCCCTGTGGGGTCTCACAGTGTGTCAGGACCGTGTCAATAGTGTGTGGGGTCTCACAGTGTGTCAGGACCCTGTTAGGGGAGTGCGGGGTCTCACAGTGTGTCTGGACCCTGTCAGGTGTGTGTGGCGTCTCACAATGTGTCAGGACCCTTTTGGGACCTGTGTGGTCTCACAGTGTGTTAGGACCCTCTCAGGGTGTGTCGGATCTCACAGTCTCTCAGGACCCTATCCTGGGTGTGTGAGGTCTCACAATGTGTCAGGAACCTTTTGGGGTGTGTGGTGTCTCACAATGTGTCAGGACCCTTTTGGGGCCTGTGGGGTCTCACAGTGTGTCCGGACCCTGTCAGGGGTGTGTAGGGTCTCGCTGTGTGTCAGGTCACCGTCAGAAGTGTATGGGGTCTGACAGTGTGTCAGGGCCCTGTCAGGGGTGTGTGCAGTCTCACAGTGTGTCAGGACCGTGCCAGGGGTGTGTGAGGTCTCACAGTTTGTAAGGACCCTTTCATGTATGTGTGGTGTCGTGTGGCGTGTCACGATCTTATCGGGGGTGTGTGTGGTCTCATAGTGTGTCAGGACCCTGTCAGTGGTTTGTGGGGTCTCACAGTGTGACAGGTCCCTGTTAGTGGTGTGTGGGGTCTCACAGTGTGTCAGCACCCTGCCTGGGTTGTCTGGGGTCTCACAGTGTGTCAGGACTGTGTCAGGGTTGTGTGGTGTCTCACAGTGTGTCAGGACTCTCTCAGTGGTGTGTCGGATCTTACAGTCTGTCAGGACCCTATCCAGGGTGTGTGGGGTCTCACAGTGTGTCAGGACCCCTCAGGTGTGAGTGGGGTCCCACAGTGTTTCTGAACCCTGTCAGGCGTGTGTGCCGTTTCACAATGTGTCAGGACCCATTTGGGGCCTGTGGGGTCTCACAGTGTGTCAGGACCATGTCAGGAGTGTGTGGGATCCCACAGTGTGTGCGGACCCTGTCAGGGGTATGTAGGGTCTCGCTGTGTGTCAGCACCCTGTCAGGGGTGTGTAGGGTCTGACAGTGTGTCAGGGCCCTGTCAGGGGTGTGTGCAGTCTCAGTGTGACAGGACCGTTCCAGGGATGTGTGGGGTCTCACAGTGTGTCAGGACCCTTTCATGTGTGTGTGGTGTCGTGTGGTGCGTCACGATCCTATCAGGGGTGTGTGGGGTCTCACAGTGTGTCAGGACCCTGTCACGGGTGTGTGGGGTCTCACAGTTTGTCAGGAACCTGTCAGGTGTGTTTGGGGTCTCACAGTGTGTCACGACACTGTCAGGGGTATGTCAGGTCTCACCGTGTGTCAAGATCCTTTCAAGGGTGTGGGGATCTCACAGAGTGCTTGGACCCTGTCAGGGGTGTGTGGGGTCTCACAGTGTGTCAGGATCCTGTCAGGGGTGTGTGGGGTCTCACAGTGTGTCAGGACCCTGTCAGGGGTGTGTGGGGTCTCACAGTGTGACAGGACCTTGTCAGGGTTGTGTGGGGTCTCACAGTGTGTCAGGAGCCGGGCAGGGGTTTGTGGGGTCTCACAATGTGTCAGGACCCTGCCTGGGTTGTGTGGGGTCTCACAGTGTGCCTGGACCCTGCCAGGTGTGTGTGGGGTCTCACTGGTTGTCTGGACACAGATGGGTGTGGGATCGCAATGTGTGTCAGGACCCTGTCAGGGGCTTGTGGCGTCTCACAGTGTGTCAAGTCCCTGTCAGGGGTGTGTGGGTCTTACAGTGTGTCAGGACCCTTTTGGGGCCTGTGGGGTCTCACAGTGTGTCTGGACCCTGTCTGGTGTGTGTGGAGTCTCACAGTGCGTCAGGTCCCTGCCAGGTCCCTTTGGGGTCTCACAGTGTGTCAGGACCGTGTCAATAGTGTGTGGGGTCTCACAGTGTGACAGGACCCTGTTGGAGGAGTGCGGGGTCTCACAGTGTGTTAGGACCCTGTCAGGGGTTTGTGGCGTCTCACAGTGTGTCAAGTCCCTGTCAGGGGTGTGTGGGTCTTACAGTGTGTCAGGACCCTTTTGGGGCCTGTGGGGTCTCACAGTGTGTCTGGACCCTGTCTGGTGTGTGTGGAGTCTCACAGTGCGTCAGGTCCCTGCCAGATCCCTTTGGGGTCTCACAGTGTGTCAGGACCGTGTCAATAGCGTGTGGGGTCTCACAGTGTGTCAGGACCCTGTCAGGGGTGTCTGGGGTCTCACAGTGTGTCAGGACCCTGTCAGGGGTGTGTGGGGTCTCACAGTGTGTCAGTGTCCTGTCAGGTGTGTGTGGGGTCTCACAGTGTGTCAGTGTCCTGTCAGGTGTGTGTGGAGTCTCACAGTGTGTCAGTGTCCTGTCAGGTGTGTGTGGGGCGTCACAGCTTGTCCTGATCCTGTCAGGGGTGTGTGGGGTCTCACAGTGTGTCAGGACCCTGTCACGGGTGTGTGGGGTCTCACAGTTTGTCAGGAACCTGTCAGGTGTGTTTGGGGTCTCACAGTGTGTCACGACACTGTCAGCAGTATGTCAGGTCTCACCGTGTGTCAAGATCCTTTCAAGGGTGTGGGGATCTCACAGAGTGCTTGGACCCTGTTAGGGGTGTGTGGCGTCTCATAGTGTGTCAGTGTCCTGTTAGGGGTGTGTGGGGTATCACAGTGTGTCATTGTCCTGTTACAGGTGTGTGGGATCGCAATGTGTGTCAGGACCCTGTCAGGGGTGCGTGGCGTCTCACAGCGTGTCAGGACCCTGTCAGTTGTCTGTGGCGTCTCACAGTGTGTCAGGTCGCTGTCAGGGGTGTGTGTGGTCTCACAGTGTGTCAGGACCCTGTCAGTGGTTTGTGGGGCCTCACAGTGTATCAGGACCGTGCCAGGGGTGTGTGTGGTCTCACAGTGTATCAGGACCTTTTGATGTGTGTGTGGTGTTGTGTGGTGTGTCACGATACTGTCAGGGGTCTGTGTGGTCTCACAGTGTGTCAGGACCCTGTCAGGGGTCTGTGTGGTCTCACAGTGTGTCAGGACCCTGTTAGTGGTTTGTGGGGTCTCACAGTGTGTCAGGACTGTGTGAGGGTTGTGTGGGGTCTCACAGTGTGTCAGGAGCCGGGCAGGGGTTTGTGGGGTCTCACAATGTGTCAGGACCCTGCCTGGGTTGTGTGGGGTCTCACAGTGTGCCTGGACCCTGCCAGGTGTGTGTGGGGTCTCACTGGTTGTCTGGACACAGATGGGTGTGGGATCGCAATGTGTGTCAGGACCCTGTCAGGGGTTTGTGGCGTCTCACAGTGTGTCAAGTCCCTGTCAGGGGTGTGTGGGTCTTACAGTGTGTCAGGACCCTTTTGGGGCCTGTGGGGTCTCACAGTGTGTCCGGACCCTGTCTGGTGTGTGTGGAGTCTCACAGTGCGTCAGGTCCCTGCCAGGTCCCTTTGGGGTCTCACAGTGTGTCAGGACCGTGTCAATAGTGTGTGGGGTCTCACAGTGTGACAGGACCCTGTTAGAGGAGTGCGGGGTCTCACAGTGGGTCTGGACCCTGTCAGATGTGTGTCGGATCTCAAGGTCTCTCAGGACCCTATCCTGGGTGTGTGAGGTCTCACAATGTATCAGGAACCTTTTGGGGTGTGTGGTGTCTCACAATGTGTCAGGAGCCTTTTGGGGTGTGTGGCATCTCACAGTGTATCAGGACCCCTCTGGGGTGAGTGGGGTCCCACAGTGTTTCTGAACCCTGTCAGGCGTGTGTGCCATCTCACAATGTGTCAGGACCCTTTTGGGGCCTGTAGGGTGTCACAGTGTGTCAGGACCATGTCAGGAGTGTGTGGGATCCCACAGTGTGTCCAGAACCTGTCAGGGGTGTGTGGGGTCTCACAGTGTGTCAGAACCCTCTCAGATGTGTGTGGGATCACAATGTGTGTCAGAACCCTGCCAGGGGTGTGTGGGGTCTCACAGTGAGTCATGACCCTGCCAGGGTTGTGTGGGGTTTCACAGTGTGTCAGGACACCGTGAGTGGTTTGTGGGGTTTCACGGTGTGTCAGGATCTGGTCGTGGGTGTGTGGGGTCTGACTGTGTGTCAGAACACTCTCAGATGTGTGTGGGATCGCAATGTGTGTCAGGACGCTGTCAGGAGTGTGTGGCGTCTCACAGTGCGTCATGTCCCTGTCAGGGTTGTGTGGGGTCTTACAGTGTGTCAGGACCCTTTTGGGGCCTGTGGGGTCTCACAGTGTGTCCGGACCCTGTCTGGTGTGTGTGGAGTCTCACAGTGCGTCAGGTCCCTGTGGGGTCTCACAGTGTGTCAGGACCGTGTCAATAGTGTGTGGGGTCTCACAGTGTGTCAGGACCCTGTTAGGGGAGTGCGGGGTCTCACAGTGTGTCTGGACCCTGTCAGGTGTGTGTGGCGTCTCACAATGTGTCAGGACCCTTTTGGGACCTGTGTGGTCTCACAGTGTGTTAGGACCCTCTCAGGGTGTGTCGGATCTCACAGTCTCTCAGGACCCTATCCTGGGTGTGTGAGGTCTCACAATGTGTCAGGAACCTTTTGGGGTGTGTGGTGTCTCACAATGTGTCAGGACCCTTTTGGGGCCTGTGGGGTCTCACAGTGTGTCCGGACCCTGTCAGGGGTGTGTAGGGTCTCGCTGTGTGTCAGGTCACCGTCAGAAGTGTATGGGGTCTGACAGTGTGTCAGGGCCCTGTCAGGGGTGTGTGCAGTCTCACAGTGTGTCAGGACCGTGCCAGGGGTGTGTGAGGTCTCACAGTTTGTAAGGACCCTTTCATGTATGTGTGGTGTCGTGTGGCGTGTCACGATCTTATCGGGGGTGTGTGTGGTCTCATAGTGTGTCAGGACCCTGTCAGTGGTTTGTGGGGTCTCACAGTGTGACAGGTCCCTGTTAGTGGTGTGTGGGGTCTCACAGTGTGTCAGCACCCTGCCTGGGTTGTCTGGGGTCTCACAGTGTGTCAGGACTGTGTCAGGGTTGTGTGGTGTCTCACAGTGTGTCAGGACTCTCTCAGTGGTGTGTCGGATCTTACAGTCTGTCAGGACCCTATCCAGGGTGTGTGGGGTCTCACAGTGTGTCAGGACCCCTCAGGTGTGAGTGGGGTCCCACAGTGTTTCTGAACCCTGTCAGGCGTGTGTGCCGTTTCACAATGTGTCAGGACCCATTTGGGGCCTGTGGGGTCTCACAGTGTGTCAGGACCATGTCAGGAGTGTGTGGGATCCCACAGTGTGTGCGGACCCTGTCAGGGGTATGTAGGGTCTCGCTGTGTGTCAGCACCCTGTCAGGGGTGTGTAGGGTCTGACAGTGTGTCAGGGCCCTGTCAGGGGTGTGTGCAGTCTCAGTGTGACAGGACCGTTCCAGGGATGTGTGGGGTCTCACAGTGTGTCAGGACCCTTTCATGTGTGTGTGGTGTCGTGTGGTGCGTCACGATCCTATCAGGGGTGTGTGTGGTCTCACAGTGTGTCAGGACCCTGTCAGGGGTGTGTGGGGTCTCACAGTGTGTTAGGACCCTGGCAGGGGTGTGTGGGGTCTCACAGTGTGTTAGGACCCTGTCAGGGGCGTGTGTGGTCTCACAGTGTGTCAGGACCCTGTCAGTGGTTTGTGGGGTCTCACAGTGTGACAGATCCCTTTTAGTGGTGTGTGGGGTCTCACAGTGTGTCAGGACCCTGTCATGGTTGTTTGAGGTCTCACAGTGTGTCAGGATCCTGTCGGGGGTGTGTGGGGTCTCACAGTGTGTCAGAACCCTCTCAGATGTGTGTGAGATCGCAATGTGTGTCTGGACCCTGTCAGGGGTGTGTGTGGTCTCGTAGTGTGTCAGGACCCTATCCAGGGTGTGTGGGGTCTCAGAGTGCGTCAGGAACCTGCTAGGGTTGTGTGGGATCGCAATTTGTATCAGGACCCTGCCAGGTGTGTGTGGGATCGCAATGTGTGTCAGGACCCTGTCAGGTGTGCGTGGTGTCCACAGTGTGTCAGGACCCTGTCAGGGGTGTGTCGAGTCTCACAGTGTGTCGTGTCCTCTCAGGTGTGTGGGGGTCTCACAGTTTGTCAGGTCCCTGCCAGTGGTGTGTGGGGTCTCACAGAGTGTCAGGACCCTGCCAGGGTTGTGTGGGGTCTCATAGTGTGTCAGGCCCCGGTCCGGGATGTGTGGGGTCTCACAGAGTGTCAGGTACTGTCAGGGGTGTGTGGTGTCTCACAGTGTGTCACGTCCGTGTCAGGGCTGTGTGGCGTCTTCCAGTGTGTCAGGACCCTGTCAGGTGTGTGGGGGGTCTCACAGTGTATCAGGACCCTGTCAGGTGTGTGGGGGGTCTCACAGTGTGTCGTGTCCTCTCAGGTGTGTGGGGGTCTCACAGTTTGTCAGGTCCCTGCCAGTGATGTGTGGGGTCTCACAGAGTGTCAGGACCCTGCCAGGGTTGTGTGGGGTCTCATAGTGTGTCAGGCCCCGGTCCGGGATGTGTGGGGTCTCACAGTGTGTCAGGTACTGTCAGGGGTGTGTGGTGTCTCACAGTGTGTCACGTCCGTGTCAGGGCTGTGTGGCGTCTTCCAGTGTGTCAGGACCCTGTCAGGTGTGTGGGGGGTCTCACAGTGTATCAGGACCCTGTCAGGTGTGTGGGGGGTCTCACAGTGTATCAGGACCCTGTCAGGTGTGTGGGGGGTCTCACAGTGTGTCAGAACCCTGTCAGTAGTGTGTGGGGTCTGACAATGTGACAGGACATTGTCAGGGGTGTGTGGAGTCTCACAGTGTGCCAGGACCCTGTGAGCGGTGTGTGTGTATTACAGTTTGTCAGGACCCTGTCAGGGTGTTCGGGGTCTCACAGTGTTTCTGTACCCTGTCAGGGGTGTCTGGGGTCTGACAGTGTGTCAGTGTCCTGTCAGGTGTGTGTGGGGCGTCACAGCTTGTCCTGACCCTGTCAGGGGTGTGTGGGGTCTCACAGTGCGTCAGGACCCTGTCACGGGTGTGTGGGGTCTCACAGTTTGTCAGGAACCTGTCAGGTGTGTTTGGGGTCTCACAGTGTGTCACGACACTGTCAGGGGTATGTCAGGTCTCACCGTGTGTCAAGATCCTTTCAAGGGTGTGGGGATCTCACAGAGTGCTTGGACCCTGTCAGGGGTGTGTGGGGTCTCACAGTGTGTTAGGACCCTGTCAGGGGTATGTGGGGTCTCACAGTGTGTCAGGTCCCTGTCAGGGGTGTGTGGGGTCTCATAGTGTGTCAGGGTCCTGTTAGGGGTGTGTGGGGTATCACAGTGTGTCAGTGTCCTGTTACAGGTGTGTGGGATCGCAATGTGTGTCAGGACCCTGTCAGGGATGTGTGGGGTCTCACAGTGTGTCAGGTACCTGTCAAGGGTTTGTTTGGGTCTCACACTGTGTCAGGTCCCTGTCAGGGGTGTGTAGGGTCTCGCTGTGTGTCAGGTCCCCGTCAGAGGTGTGTGGCGTCTGACAATGTGTCAGGGCTTTGTCAGGGGTGCGTGGCGTCTCACAGCGTGTCAGGACCCTGTCAGTTGTCTGTGGCGTCTCACAGTGTGTCAGGTCGCTGTCAGGGGTGTGTGTGGTCTCACAGTGTGTCAGGACCCTGTCAGTGGTTTGTGGGGCCTCACAGTGTGTCAGGACCGTGCCAGGGGTGTGTGTGGTCTCACAGTGTATCAGGACCCTTTGATGTGTGTGTGGTGTCGTGTGGTGTGTCATGATACTGTCAGGGGTGTGTGGGGTCTCACAGTGTGTCAGGAGCCGGGCAGGGGTTTGTGGGGTCTCACAATGTGTCAGGACCCTGCCTGGGTTGTGTGGGGTCTCACAGTGTGCCTGGACCCTGCCAGGTGTGTGTGGGGTCTCACTGGTTGTCTGGACACAGATGGGTGTGGGATCGCAATGTGTGTCAGGACCCTGTCAGGGGTTTGTGGCGTCTCACAGTGCGTCATGTCCCTGTCAGGGGTGTGTGGGGTCTCACAGTGTGTCAGGACCCTTCTGGGGTGTGTGGGGTCTCACAGCGTTTCTGAACCCTGTCAGGGGAGTGTGTGGTCTCACAGTGTGTCAGGACCCTTCTGGGGCCTGTGGGGTCTCACAGTGTGTCAGGGCCCTCTCAGGGCTGTGTCGGATCTCACAGTCTGTCAGGACCCTGCCCAGGGTGTGTGGGTCTCACAGTGTGTCAGGAACTTGGCTGTCAGGTGTGTGTGTGGTCTCACAGTGGATCAGGACCCTGTCAGGGGTGTGTCGGGTCTCACAGTGCGTCAGGTCCCCGTCAGGGATGTGTGGGGTCTGACAGTGTGTCAGGGCCCAATCAGGGGAGTGTGCAGTCTCACAGTGTGTCAGGACCGTTCCAGGGGTGTGTGGGGTCTCACAGTGTGTCAGGACCCTTTCATGTGTGTGTGGTGTCGTGTGGTGTGTCACGATCCTGTCAGGGGTGTGTGTGGTCTCACAGTGTGTCAGGACCCTGTCAGGGGTGTGTGGGGTCTCACAGTGTGTTAGGACCCTGGCAGGGGTGTGTGGGGTCTCACAGTGTGTTAGGACCCTGTCAGGGGTGTGTGGGGTCTCACAGTGTGTCAGAACCCTCTCAGGTGTGTGTGGGATCGGAATATGTGTCGGGACGCTGTCAGGAGTGTGTGGCGTCTCACAGTGCGTCATGTCCCTGTCAGGGTTGTGTGGGGTCTTACAGTGTGTCAGGACCCTTTTGGGGCCTGTGGGGTCTCACAGTGTGTCCGGACCCTGTCTGGTGTGTGTGGAGTCTCACAGTGCATCAGGACCCTGTTAGGGGAGTGCGGGGTCTCACAGTGTGTCTGGACCCTGTCAGGTGTGTGTGGCGTCTCACAATGTGTCAGGACCCTTTTGGGACCTGTGTGGTCTCACAGTGTGTTAGGACCCTCTCAGGGTGTGTCGGATCTCACAGTCTCTCAGGACCCCATCCTGGGTGTGTGAGGTCTCACAATGTGTCAGGAACCTTTTGGGGTGTGTGGTGTCTCACAATGTGTCAGGACCCTTTTGGGGCCTGTGGGGTCTCACAGTGTGTCCGGACCCTGTCAGGGATGTGTAGGGTCTCGCTGTGTGTCAGGTCACCGTCAGAAGTGTATGGGGTCTGACAGTGTGTCAGGGCCCTGTCAGGGGTGTGTGCAGTCTCACAGTGTGTCAGGACCGTGCCAGGGGTGTGTGCAGTCTCACAGTGTGTCAGGACCGTACAAGGGGTGTGTGAGGTCTCACAGTTTGTCAGGACCCTTTCATGTGTGTGGTGTGGTGTCGTGTGTTACGATCCTATCGGGGGTGTGTGTGGTCTCATAGTGT
This sequence comes from Mobula birostris, assembly GCF_030028105.1. NCBI lineage: Eukaryota > Metazoa > Chordata > Chondrichthyes > Myliobatiformes > Myliobatidae > Mobula > Mobula birostris. The sequence goes on from NC_092382.1 coordinate 16,904,075, forward strand.
GTCAGGACCCTGTCAGTGGTTTGTGGGGTCTCACAGTGTGACAGGTCCCTGTTAGTGGTGTGTGGGGTCTCACAGTGTGTCAGCACCCTGCCTGGGTTGTTTGGGGTCTCACAGTGTGTCAGGACTGTGTCAGGGTTGTGTGGTGTCTCACAGTGTGTCAGGACTCTCTCAGTGGTGTGTCGGATCTTACAGTCTATCAGGACCCTATCCAGGGTGTGTGGGGTCTCACAGTGTGTCAGGACCCCTCAGGTGTGAGTGGGGTCCCACAGTGTTTCTGAACCCTGTCAGGCGTGTGTGCCGTTTCACAATGTGTCAGGACCCATTTGGGGCCTGTGGGGTCTCACAGTGTGTCAGGACCATGTCAGGAGTGTGTGGGATCCCACAGTGTGTGCGGACCCTGTCAGGGGTATGTAGGGTCTCGCTGTGTGTCAGCACCCTGTCAGGGGTGTGTAGGGTCTGACAGTGTGTCAGGGCCCTGTCAGGGGTGTGTGCAGTCTCAGTGTGTCAGGACCGTTCCAGGGATGTGTGGGGTCTCACAGTGTGTCAGGACCCTTTCATGTGTGTGTGGTGTCGTGTGGTGCGTCACGATCCTATCAGGGGTGTGTGTGGTCTCACAGTGTGTCAGGACCCTGTCACTGGTTTGTGGGGTCTCACAGTGTGACAGGTCCCTGTTACGGGTGTGTGGGGTCTCACAGTGTGTCAGAACCCTGCCTGGGTTGTTTGGGGTCTCACAGTGCGTCAGGACCCTGCCAGGGATGTGTGGGATCGCAGTGTGTGTCAGGACCCTGTCAGGTGTGTGTGGCATCCGCAGTGGGTCAGGTCGCTGGCAGGGGTGTGTGGGGTCCGACAGTGTTTCTGAACCCTGTCAGGCATGTGTGCCGTCTCACAATGTGTCAGGACCCTTTTGGGGCCTGTGGGGTTTCACAGTGTTTTAGGACCCTCTCAGGGGTGTGTCGGATCTCACAGTCTCTCAGGACCCTATCCTGGGTGTGTGGGGTCTCACAATGTGTCAGGAACATTCTGGGGTGTGTGGGGTCTCACAATGTGTCAGGAACATTCTGGGGTGTGTGGGGTCTCACAATGTGTCAGGACCCTTTTGGGGTGTGTGGGGTCTCGCAGTGTGTCTGGACGCTGCCAGGGGTGTATGGGGTCTCACAGTATGTCAGAACCCTTTCAATGTGTGTGGGATCGCAATGTGTGTCAGATCGCTGTCAGGGGTGTGTTAGGTCTCACGGTGTGTCTGGACCCTCTCAGGTATGTGTGGGATCTTAATGCGTGTCAGGACCCAGTCAGTGGTGTGTGGGGTCTCACAGTGTGTTAGGACCCTGCCAGGGTTGTGTGGGGTTTCACAGTGTGTCAGGACACCGTGAGTGGTTTGCCGGATTTTACAGTGTGTCAGGATCTGGTCGTGGGTGTGTGGGGTCTCACTGTGTGTCAGAACACTCTCAGATGTGTGTGGGATCGCAATGTGTGTCAGGACGCTGTCAGGAGTGTGTGGCGTCTCACAGTGCGTCAAGTCCCTGTCAGGGGTGTGTAGGGTCTTACAGTGTGTCAGGATCCTTTTGGGTCCTGTGCGGTCTCACAGTGCGTCAGGACTCTCTCAGGGGTGTGTCGGATCTCACAATCTGTCAGGACACTATCTAGGGTGTGTGGGGTCTCACAGTTGTCCGGACCCTGTCTGGTGTGTGTGGAGTCTCACAGTGCGTCAGGTCCCTGTCAGGTCCCTGTGGGGTCTCACAGTGTGTCAGGACCGTGTCAATAGTGTGTGGGGTCTCACAGAGTGTCACGACCCTGTTAGGGGAGTGCGGGGTCTCACAGTGTGTCTGGACCCTGTCAGGTATGTGTGGCATCTCACAATGTGTCAGGACCCTTTTGGGGCCTGTGGGGTCCCACAGTGTGTTAGGACCCTCTCAGGGGTGTGTCGGATCTCACAGTCTCTCAGGACCCTATCCTGGGTGTGTGGGGTCTCACAATGTGTCAGGATCCTTTTGGGGTGTGTGGCGTCTCACAGTGTGTCAGGACCCTTTTGGGGCCTGTGGGGTCTCACAGTGTGTCAGGACCATGTCAGGAGTGTGTGGGATCCCACAGTGTGTCCGGACCCTGTCAGGGGTGTGTAGGGTCTCGCTGTGTGTCAGCACCCTGTCAGGGGTGTGTGGGGTCTCACAGTTTGTCAGGTCACCGTCAGAGGTGTGAGTGGTCTGACAGTGTGTCAGGGCCCTGTCAGGGGTGTGTGGGGTCTCACAGTGTGTCAGGACCGTTCCAGGGGTGTGTGGGCTCTCACAGTGTGTTTGGACCCTGCCAGGGTTGTGTGGGGTTTCACAGTGTGTCAGGACACCGTGAGTGGTTTGTGGGGTTTCACACTGTGTCAGGATCTGGTCGTGGGTGTGTGGGGTCTCACTGTGTGTCAGAACACTCTCAGATGTGTGTGGGATCGCAATGTGTGTCAGGATGCTGTCAGGAGTGTGTGGCGTCTCACAGTGCGTCAAGTCCCTGCCCGGAGTGTGTGGGGTCTCACACTGTGTTAGGACCCTGTCAGGGGTATGTGGGGTCTCACAGTGTGTCAGTGTCCTGTCAGGTGTGTGTGGGGTCTCACAGTCTGTCAGTGTCCTGTCAGGTGTGTGTGGAGTCTCACAGTGTGTCAGTGTCCTGTCAGGTGTGTGTGGGGCGTCACAGCTTGTCCTGACCCTGTCAGGGGTGTGTGGGGTCTCACAGTGTGTCAGGACCCTGTCAGGGGTGTGTGGGGTCTCACAGTGTGTCAGGACCCTGTCACGGGTGTGTGGGGTCTCACAGTTTGTCAGGAACCTGTCAGGTGTGTTTGGGGTCTCACAGTGTGTCACGACACTGTCAGGGGTATGTCAGGTCTCACCGTGTGTCAAGATCCTTTCAAGGGTGTGCGGATCTCACAGAGTGCTTGGACCCTGTCAGGTGTGTGTGGGGTCTCACAGTGTGTCAGTGTCCTGTCAGGTGTGTGTGGAGTCTCACAGTGTGTCAGTGTCCTGTCAGGTGTGTGTGGGGCGTCACAGCTTGTCCTGACCCTGTCAGGGGTGTGTGGGGTCTCACAGTGTGTCAGGACCCTGTCAGGGGTGTGTGGGGTCTCACAGTGTGTCAGGACCCTGTCACGGGTGTGTGGGGTCTCACAGTTTGTCAGGAACCTGTCAGGTGTGTTTGGGGTCTCACAGTGTGTCACGACACTGTCAGGGGTATGTCAGGTCTCACCGTGTGTCAAAATCCTTTCAAGGGTGTGGGGATCTCACAGAGTGCTTGGACCCTGTCAGGGGTGTGTGGCGTCTCATAGTGTGTCAGGGTCCTGTTAGGGGTGTGTGGGGTATCACAGTGTGTCAGTGTCCTGTTACAGGTGTGTGGGATCGCAATGTGTGTCAGGACCCTGTCAGGGGTGTGTGGGGTCTCACAGTGTGTCAGGTACCTGTCAAGGGTTTGTTTGGGTCTCACACTGTGTCAGGTCCCTGTCAGGGGTGTGTGGGGTCTCACACTGTGTCAGGTCCCTGTCAGGGGTGTGTAGGGTCTTACAGTGTGTCAGGATCCTTTTGGGTCCTGTGCGGTCTCACAGTGCGTCAGGACTCTCTCAGGGGTGTGTCGGATCTCACAATCTGTCAGGACACTATCTAGGGTGTGTGGGGTCTCACAGTTGTCCGGACCCTGTCTGGTGTGTGTGGAGTCTCACAGTGCGTCAGGTCCCTGTCAGGTCCCTGTGGGGTCTCACAGTGTGTCAGGACCGTGTCAATAGTGTGTGGGGTCTCACAGAGTGTCACGACCCTGTTAGGGGAGTGCGGGGTCTCACAGTGTGTCTGGACCCTGTCAGGTATGTGTGGCATCTCACAATGTGTCAGGACCCTTTTGGGGCCTGTGGGGTCCCACAGTGTGTTAGGACCCTCTCAGGGGTGTGTCGGATCTCACAGTCTCTCAGGACCCTATCCTGGGTGTGTGGGGTCTCACAATGTGTCAGGATCCTTTTGGGGTGTGTGGCGTCTCACAGTGTGTCAGGACCCTTTTGGGGCCTGTGGGGTCTCACAGTGTGTCAGGACCATGTCAGGAGTGTGTGGGATCCCACAGTGTGTCCGGACCCTGTCAGGGGTGTGTAGGGTCTCGCTGTGTGTCAGCACCCTGTCAGGGGTGTGTGGGGTCTCACAGTTTGTCAGGTCACCGTCAGAGGTGTGAGTGGTCTGACAGTGTGTCAGGGCCCTGTCAGGGGTGTGTGGGGTCTCACAGTGTGTCAGGACCGTTCCAGGGGTGTGTGGGCTCTCACAGTGTGTTTGGACCCTGCCAGGGTTGTGTGGGGTTTCACAGTGTGTCAGGACACCGTGAGTGGTTTGTGGGGTTTCACACTGTGTCAGGATCTGGTCGTGGGTGTGTGGGGTCTCACTGTGTGTCAGAACACTCTCAGATGTGTGTGGGATCGCAATGTGTGTCAGGATGCTGTCAGGAGTGTGTGGCGTCTCACAGTGCGTCAAGTCCCTGCCCGGAGTGTGTGGGGTCTCACACTGTGTTAGGACCCTGTCAGGGGTATGTGGGGTCTCACAGTGTGTCAGTGTCCTGTCAGGTGTGTGTGGGGTCTCACAGTCTGTCAGTGTCCTGTCAGGTGTGTGTGGAGTCTCACAGTGTGTCAGTGTCCTGTCAGGTGTGTGTGGGGCGTCACAGCTTGTCCTGACCCTGTCAGGGGTGTGTGGGGTCTCACAGTGTGTCAGGACCCTGTCAGGGGTGTGTGGGGTCTCACAGTGTGTCAGGACCCTGTCACGGGTGTGTGGGGTCTCACAGTTTGTCAGGAACCTGTCAGGTGTGTTTGGGGTCTCACAGTGTGTCACGACACTGTCAGGGGTATGTCAGGTCTCACCGTGTGTCAAGATCCTTTCAAGGGTGTGCGGATCTCACAGAGTGCTTGGACCCTGTCAGGTGTGTGTGGGGTCTCACAGTGTGTCAGTGTCCTGTCAGGTGTGTGTGGAGTCTCACAGTGTGTCAGTGTCCTGTCAGGTGTGTGTGGGGCGTCACAGCTTGTCCTGACCCTGTCAGGGGTGTGTGGGGTCTCACAGTGTGTCAGGACCCTGTCAGGGGTGTGTGGGGTCTCACAGTGTGTCAGGACCCTGTCACGGGTGTGTGGGGTCTCACAGTTTGTCAGGAACCTGTCAGGTGTGTTTGGGGTCTCACAGTGTGTCACGACACTGTCAGGGGTATGTCAGGTCTCACCGTGTGTCAAAATCCTTTCAAGGGTGTGGGGATCTCACAGAGTGCTTGGACCCTGTCAGGGGTGTGTGGCGTCTCATAGTGTGTCAGGGTCCTGTTAGGGGTGTGTGGGGTATCACAGTGTGTCAGTGTCCTGTTACAGGTGTGTGGGATCGCAATGTGTGTCAGGACCCTGTCAGGGGTGTGTGGGGTCTCACAGTGTGTCAGGTACCTGTCAAGGGTTTGTTTGGGTCTCACACTGTGTCAGGTCCCTGTCAGGGGTGTGTGGGGTCTCACACTGTGTCAGGTCCCTGTCAGGGGTGTGTAGGGTCTCGCTGTGTGTCAGGTCCCCGTCAGAGGTGTGTGGCGTCTGACAATGTGTCAGGGCTTTGTCAGGGGTGTGTGTGGTCTCACAGTGTATCAGGACCCTTTGATGTGTGCGTGGTGTCGTGTGGTGTGTCACGATACTGTCAGAGGTCTGTGTGGTCTCACAGTGTGTCAGGACCTTGTCAGGGGTGTGTGGGGTCTCACAGTGTGTCAGGAGCCGGGCAGGGGTTTGTGGGGTCTCACGTGTCAGGACCCTGCCTGGGTTGTGTGGGGTCTCACAGTGTGCCTGGACCCTGCCAGGTGTGTGTGGGGTCTCACTGGTTGTCTGGACACAGATGGGTGTGGGATCGCAATGTGTGTCAGGACCCTGTCAGGGGTTTGTGGCGTCTCACAGTGCGTCATGTCCCTGTCAGGGGTGTGTGGGGTCTCACAGTGTGTCAGGACCCTTCTGGGGTGTGTGGGGTCTCACAGCGTTTCTGAACCCTGTCAGGGGAGTGTGTGGTCTCACAGTGTGTCAGGACCCTTCTGGGGCCTGTGGGGTCTCACAGTGTGTCAGGGCCCTCTCAGGGCTGTGTCGGATCTCACAGTCTGTCAGGACCCTGTCCAGGGTGTGTGGGTCTCACAGTGTGTCAGGAACTTGGCTGTCAGGTGTGTGTGTGGTCTCACAGTGGGTCAGGACCCTGTCAGGGGTGTGTCGGGTCTCACAGTGCGTCAGGTCCCCGTCAGGGATGTGTGGGGTCTGACAGTGTGTCAGGGCCCAGTCAGGGGAGTGTGCAGTCTCACAGTGTGTCAGGACCGTTCCAGGGGTGTGTGGGGTCTCACAGTGTGTCAGGACCCTTTCATGTGTGTGTGGTGTCGTGTGGTGTGTCACGATCCTGTCAGGGGTGTGTGTGGTCTCACAGTGTGTCAGGACCCTGTCAGGGGTGTGTGGGGTCTCACAGTGTGTTAGGACCCTTGCAGGGGTGTGTGGGGTCTCACAGTGTGTTAGGACCCTGTCAGGGGTGTGTGGGGTCTCACAGTGTGTCAGAACCCTCTCAGATGTGTGTGGGATCGCAATGTGTGTCAGAACCCTGCCAGGGGTGTGTGGGGGGTATGTGGGATCGCAGTGTGAGTCAGGACCCTGTCAGGTGTGTGTGGCGTCCACAGTGGGTCAGGACGCTGTCAGTGGTGTGTGGGCTCTCACAGTGTGTTAGGACCCTGCCAGGGTTGTGTGGGGTTTCACAGTGTGTCAGGACACCGTGAGTGGTTTGTGGGGTTTCACGGTGTGTCAGGATCTGGTCGTGGGTGTGTGGGGTCTGACTGTGTGTCAGAACACTCTCAGATGTGTGTGGGATCGCAATGTGTGTCAGGACGCTGTCAGGAGTGTGTGGCGTCTCACAGTGCGTCATGTCCCTGTCAGGGTTGTGTGGGGTCTTACAGTGTGTCAGGACCCTTTTGGGGCCTGTGGGGTCTCACAGTGTGTCCGGACACTGTCTGGTGTGTGTGGAGTCTCACAGTGCATCAGGTCCCTGTGGGGTCTCACAGTGTGTCAGGACCGTGTCAATAGTGTGTGGGGTCTCACAGTGTGTCAGGACCCTGTTAGGGGAGTGCGGGGTCTCACAGTGTGTCTGGACCCTGTCAGGTGTGTGTGGCGTCTCACAATGTGTCAGGACCCTTTTGGGACCTGTGGGGTCTCACAGTGTGTTAGGACCCTCTCAGGGTGTGTCGGATCTCACAGTGTGTCAGGACCCTATCCTGGGTGTGTGAGGTCTCACAATGTGTCAGGAACCTTTTGGGGTGTGTGGTGTCTCACAATGTGTCAGGACCCTTTTGGGGCCTGTGGTGTCTCACAGTGTGTCCGGACCCTGTCAGGGGTATGTAGGGTCTCGCTGTGTTTCAGCACCCTGTCAGGGGTGTGTAGGGTCTGACAGTGTGTCAGGGCCCTGTCAGGGGTGTGTGCAGTCTCAGTGTGACAGGACCGTTCCAGGGTTGTGTGGGGTCTCACAGTGTGTCAGGACCCTTTCATGTGTGTGTGGTGTCGTGTGGTGCGTCACGATCCTATCAGGGGTGTGTGTGGTCTCACAGTGTGTCAGGACCCTGTCACTGGTTTGTGGGGTCTCACAGTGTGACAGGTCCCTGTTAGGGGTGTGTGGGGTCTCACAGTGTGTCAGAACCCTGCCTGGGTTGTTTGGGGTCTCACAGTGCGTCAGGACCCTGCCAGGGATGTGTGGGATCGCAGTGTGTGTCAGGACCCTGTCAGGTGTGTGTGGCGTCCACAGTGGGTCAGGTCGCTGTCAGGGGTGTGTGGGGTCCGATAGTGTTTCTGAACCCTGTCAGGCATGTGTGCCGTCTCACAATGTGTCAGGACCCTTTTGGGGCCTGTGTGGTTTCACAGTGTTTTAGGACCCTCTCAGGGGTGTGTCGGATCTCACAGTCTCTCAGGACCCTATCCTGGGTGTGTGGGGTCTCACAATGTGTCAGGAACATCCTGGGGTGTGTGGGGTCTCACAATGTGTCAGGACCCTTTTGGGGTGTGTGGGGTTTCGCAGTGTGTCTGGACGCTGCCAGGGGTGTATGGGGTCTCACAGTATGTCAGAACCCTTTCAATGTGTGTGGGATCGCAATGTGTGTCAGGTCGCTGTCAGGGGTGTGTTAGGTCTCACGGTGTGTCTGGACCCTCTCAGGTATGTGTGGGATCTTAATGCGTGTCAGGACCCAGTCAGTGGTGTGTGGGGTCTCACAGTGTCTTAGGACCCTGCCAGGGTTGTGTGGGGTTTCACAGTGTGTCAGGACACCGTGAGTGGTTTGCGGGATTTTACAGTGTGTCAGGATCTGGTCGTGGGTGTGTGGGGTCTCACTGTGTGTCAGAACACTCTCAGATGTGTGTGGGATCGCAATGTGTGTCAGGACGCTGTCAGGAGTGTGTGGCGTCTCACAGTGCGTCAAGTCCCTGTCAGGGGTGTGTGGGGTCTTACAGTGTGTCAGGATCCTTTTGGGTCCTGTGCGGTCTCACAGTGCGTCAGGACTCTCTCAGGGGTGTGTCGGATCTCACAGTCTGTCAGGACACTATCTAGGGTGTGTGGGGTCTCACAGTTGTCCGGACCCTGTCTGGTGTGTGTGGAGTCTCACAGTGCGTCAGGTCCCTGTCAGGTCCCTGTGGGGTCTCACAGTGTGTCAGGACCGTGTCAATAGTGTGTGGGGTCTCACAGAGTGTCACGACCCTGTTAGGGGAGTGCGGGGTCTCACAGTGTGTCAGGACCGTTCCAGGGTTGTGTGGGGTTTCACAGTGTGTCAGGACACGGTGAGTGGTTTGTGGGGTTTCACACTGTGTCAGGATCTGGTCGTGGGTGTGTGGGTTCTCACTGTGTGTCAGAACACTCTCAGATGTGTGTGGGATCGCAATGTGTGTCAGGATGCTGTCAGGAGTGTGTGGCGTCTCACAGTGCGTCAAGTCCCTGTCAGGGGTGTGTGGGGTCTTACAGTGTGTCAGGATCCTTTTGGGTCCTGTGCGGTCTCACAGTGCGTCAGGACTCTCTCAGGGGTGTGTCGGATCTCACAGTCTGTCAGGACACTATCTAGGGTGTGTGGGGTCTCACAGTTATCCGGACCCTGTCTGGTGTGTGTGGAGTCTCACAGTGCGTCAGGTCTCTGTGGGGTCTCACAGTGTGTCAGGACCGTGTCAATACTGTGTGGGGTCTCACAGAGTGTCACGACCCTGTTAGGGGAGTGCGGGGTCTCACAGTGTGTCTGGACCCTGTCAGGTATGTGTGGCATCTCACAATGTGTCAGGACCCTTTTGGGGCCTGTGGGGTCCCACAGTGTGTTAGGACCCTCTCAGGGGTGTGTCGGATCTCACAGTCTCTCAGGACCCTATCCTGGGTGTGTGGGGTCTCACAATGTGTCAGGATCCTTTTGGGGTGTGTGGCATCTCACAGTGTGTCAGGACCCTTTTGGGGCCTGTGGGGTCTCACAGTGTGTCAGGACCATGTCAGGAGTGTGTGGGATCCCACAGTGTGTCCCGACCCTGTCAGGGTTGTGTAGAGTCTCGCTGTGTATCAGCACCCTGTCAGGGGTGTGTGGGGTCTCACAGTGTGTCAGGTCACCGTCAGAGGTGTGAGTGGTCTGACAGTGTGTCAGGGCCCAGTCAGGGGTGTGTGCAGTCTCACAGTGTGTCAGGACCGTTCCAGGGGTGTGTGGGGTCTCACAGTGTGTCAGGACCCTTTCATGTGTGTGTGGTGTCGTGTGGTGTGTCACGATCCTATCAGGGGTGTGTGTGGTCTCATAGTGTGTCAGGACCCTTCAGTGGTTTGTGGGGTCTCACAGTGTGACAGGTCCCTGTTAGTGGTGTGTGGGGTCTCACAGTGTGTCAGCACCCTGCCTGGGTTGTTTGGGGTCTCACAGTGTGTCAGGACCCTGTCATGGTTGTTTGAGGTCTCACAGTGTGTCAGGATCCTGTCGGGGGTGTGTGGGGTCTCACAGTGTGTCAGAACCCTCTCAGATGTGTGTGGGATCACAATTTGTGTCTGGACCCTGTCAGTGGTGTGTGCGGTCTCGTAGTGTGTCAGGTCCCTATCCAGGGTGTGTGGGGTCTCACAGTGCGTCAGGACCCTGCTAGGGTTGTGTGGGATCGCAATGTGTATCAGGACCCTGCCTGAGGTGTGTGGGATCTCACAATGCGTCAGGAACCTTTTGGGGTTTGTGGTGTCTCACAATGTGTCAGGACCCTTTTGGTGTGTATGAGGTCTTACAGTGTGTCTGGACGCTGCCAGGGGTGTGTTAGGTCTGACGGTGTGTCTGGACCCTCTCAGGCGTGTGTGGGATCTTAATGCGTGTCAGAACGCTGTCAGTGGTGTGTGGGGTCTCACAGTATGTTAGGACCCTGCCAGGGTTGTGTGGGGTTTCACAGTGTGTCAGGACACGCTGAGTGGTTTGTGGGGTTTCACACTGTGTCAGGATCTGGTCGTGGGTGTGTGGGGTCTCACTGTGTGTCAGAACACTCTCAGATGTGTGTGGGATCGCAATGTGTGTCAGGATGCTGTCAGGAGTGTGTGGTGTCTCACAGTGCGTCAAGTCCCTGCCAGGAGTGTGTGGGGTCTAACAGTGTGTCAGGATCCTTTTGGGGCCTGTGGGGTCTCACAGTGTGTCCGGACCCTGTCTGGTGTGTGCGGTCTCACAGTCTGTCAGGACCCTTTTGGGGCCTGTGGGGTCTCACAGTGTGTCAGGACTCTCTCAGGGGTGTGTCGGATCTTACAGTCTGTCAGGACCCTATCCATGGTGTGTGGGGTCTCACAGTGTGTCAGGACCCCTCAGGTGTGAGTGGGGTCCCACAGTGTTTCTGAACCCTGTCAGGCGTGTGTGCCGTTTCACAATTTGTCAGGACCCATTTGGGGCCTGTGGGGTCTCACAGTGCGTCAGGACCCTGCCAGGGTTGTGTGGGATCGCAAAGTGCATCAGGACCCTGCCAGGGGTGTGTGGGATCGCAATGTGTGTCAGGACCCTGTCAGGTGTGTGTGTGTGGCGTCCACCGTGGGTCAGGGCGCTGTCAGGAGTGTGTGGGGTCCCACAGTGCTTCAGAACCCTGTAAGGCGTGTATGCCGTCTCACAATCTGTCAGGACCCTTTTGGGGCCTGTGGGGTCTCACAGTGTGTTAGGACCCTCTCAGGGGTGTGTCGGATCTCACAGTCTCTCAGGACCCTATCCTGGGTGTGTGGGGTATCACAATGTGTCAGGAACCTTTTGGGGTGTGTGGTGTCTCACAATGTGTCAGGACCCTGTTGGGATGTGTGGGGTCTCGCAGTGTGTCAGGACCCTGTCAGGGGTGTATGGGGTCTCACAGCGTGTCTGGACGCTGTCAGGGGTGTGTGGGGTCTCACAGTGTGTCAGGTCCCTGTGGAGTCTCACAGTGTGTCAGGACCGTGTCAATAGTGTGTGGGGTCTCACAGTGTGTCAGGACCCTTTTGGGGCCTGTGGGGTCTCACAGTGTGTTAGGACCCTCTCAGGGGTGTGTCGGATCTCACAGTCTCCCAGGACCCTATCCTGGGTGTGTGGGGTCTCACAATGTGTCAGGATCCTTTTGGGGTGTGTGGCGTCTCACAGTGTGTCAGGACCCTTTTGGGGCCTGTGGGGTCTCACAGTGTGTCAGGACCATGTCAGGAGTGTGTGGGATCCCACAGTGTGTCAGGACCCTGTCAGGGGTGTGTAGGGTCTCGCTGTGTGTCAGCACTCTGTCAGGTGTGTGTAGGGTCTCACAGTGTGTCAGGTCCTGTCAGGGGTGTGTGGTGTCTCACAGTGTGTCAGGTCCGTGTGGCGTCTTCCAGTGTGTCAGGACCCTGTCAGGTGTGCGTGCCGTCTCACAGTGTGTCAGAACCCTGTCAGGTGTGTGGGGGGTCTCACAGTGTGTCAGAACCCTGTCAGTAGTGTGTGGGGTCTGACAATGTGACAGGACATTGTCAGGGGTGTGTGGAGTCTCACAGTGTGCCAGGACCCTGTGAGCGGTGTGTGTGTATCACAGTTTGTCAGGACCCTGTCAGGGTGTTCGGGGTCTCACAGTGTTTCTGTACCCTGTCAGGGGTGTCTGGGGTCTCACAGTGTGTCAGTCTCCTGTCAGGTGTGTGTGGGGTCTCACAGTGTGTCAGTGTCCTGTCAGGTGTGTGTGGAGTCTCACAGTGTGTCAGTGTCCTGTCAGGTGTGTGTGGGGCGTCACAGCTTGTCCTGACCCTGTCAGGGGAGTGTGGGGTCTCACAGTGTGTCAGGACCCTGTCACGGGTGTGTGGGGTCTCACAGTTTGTCAGGAACCTGTCAGGTGTGTTTGGGGTCTCACAGTGTGTCACGACACCGTCAGGGGTATGTCAGGTCTCACCGTGTGTCAAGATCCTTTCAAGGGTGTGGGGATCTCACAGAGTGCTTGGACCCTGTCAGGGGTGTGTGGGGTCTCACAGTGTGTTAGGACCCTGTCAGGGGTATGTGGGGTCTCACAGTGTGTCAGGATCCTGTCAGGGGTGTGTGGGGTCTCACAGTGTGTCAGGGTCCTGTAAGGGGTGTGTGGGGTCTCACAGTGTATCAGGGTCCTGTAAGGGGTGTGTGGGGTCTCACAGTGTATCAGGGTCCTGTAAGGGGTGTGTGGGGTCTCACAGAGTGTCATCAGTGTGAAAGTAAGCATGCAAGTACAGCAGGCAGTGAAGAAAGCTAATGGCATGCTGGCCTTCATAACAAGGGGAATTGAGTACAAGAGCAAAAAGGTCCTTCTGCAGTTGTACAGGGCCCTGGTGAGACCACACCTGGAGTACTGTGTGCAATTTTTGTCTCCAAATTTGAGTAAGGACATTCTTGCTATTGAGGGAGTGCAGCGTAGGTTCACAAGGTTAATTCCCGGGATGGCGGGACTGTCATATGTCGAAAGATTGGAGTGACTGGGCTTGTATACTCTGGAATTTAGAAGCCTGAGAGGGGATCTTATTGAAACATATAAGATTATTAAGGGATTGAACATGCTGGAGGCAGGAAGCATGTTCCCGCTGATGGGTGAGTCCGGAACCAAAGGCCACAGTTTAAGAATAAAGGGTAGGCCATTTAGAATGGAGTTGAGGAAAAACTTTTTCACTCAGAGAGTGGTGGATATATTGAATGCTCTGCCCCAGAAGGCAGTGGAGGCCAAGTCTCTGGATGTTTTTTAGAAAGAGATGGATAGAGCTCTTAAAGATAGTGGAATCAAAGGTTATGGGGATAAGGCAGGAACTGGATACTGATTGTGGATGATCAGTCATGATCACAGTGAATGGCGGTTCAGGCTCGAAGGGTCGAATGGCCTACTCCTACACCTATTGTCTCTTGTCTATTTTCTATAGGACCCTGTCCGGGGTATGTTGCGTCTCACAGTGTGTCAGGACCATGTCAGGAGTGTGTGGGATCTCGCTGTGTGTCAGCACCCTGTCAGAGGGGTGAAGGGTCTTACAGTGTGTCAGGACCCTGTCAGGGGTGTGTGGGGTCTCACAGTGTGTCAGGAGCCGGCCAGGGGTGTGTGGGGTCTCACAGTGTGCCAGGTCTCCCTCAGGGATGTGTGGTGTCTCACAGTGTGTCAGGACCCTGTCAGTGGTGTTTGAGGTATCACAATGTGTCAGGACCCTGTCAGGTGTGTGTGGGATCTCACTGTGTGTCAGCACCCTGTCAGGGGTGTGTGGGGTCTCATACAGTGTGTCAGGAGCCGGCCAGGGGTGTGTAAGGTCTCACAGTGTGCCAGTTCCCTGGCAGGGGTGTGTGGGGTCTCACAGTGTGTCAGGAGCCGGCCAGGGGTGTTTGAGGTATCACGATGTGTCTGGACCCTTTTGGGAGTGTGTGGGGTCTCACAGTGTGTGAGGACCGAGTCCAGGTTGTGTGGGGTCTTACAGTGTGTCCGGACCCTGCCAGTGGTGTGTCGGGTCTCACAGTGTGTCAGGACCCTCTCAGGTTTGTGTCCGGTCTCACAGTGTGTCAGGAGCCGGCCAGGGGTGTGTGGGGTCTGACAGCGTGACAGGATGTTGTCAGGGGTGCGTGGGTCTCAGAGTGTCTCAGGACACTATCAGGGGTCTGTGCGGTCTCACAGTGTGTCAAGATCTTGGCGATCTGGAAGGAATCTAGAGCAGCTGGATGACCTTCGATTCATAAGGGAGAATGAGGCAGTCATAGATGAGAGCTTCAGGGAGGTAGTCACACCAAGGCTGTCGGAAGCAGGTCGTTGGGTGACGGTCAGAGGGGGGAAAGTGAAGGTGAGCAGACAGGCAGTGCAGAGCACCCCTGTGGCCATTTCCCTCAATAATATGTTCACCATTCTGGATACTGTTGGTGGGGACAACCGACCGGGTGTGAGCCACGGTGGCAGGGCCTCTGGCACTGAGTCTGACCCTGTGGTGCAGAAGGGTGGGACGGAGAAGAGGAGAGCTGTCGTCATTGGAGACTCTATAGTCAGGGGAGCAGACAGGAGATTTTGTGGACGTGAGAAGGACAGCCGCATGGTTTGTAGTCTCCCGGGTGCCAGGGTCCAGGATGTCTCTGACCGGGTGCACGACATCCTGGTATGAGAGGGAAAGCAACCAGAAGTCGTGGTACAGGTTGGCACCAACAACATAGGCAGGAAGAGGGATGAGGTCCTGAAGTGTGAGTTTCGGGAACTAGGCAGAAGGCTAAAGAGCAGGACCTCAAGGGTGGCGTTCTCAGGATTGCTGCCAGTGCTACGTGACAGTGATGGTAAGAATTGGAGGAGATGGCAGTTGAATGCGTGGCTGAGGAGTTGGTGCAGGGAGCAGGGGGTTTGGATCATTGGGATCTCTTCTGGGGTATTCTTCACTTATGTGAAGAACGAAAGGATGACAGGAGTGAAGGTAGGTCCATTTAGATAAAGGTGGGAAGATGTGCCTGAAAGCTGTGGAAGTGAGTGAGGTGCTCAATGAATACTTCTCTGCAGTTTTCACCAATGAGAGAGAACTTGATGATGGTGAGGACAATATGAGTTAGGTTGATGTTCTGGAGCATGTTGATATTAAGGGAGAGGAGGAGTTGGAGTTGTTAAAATACATTAGGATGGATAAGTCCCTTGGGCTAGACAGAATATTCCGCAGGCTTCTCCATTAGGTGGGGGAAGAGATTGCTGAGCCTCTGGCTAGGATCTTTATGTCCTCGTTGTCCACAGGAATGGTACCAGAGGACTGGAGGGAGGCGAATGTTGTCCCTTTGTTCAAAAAAGGTAGTAGGGATAGTCCGGGTAATTATAGACCAATGAGCCTTACGTCTGTGGTGGGAAAGCTGTTGGAAAAGATTCTTAGAGATAGTATTTATGGGCATTTAGAGAATCATGGTCTGATCAGGGACAGTCACCATGGCTTCGTGAAGGGCAGATCGTGTCTAACAAGCCTGATAGAGTTCTTTGAGGAGGTGACCAGGCACATAGATGAGGGTAGTGCAGTGGATGTGATCTACATGGATTTTAGTAAGGCATTTGACAGGGTTCCACACAGTAGGCTTATTCAGAAAGTCTGAAGGCATGGGATCCAGGGAAGTTTGGCCAGGTGGATTCAGAATTGGATTGCCTGCAGAAGGCAGAGGGTGGTGGTGGAGGGAGTGCATTCAGATTGGAGGGTTGTGATTAGTGGTGCCCCACAAGGATCTGCTCTGGGACCTCTAATTTTCATGATTTTTATTAACGACCTGGAGGTGGGGGTAGAAGGGTGGGTTGGCAAGTTTACAGATGACACAAAGGTTGGTGGTGTTGTAGATAGTGTAGAGGACTGTCGAAGATTGCAGAGAGATATTGATAGGATGCATAAATGGGCTGAGAAGTGGCAGATGGAGTTCAACCTGGAGAAGTGTGAGGTGGTACACTTTGGAAGGACAAACTCCAAGACAGAATACAAAGTAAATGGCAGGATACTTGGTAGTGTGGAGGAGCAGAGGGATCTGGGGTACATGTCCACAGATCCCTGAAAGTTGCCTCACAGGTAGGTAGGCTTATGGGTTGTTGGCTTTCATAAGTCGAGGGATAATGTCTAAGAGTCGCAATGTAATGATACAGCTCTATAAAACTCTGGTTAGGCCACACTTGGAGTACTGTGTCCAGTTCTGGTCGCTTCACTATAGGAAGGATGTGGAAGCATTGGAAAGGGTACAGAGGAGATTTACCAGGATGCTGCCTGGTTTAGAGATTATGGATTATGATTAGAGATTAAGGGAGCTAGGGCTTTACTCTTTGGAGAGGAGGAGGATGAGAAGAGACATGATAGAGGTGTATAAGCTATTAAGAAGAATAGATACAGTGGACAGCCAGTGCCTCTAAACATCTGGAGAAGAGTGATGCTTATGTGAGAATGCTGTTCTCGGACTACAGTTCAGTATTCAACACCATCATTCCCTCCAGGCTTGACAAGAAGCTCAGAGACCTCGGCCTTGACCCTGCCTTGTGCAGCTTGATCGTGGAATTCCTGTCAGATTGCCAGCAGACGGTAAGAGTGGGCTCCCTCACCTCTGCCCCTCCGACACTCGATGTAGGTGCCCCTCAGGGCTGTGTCCTAAGCTCCCTCCTTTACTCTCTGTATACACATGACTGTGTCGCCACCCACAGCTCCAATCTGCTAATTAAATTTGCTGACGATACTATATGGATTGGCCAAATCTCAAATAATAACGAGGTAGCCTACATAGAAGTCATCACCCTGACACAGTGGTGTCAGGAGAACAACTTCTCCCTCAATGTCGCAAAAGCAAAGGAGCTGGTCGCAATGTCGCAAGAACAAGAGGAATGGAGACAGGCTAACCTCTATTGACATCAATGGATCTGGGGCTGAGAGGGTGAACAGCTTTAATTTCCTTGGCATTCACGTCACTGAGGATCTCACATGGTCTGTGCACACCGGCTGTGTGGTGAAAAAGGCACAACAGCACCTCTTTCACCTCAGATGGTAGAGGAAGTTTGGGATGGGCCCCCAAATGCTAACGATTTTCTACAGGGGCACAGTTGAGAGCATCCTGACTGGCTGCATCATTACATGGAATGGGAACTGTACTTCTCTCAATCGCAGGGCTCTGCAGAGAGCGGTGCGGACAGCCCAGTGCATCTGTAGACGTGAACTTCCCACTATTCAGGGCTTTTCAGAGACGGGGTAAAAAGGACCCAAAGGATCATTCTGAACCCAAGTCTCACCAACCACAAACTGTTCCAGCTGCTACTATCCGGGAAACGGTACCACAGCATAAAAGCCAGGACCAACAGGCTCCGGGACAGCTTCTTCCACCAGGACATCAGACTGATTAATTCACGCTGATACAAATCTATTTCTACAATTGTACACATATATACACGCTCACCGCACACACTTTACTGTAATTGTGCTGTTGGTGCAGAAAAACAGTTTACACGACATGTGTCTGTGATATTAACCCTGATTCTGAGAATTTTTATCCGGCTGTTGTCTCATTTTTTTAGATCTGTTATTCACCATACTCATACTGTCCTCATTCATATCAATCTGAGTGTGATCCAGTGCACATGGCGTTTTCTAGAAACTGTCATTTAAGTTCTTATTTTTCTTGGCATATTTTCCAGATCTGTTTCAGACCAGGATATTATACCAAAATTATACGTCAATATGGGCATAGTGAGTGTATACTACCTTTGTTATATTTTTACTGTTCAGCTCTGTTTGGCAGATTTTCTTGATCCTTGATGTAAATTCAGATTTTCTTCAGCCTTGAAGTAAATTTTGTTGGAAGGTTTTCCTTTATCACACGATTATCTATTTTCTTTGCTTATTGATATCCTAAGTATATGTTTCATATTCTGTTGTATTGTCCCCTGATGCTCTGTTTGATATTCTACTGGCTCTATTGCACCTTTCTTTATGTTTCATGTTCTGTACTTTTCTAGTCTAAAGTTCATGCTTATATCTTTAGAAGTTAGTTCCATTATTTGAAATATTTGTTTTAGCTTTGCTGATGCAAGAGCAAGTAATTTCAAATCATCAATGTATAGCTGTGCAAACGTATAATTCGTATTTTTACCTGATTTGATACCTGATTTTTGTCCGTTTCAGTAAATTATGAGCAGGTTTAAAGCCAAACAGAACCATACTGGCCTTAGTGAGTCGCTCTGGAAAATCCCTCAATTTTGATAATGGTGGTTGTCCCTTTGTGGTTGTTAATAGGACGATTATTTTATGCCAATGATTCATCAGATGTTGTAGAAATTTCACAAGTATTGGATGAATTTTATATCTATTTGGAACTTCTCTTAACCATGTGAGGGAGAGAATCAAATGTTTTTTGATAGACAATATTACACTGAAAGATTTCTGCTTTCCACAGGTTTTGAAATAGAATTGCATAATCTGTTATCTGTTGTTCATAACCGAACGGTATTTTTTCTGCTGTCCTGTGAGTATATTGTGGTTATCTAAGTGAGTTGTTATTAGTTACCGGATGCACGATGCTACAATTATATAATTGTCTTAATATTATTAAGAGCCAATAATAACATAGTAGGTGACCATTCAGTAGTCTTATAAATGCAGTATTGAAGCTGTCCCTGAGGCTGGTGGTACACACCTTCAGTCTTTATATCTTCTGCCCCATGGCTGTATGAAAGAGAGAATGTTTGAGGTGGTTTGGGGTTCAGCAGAGCCAAGAAGGGCCAAAAGACCTGTTTCTGTGCTGTAGTTTTTTTTATGGTTTCTATGGTTTCTAAACAACATCCATGTGTAACTTCATCCATCACCTTTGTCACATCCTGCAGGAACTCAATCAAGTTGTCAAGACGCAAATCCCATCCAAAGCTTTTAATGATTATGGACCTGTATTCCCAGATCACTTTGCTCTACCGCACTCCTCAGTGCCCTACTGGTAACTGTATAAGACCGGCCCTGCTTGGTCTTTCCAAAGTGCAACACGTCACGCTTGTCTGCAATCTGCCCAATTTATTCTTAAATGTTAAAAAAGAACCCGCATTTACCACCTCGTCTGGCAGCTCATTCCACACTCCCGCCACTCTGTGTGAAGAAGCCCCCACTAATTTTCCCTTTAAACGTTTCCCCCCTCACCCTTAACCCATCTCCTCTGGTTTTGTTCTCTCCTTGCCTTGGTGGAAAAAGCCTGCTTGCATTCACTCTATCTATACCCATCATAATTTTATATACCTCTATCAAATCTCCCCTCATTCTTCTATGCTCCAGGGAATAAAGTCCTAACCTATTCAACCTTTCTCTGTAACTGAGTTTCTCAAGGCCCAGCAACATCCTTGTAAACCTTCTCTGCACTCTTTCGACCTTATTAATATCCTTCCTGTAATTTGTTGACCAAAACTGAACACAACGCTCGAGATTCGGCCTCACCAATGCCTTATACAACCTCATCATAAAATTCAGCTCTTATATTCAATACTTTGATTAATAAAGGCCAATATACCAAAAGCTCTCTTTACGACCTTATCTACCTGTGATGCCACTTTTAGAGAATTTTGTATCTGTATTCCCAGATACCTGTTCTACTGCACTCCTCAGTGCCTTACCATTTACCCTGTATGTTCTATCTTGGTTTGTCCTTCCAAAGTGCAATACCTCACACTTGTCTGTATTAAACTCCATCTGCCATTTTTCAGCCCATTTTTCCAGCTGGTCCAAGTCCCTCTGCAAGCTTTGAAAACCTTCCTCACTGTCCACTACACCTCCAATATTTGTATCGCCAGCAAATTTGCTGATCCAATTTACGACATTATCATCCAGATCATTGATAGAGATGACAAATAACAATGGACCCAGCACTGATCCCTGTGGCACACCACTAGTCACAGGTCTACTTGTATATTGGTAGAGTCTTTGACAAGGTCCCACATGGGAGGCTCATACAGAAAATTAATATGCTTGGGAACTGTGGGGAATTATCCTCGCTGGCGGGGATGCACACTGGGAGAAACATCTTAGCTGGCGGGCGGTGAATCTGTGAAATTATTGTCATAGACTGCTGAGGAAGACACGTCATTGGATATAGTTAAAATGCAGGTTGATATGTTCCTGATTAGGAAGAGCGTCAACATTTACAGAAGGCGGGATAATGGGGTTGAGAGGATTTGCGTAGCAAAATCACTGAGCCGATTGGCTTAATTCTGCTCCTAAGTCTTATGATTTTAGGGTGCATCTGGAGTATTGTATTCACTTCTGATTGTCCAGCTTTTAGAAGGATTGGAGAGGGTGCAGAACAGGTTTATCAGGGTGTTGCCTGGATTTGGTGGCATGTGCTACAAGTGGAGGTTTGATAAACTTGGTTTGTTTACTCTGGAGTTAGAATAGAGATCTGACAGAGGTACACAAGTTTGAGAGATAAGATTTGGGTCGACAGCCTGTATTTTGTTTGTTATTTTTTTACATAAGACTGGTGTCTAATATCAGAGGGCATTTGGTTAAGATGAGATGTGGGAAATTTACAGCAATTGTGAGTGTTTTTTTTTTCATAGAGTTCTGGTACCTGGAATTTACTACCTGAGTCATGTTGAAGGCAACTATGTTAGATATACATGAATGTACAGCAAATGCAAGCATATGGTCAATAATATAAGAAAGGATACCAAAGTATTTTTTTTAAACTTTCCCAGATATATAAAGAGTAAAAAAACAGGAGAGGTTCGATATTGGACCGCTGAAAAATGATGTTGTAGCTGCAGTAACGGGTGAAAAGGAAATACCAGACAAACTCTATAGAAGTCACTAGCGGAATTACAAAAAGTAATGAACACCAGTGAACAGAATTGTGTGTTGTGCTATTACAAAGGAAAAGGGGCTTGGAAGATGAAAGGTCTGAAGATAGAAGAGTCACCTGGACTGGGTCGTACAGTGTATCAGGAGCCTGCCTGGGGTGTGTGGGCATTCCCAGAGCGTTAGGACCTGGAGTGAAGGCTTCAGCAGAACCAACAGATGGATTAATGGAAAAATAAAATGTAGAATATTCAGGCTGCAAAGAGAAATACTTTGAATTGTTACTTCAATCCAGAGATCAGCGAATGGCTAATGGTGAATTTTGATTCCCAGGTTTTGCCAAGTCACAGACTAACACTTGAGATGTGGTTTGAACTGAGCATTTCATCACTCACCTATCAGTTGAGTGGGTAATTCAGATAACCCTTGGGCGATGTTCATGTATTCCTGTGGATCAGGACCTGTTTAAATATAAAAAGAATCCATAGAAACAGAGCTAAAATAATTAAAATAACTAAAATGTTTATTTCAATGTGCCTTTGTGTTCAGTGCATGTTTTTAACGTACCGAGCTCCTGTATTTCCCTCAGTATTCTGTCCAACTTCGGTAACTCAGTCCTCCATGTCACAAAGGATTCCCACATCGCCCTCCGGGCCCGGGAGCCTTTACCCATCACCAAACTGAGGAAGAGTCTGGAACTCTCTGTCCGGTTTCCCTTCTCTGTCAGTTCAGTGACTTTCTAGAAAAGGAAAGTAATAAATTTACTGTGAAGCAGACATACAGACAGACATGGAGAATGTGCAGGAAAATATCTGTTCATGGTCCCAGTAGCTTCAGAAATGATGCAGTCACTGGGCTGTTGCCTGATCCTCCCTGGGTTCAGTCGTTAACAAAGAAACTCTAGCTGAGGGAACTTCTAAATCAATATTGTGAAAGAATAAGGATCTACTGACACCCTGCAGTATATTCAACGTGATTAATTTACTTATCCATCAATGTGTAACATTACATCAAAAAGATGTGACAAGAAGAACGGAAGAGAGGGAGAGCGAGGGAGCAAAAAATGGATGGTGGGCATCACTGAATCGTGGCTGAAAGATCATATTTGGGTGCTCACATCCAAGGATAAATATTTAATCGAAAGGAGAGGCAGGTGGGTGAAAGGGTTGGGTTGACTCTGTTGTCATAAAAAATGAAATGTGCTTCTAAAGAAGTGATAGCAGATTGGACGGTGTAGTTGTTAAGATACTGTGTAGGAAAGAAAATGACCCTGATGGAACAGTAACCAGGATGTGGGATACACATTCCAGTGGGAGAGAGAAGAGGCATGTAAAGATTTCAATGTTAAAATAGTCATGGGGAATTTCAATATGCAGGTAGCTTTGGAAAATCAGGTCGGTGTTGAATCCCAAGTGAGGGAATTTATAGAATGCCTATGAGATGGCTTTTGAGAGAAGCCTATGGTTGAGTCCACTATAGGAAAGGCAAATCTGGATTCAGTGTTGTGTATTGCACCAGATTTGATTGGGAAGCTTAAGGTAAATAAACCCCTAAGAGGCAGTGATCATAAAATAGCAGAACTGACACTGCAGTTTGAGAGGGAGAAGGTAAAAGTTAGATGTATCAGTTTACACTGGAATAAATGAATTACAGAGAAATGAGAGAGGAGCTGGGCAAAAATAAATTGGAAGAGGCAACAACCAAGCAGGAATAAAGTATGACTATGACTATGACTATGACTAGGAATAGATGAAGATTCTGGGAGTGATTCAGAAGGCACAGGTAGAGGTAGATAATCCCAAATATGAAGAATTATTCCAAAGGCAGGATGATCAACCGTGGCTGACGAGGAAGTCAATGCAGCAGAAAAGCAAAGGAGAGGGTATAGAGTATAGCAAAACATAATGGAAAACAGAAGGACTGGGAGGCTTTTACTAACCAGCAGAAAGCAACGAAAAGCCGTAAGTAGAGAGAATATGAAATATGAAGGCAGGCTAGCTAATAATGTAAAATAGCTTACCAAATATATGCCCTTTCAGGACAACCTATTGATTTTTGATGTCATGCGATATCAGCTTTGTGCGTGGTGGTTCCTGTCTAACCAATCTGAATGTTGAACCAGGAAGTTACCGGGAAAGTTGATGAATGGAAGGAAGTGGGTGTTGTCTGAATGGACTTTAGCCCAGCATTTGACAAGGCACTGCAGAGGAGGGTGGGGACTCTTTGAATGACAGGTGAAGCTCAGCCTGGTGAAATAAATGGGAGGTCAGATGATACAGACCTCAGACACATGATCTGGACACTGAATGAGCGTTGTTGTGCCTGCATAGAAAGTGGGATTTGGAGGATCGATCAGGCGGATCGATCCAAATTGCTATTCCAGTTTGAAGGAAAAGGGGTTGACTGGTGGGGAGCTGTCTCTGTGTCCACCCTCGCCTGGGTGATAGCTCCACCACAGAAGACCGGTCCCCCTGGTTAAAGTCACAGTCGGTGACTTGTGAAGCATTTCGGACGACGACGAGAAGATCGACTGCATCAGCTCACCTGAGGACTCAACTCTGTCTCTCTCTCTCTCTCCCCATCACTACTCAACTAAATACCACGAACTGAACTGAACTGAACTTTACTCAACATCGTAAGACCGTATCTTTTTACCCCTAGACTTAAAGAAACTTGGTTTTTCATACATATATATTCCACACTTACTTTAATATATAATCATTGCTAACCTGTGTGATTTATTTACTTTGATATTACTGTATAGCGTAGTAACTAATAAATATTATTAGTGTATAGCAATACGAGACTCCAAAGTGGTTTCCATTTCTGTTGGTTTCTTTATCCCTGTCATGGGGTACGTGACAATAGGCAGTTTCAGTAGACCAGCATGGAATAGATGGGCCAAAGAGCCTGTTTCTGTGCTGTACTTTCCTATGACGATGACATGTCAGCCACTCATTGTTCAGGAACTCAGACGGAGACTAGACCAGCTGTGGTTAGTAGGTTTCCCTCCCTCAAGTACCACAGTGAAGTCAGTTGGCCCAATTTACAATCTGACAGTTTAATATTCATCCTGGATTAATGAGCTGAGGTGAATTTGACTGACGGTCCCGATAAGACGTGAAATTAGTTTTAGACTGAATGTCTGTTCAACAGCCCAGATATGCAGCCACTGCTCGTGTATCACACTGATAAATACAGCAGGTGTGAGAGGAAAAGGTGACACTGAACCTGTAGTTCCCAGTGCTCCCCACCTTAACAGCTGAAACCAGATCTGCTGGAGACCATCAGAGATCAACATCTCCATTGCCACGTAGAACTCCTAGAACGTGCAGGAGATGAATATTAATCAATATTCCCTCTGATACCAGCAGTTCGGTGACAATAGACTAAACACACTCACCTCATTTTCTTCTCTACTGAAATGTCCCTCCTTTGTCAACATCCAACCGAGTCTCTCAACCTTTTCTTCAATCGCTTGTTTAAGTCTGTCTCTGTAGAACTTTGTCAGCTGGTACAGTCGATATTCCTCCCCCTGTGCCAGGAGGTCAGAGATTGTAAACTCTGGCTCTGCAAATATAAAAAGTGAATGTAGTCACAAACTCAAATATCACCTGTCTCCACTGCTCTCACCCAACCCAACAAACCAGTCATGTCAACAACCTCAGTGTTCACCTGCCTTCATCTGGAAACATGGATTTTATCCTAATCTCTGACACTGGACTAAAACCGAACCATCAATGCGCTAGACATGACGTTACCAGAAGGACCACATTTACTAGAAACCTGTTTCTCCCACCGTCCCACCCACTCACCCATCGCAGTTTAAGATGGGCAATAAATGTTGGGACTGCCAATGATAGTCGCTTCCCAGAGATACTCTCTCCATCCTGGTGAATACGTTTCCCACAACTGTTATCCTGGAAATACTCTCTTATCCGGATAGCTGCGTTTCCTCCGATACACATCCTGGATATCATCAGAACAGGTAGTACATTTCCTGTAGTGCGGTAACGGGTGCCCCCCTACACCACATGTACCACATCCACACATTTCCCCTCTCTGACCAACCCTCCAACAAGGAATCACATTTACCCTCCTCCCTGCCACATTCTGCGAAAACATTACCCTCATATTTCACTCACCCACTCCCTGTTGGGGACTTGACAATTCCGTGTTTAATGAGCTTCTGGGCTGACAGACAGTCGCCTCACTTGTACCAGTTCCAGGGTCCTGATCAGTGTCTCTGACGTCACTGTCTCTGGGCTGACAGACAGTCACCTCACTTGTACCGGTTCCAGGGTCCTGCTCAGTGTCTCTGACGTCACTGTCTCTGGGCTGACAGACAGTCGCCTCACTTGTACCAGTTCCAGGGTTCTGCTCAGTGTCTCTGACGTCACTGTCTCTGGGCTGAATTTGCTCCACTTCCGCTGCAGCCGGACCGCATTCCATTGGGACGTCGCTCTCAATCTGACCCTGCTTTGGTACCTTGCTTCCCATGTCCCGATCATCTTCCCTCAATGAGTTGCCTGGTAAAAACCTCTTGAGTACTTTCCGTACCTGATTTAATTTCCCACCTGAAGTAAATGATGAATAGCAGGTTTAGAGTGATTTATACTCGAGCAAGGATTCACAATGGGTGCCTGCAATGGAGCCGAGACTCCGGCTGACCAGATTTGGAGTGGGACTGTGCTAGTGAATGAGAACCACACTTCCTGCTAGGTGACCGTCCCGATAAGCCGGTGTCTGGACACATCCACTCCCAGGAAAAAACTGGATAGACACAGTAATACTGATCACCGACTACGCATTAGTTGAACACACTGATAACCAGCGGTTATTAATGGAACAGCATCAGGTGATACGGGGAATTATCACTGGGATTATCTTTCATAAACATAAATCTCCCTGGGTCACAAACTGTCCAGTCACCTGTGTCACTCACAAACAATCCACTGGATTACTCATGGTCCGATCCTCTAGATCACACGTTCTCCGTTTGCTTTGTCTTACATTGTCTTGTCCCCTGGGTCACAGACTGACCATTGCCTTGATGCCTGGTCCCCTGGGTCCCATCCCGTCACCTGGAGGATGATTGTCATGTAACAACTATACAAGTCATTGGCAAAGGGAGCGTCTTGGCGTGCAGTTCTCGTAGCTAAACTTAAAGTCTCACCGAGAGAGCTTTGCGTTCATTTGCGGTTGCTGATCTATAGGATGGATGTGATTCAGCTGGAAAGACTGTCGAGAAGATTGTCAAGTATGTTACTGGATGGAGCTGCTTGGTTTTTGTGTTATATGTTTCGGCTGGGACAGTTTGCCCTGGATCAGGGCAGCTTGAAGGGTGACCTTACACACGTACATAAAGTAATCAGGGGTGCAGAGAGGGTGGATAGTCATAATATGTTTCCCAGGTTAGGGGAGTCTGAGACTCGAGGGCAGAAATTTAAAAGGGACTGAAGGGGCATTTTTTCACGTGGCGGGTGATGAGTATAAATTGCACGCAGTCAGAGGAGGCTGTAAACACAAATAAAAGGATTCGTTTCCAGGCTGTAATCTCTGTTTTATTCCACCTGGAATCACAGAGTTGAGCACAATCACAATGCCCACCGGAGACAGTGACAGTTGGTCATTGGTTATACCGGGTCTCCCATCAGAGATACTGGGAATTTAAATTCAGGTAGCAGATCATCTCAAGAGGGAAATATTGAGAACTCACTTTCACCATTTGGCCACAGACCAGACATGGATTGGGATATTAAAACAAAATCAGAATCAGGTTTATTATGACCGGCATGTGACGTGAAATTTGTTAATTTAGCAGCAGCAGCTCAATGCAATACATAATCTAGCAGGGAAAAAAATAATACTGAATAAAAAAAAATAAACAAGTAAACCAATTACGAATATTAAATAGATTTTTTAAAACTTGCAAAAACAGAAAGACTGTATATTAAAAAAATCTAAGGTAGTGTCCAGAGATTTAATGTCCATTTAGGAATCGGATGGTAGAGGGGAAGAAGCTGTTCCTGAATCGCTGAGTGTGTGCCTTCAAGCTTCTGTACCTGCTTTCTGATGGTAACGGTGAGAAAATGGCATGCCCTGGGTGCTGAAGGTCCTGCATAATGGACGCTGCCTTTCTAAGACACTGCTCCCTGAAGATGTCCTGGGTACTTTGTAGATTCATACCCAAGATGGAGCTGACCAGATTTACAACTTCCTGCAGCTTCTTTCGGTCCTGTGCAGTAGCCCCTCCATACCAGACAGTGATACACCAAACCAGACCACAAGTTTATCTAAAATGAAGTGTCTCCTGATCCTCAGCCATTTCCAAGGCTGGCAATGTTCTCGGCTCGGTTACAGAAAACAGAGTTTGGAAAATTTCCCTCATCTACTTTCCCTCAGAGTTTGGAAAATTTCCCTCATCTGAATTTTATAAATAAAAGTTGGAGATGTCTTTCACCTCTAAACAGGCCGATGTGCAACAAGCCCTGAGCCTGGACTTTTACGTAACAAACAACACCGCCGTCACATTCCTGTTTGTGTTTCACTCTCAACCTACTGATTCAGGGTCTCCGGCTCCTTTCACTCAGGTGGAGCTTTGCCTGGTGAACGAAGTCATTCGACCATTACTGGTGTCAGGTCCCTGCACTGGGACTGTTGGACTGATCAATTACACAAAGCCACTTTACCAGTGGGATCAATGACACTTTTCTCTGCCCTGTTAGCACCTGTGTAAGTTTCTTCATCTGAACTAGTAACCATATAACAATTACAGCACGGAAACAGGCCATCTCGGCCCTTCTAGTCCATGCCGAACTCTTACTCTCACCTAGTCCCACCAACCTGCACTCAGCCCATAACCCTCCATTCCTTTCCTGTCCGTATATCTATCCAATTTGTTTTAAACGACAACATCGAACCTACCTCAACCACTTCTGCTGGAAGCTCGTTCCACACAGCTACCACACTCTGAGTAAAGAAGTTCCCCCTCATGTTACCCCTAAACTTTTGCCCTTTAACTCTCAACTCATGTCCTCTTGTTTGAATCTCCTCCATTCTCAATGGAAAAAGCCTATCCACATCAACTCTATAAATCCCCCTCATAATTGTAAACACCTCTATCAAGTCCTCCCTCAACCTCCTATGCTCCAAAGACTAAAGACCTAACTTGTTCAACCTTTCTCTGTAACTTAGGAGATGAAACCCAGGCAACATTTTAGTAAATCTCCTCTATACTCTCTGAACTTTATTGACATCTTTCCTATAATTTGGTGACCAGAACTGTGCACGATACTCCAAACTTGGCCTTACCAATGCCTTATACAATTTCAACGTTACATCCAAACTCCTATACTCAATGCTCTGATTAATAAAGGCCAGCAAACCAAAAGCCTTCTTCACCACCCTATCCACATGAGATTCCACCTTCAGGGAACTATGCACTATTATTCCTAGATCACTCTGTTCTACTGTATTCTGCAATGTCCTACCATTTACCATGTATGTCCTATTTTGATTAGTCCTACCAAAATGTAGCACCTCACATTTTTCAGGATTAAACTCTATCTGCCATCTTTCAGCCCAGTCTTATAACTGGCCTAAGTCTCTCTGCAAGCTTTGAAAATCTACTTCATTATCCACAATGCCACCTATCTTAGTATTATTTGCATACTTACTAATCCAATTTACCACCCCATCATCTAGACCATTAATATATATGACAAACAACACTTGACCCACTACCAATCCCTGAGACACACCGCTACACACCGTCCTCCAATCTGACACACAGTTATCCACCACTACTCTCTGGCATCTCCCATCCAGCCACTGCTGAATCCATTTTACTATTTCGATATTAATGCCTAACGATTGAACCTTCGAAGTGCAGCTACAGGACAGAAGTTTAATGATAAAGATCCCAGTGAACGTACCTGTAGCCATTCTGATTCTGACTGACGATTGTCGTCGTCTTGTTTACACTTTGGTCGCGGTGCAGGACAGCTCCAGCTGTTGGTGATGCCCTGAATTACATACAACAAGCAGACAGTGAGTCAGAAAGAGTACGATTCTTTGCAAAATGTGACCGTATCGCCACCCTGTGTATCAGAGCAGCAGTTTGCTTAGGGAACAAACATTCCCTGTTAACATCAACTCCCACACCATGTCTGTACGTCAGTCCAGTGATATCTGGCGAATCCTATTGACAGAGTCAGAGAGCAACAGAGCACAGACACAGACCCTTCAGCACAATGAGACAATGCTGACCACAGTGCCCACAGAGTTGGTCCCAATTTCCTGTGTTGGGCCCATTTCACTCTTGGCCTCTTCACTCCATCTACACATCCCAACTGCTATCGTCACAATCACTGTCTATCTCATTGGTAACTCTGAAGCAAAGCATTCATTAAGCACCGCATCACCGCATCCTCCAGGCACATTTCCTCCCTTGCTCCTGTGTAGTCCTACCCTCAATCTATTCATCCTCCTCTTCTTTTCCCACATGTAGAACGCCTTGGGCTTTCCTTCATCCTGCTTCTCAAGGACACCTCAAGTTCCTTCGACCTCTAAGTCATTACTTAAGCTCCTTCCAGGCTACCTTATAATTTCCTAGAGGCTTGCTTGGATGTTGCTTCCTAAACCTAAATAATGCTTCCTTTTCCCTCTTGCTTAAATGTTCTCATCTCTTGTGACCACAGTTTGTTTATATAAACATTCTTTCACTGTGGGTGGAACCGTATATAAGTGTTCCTGAAACAACCTTCACATTTCCATTGTGTATTTCCCCTTGAAAATGTTTTCCCAATTTACACCCCAAAGTTGCTCCGAATACCATTGTAACAATCCATCCACTAATTAAATACTGTCTCGTAGGGTCTGCTACTATCCTTGTCCATGACCATGATAAAAGTTGGGGTGTTGTGGTCACTGTCTCAAAAGGGCCACCCATTGTGACATCAGTCACCTGACCAGCATCATTGCCTCATATTAGATACAGTACGGCAACTCCTCCAGTGAGCCCATCCACATACTGTGTCAAGAATCCTTCCTGGACACACAACACATTCTGCCCCATTGACACACTTTGGAGCGAGGAGGTGGAATCAACATCAGGAAAGTTGAGGTCAACAATGATAACAACCTTGTTGCTTTTGCACCTTTCCCAACGCTGCCAAGTTACCTGCTCTCATTATCCCTGTGGCTTTGGGGGAGGCCTATAGAATACTCCCAGAATGATAGCCCCCTTTCCGTTTCTGACTTTCACCCACATTGATGTCCTCTGTGTATGTCGCTGTGATACCATCCCTAATTAGTACAGAGAATTCCCCCCCCATTCACCCCCCACCCCCATATGTATGATGAAACAACTAAAACCTGGAGCATCAAACACCAATCCTGCCCTTGTAACAGTCAGGTCTCTGTAATGGTGATAACATGCCATCCATTACTCGGATTTCCAGAAACTGCAGATTTTCTCTTTTTTTTTTGATAGGTCATCATTCAGTCATGGTATAAGTCATAATACATAGCAGAATTAGGTAAAATGGTCATTCTAGTCTGCTCCATAATCAATCATGAAGGATTATTTTTCCAACACTGTATTGTTGCTTCCCTGCTATAATACTCAACCCATTTAGCAATCCAGAACATGAATATACCCAACGATAGCCTCCACCACCCTCTGTGACATCAAATTCCACAGATGAACCAACATTTGGCTGAAGTAATTGCTCTCACCTCAGTTTTAAAGTGAAGCTTCTTTATTCTGAGGCAGCACTCTCAGATCCCAGACTCTCCGTCTAATCAAGACACCCTCTCCATTCCCACTGCATCCAGACTTGCTGTTATTCAGTTGGTGTAAATAATCACCCCCGCCCTAACTTCCACCCCCCCCACACCAAACCCCAACCACCATCCCTCTGAACCCCACTAAACACAGGCCCAGGTCCATCAAATGCTCCACATGCATAATGCTTATTCTTCAGATTATTCTTGTGAACCTTGTTATCAACAGCTGTACTGAATACATTTCCGGGGAAAACAGGACAATTGGTACCAGGATAATGTACTGGGAAAAGCTGTGCCTTCTTTACTCCTCTGTCAACTCTCACAAAATGTTCCAGGGTGAATGTAATACAGATAAACTGGAATCACTAGAAATGCTCAGCAGGTAAGGAACAGCTGTGGGGAGAGGAAAAAAGTTAGCAATTCGGTTTCCTAACCTTTCATCAGAATGGATTCAAACATCATCCAGTTTTTAGTGGAAAATCTTGGGTTGTTCTCCATGGAGTGGTAGGGACTGAGGGAAGATCGGATGGAGGTTTATAAGATTATGAAAGACATAGATAGAGTAGACGGGGAGTATTGTTTCACTGTTTAGAAATGTCTAATACCAGAGGACATGCAATGAAGGTGTGAGGGAGTAGTTGCAAAGGAAATGTGAGGGTAAGTTTTTCTACTCAGAGAGGTGTGGATGCCTGGAATGCATTGTCTGTTATGGTGGTGGAAGCCAACACATTGGAAGCTATTAAGAGATGTTTAGGTAGGCACATGGGTGTGAGGAAGATTGAGAGGATATGGACATTGTGTACGTAGGTGTCATTATTTTTTTTGGGGGGGGGGTTGATTTACTTTTTATCTGGTTTGGCACACCATTGCGGCCGATGTGCCTGTTCCTGTGATGTACTGTTCCATGTTCTGTTCTATCTTCAGCATCTTGAGTTTCCCTTTGACTCCCACTGGCAGATAGACAGGTGACAGTGAGGGGGAATTTCCAAAAGTGAATTGAATTCTGAAACCCCGGTCTATTTCTACTGGGGCAAACACAAAATAGCGTATTAATCACAGCCTCTCCCTGCGAGGGATGGAATGGGAACTCATTCTCTGCTTTGCTTCAGAACTTCAGAACCTCAGAACCAAACATCTGAGCACAGAACAGAAATACTCGCTCAACA
Organism: Mobula birostris; assembly: GCF_030028105.1. Lineage (NCBI taxonomy): Eukaryota > Metazoa > Chordata > Chondrichthyes > Myliobatiformes > Myliobatidae > Mobula > Mobula birostris. Next base: position 16,935,717 of record NC_092382.1, read on the forward strand.
TCTCAAAAACCCGGACAACCTGATCCCCTGATTCATTTTATCTGGGTGAAAACGTGTGGTATCCCAGGATCCAACCTCAGAGGGTCACAGCCCACACCCAGAGCCTCACATATCTTTTCCACATATCACATTGGGTGTTTCCACATCTCACACTGACAGACTCACGCTACCAATATCCAGCCCCTGGAGACGTCTGCTTCACTGCGGAAGGAGGAACATCCAGCCACATCTGTAAAAGCACCAACGTAGACCGAAGCCCAAACACTACCAGTTCCATATTCCTGGAGCCCCCATCCCAAGATTGTATCTCAAGCACCAACTCTCCCAGGGCTCTTTGCTGCCGGTAATATGCGGCAGTGTCTCAGCTAATCCCAGTTCAATCTTCTTGCTGCGTGGGATCTCGCCCAGTACAGCTGGCTGCCATGTTTCCTGCAGTGTAGCAGGAACAAAATGTAAAATTATAAAGTAGAAAATGCTGGGAACTCAGTTCATCAGACTACATCTCTGAAAGGACAAATGGTGGAAGACCCAGTTTCAGAACTGAGACTGTTCGAGATGCTGCCTATCTGCTGAGCGTTTCCAGTATTTTCTCCTCCTTACTTTGAATTTCCTGCAACTGTAGTATTCTCTCCCTCCTCGTTTTAATGCACAGATAGTAACTGATTGTAAAATATCAACAACACCCTAAACAGTAAATGCCACCCCACCCCAACCCATTTGTTAGTTCTCAGTTCATCCTGACCCTGGTGTAATACATCCCATACAGTCAATGCTCACAGCATCCTTTCCTCCCACTGTCACTCTGTTACATTTGCTCCTGAGGCCACTGTCTCTACGCTGAGAGGCGGTGACCACAGAGCGATAAAAAGTACAACACTTGCTGCAGATCTGACAGGCCGTTACCCTGGAAACGGAGGAAGTGGCTCACCGAAAATAACCGAGAAAGGAAACAACAAACTCAACATCAGATGCTGTGAGTTTCATTATTACAAAGATTAACACTGCAGCCATTTTGTAACGGGGAAACTAAAATTGAGATGGCTGTTTTTACCCTGCCTCGTGCTGTATTCAATTAGACCTCTGGTAGTTCTTATTAACAAAGGAAAAAAAAACAACAAAAACACACAAAAAAATAAAAAAATAATAAAACAACAACGAATCCTGGAAAATTAAATGAAGTAAAAGGTGAAAGAGAGCACTTTACAACGATGACATAGGTCAGAAGAAAGTTTGCTGATACTGATCAGTGAGGTATCCTAAAATGACACAGCTAGAACAAACAATAAGAAATTTGGCATATACCGTTTGCCCCTGACCAAACTTTATCAATGAGTCATGGAAAGTATCCGATCTGGATACTTCCCGCCTTCGTACGGCTGCTGCTCTGCCCATGAGAAGTTGGAACATCAGAGAACTGTGGACACAGCTGAGCACAACATAGAAACAGGCCGCCCCCACCCCCCATGAACTGTCTCTATATTCCCCGTTGCCTCAGCAAAACAGGAAACAGAATCAAAGTTCTCCACAAACCTGGACATTCTCACCTCTCCCCACCCATCCGGTGGAAGATTAAAAGAAAACAGAAACATACCACTGGGCTGAAGGATGGCCTCCATTTTGCTGTGATATCAAATTGAATGTTCCCAGTATGATAGGACACAGCTTAATAAGATGGACTGTCGACCTCACTATCTAACTCCATGTGACCTTGGACCATATGTCTACCTGCACCGCACTTTCTCTGTAACCATAATGATTTGTTACATTCAGTTATTGTTTTATCTTCCATCACCTCAATGTTCTGTTGTAATGTATTGATTACTATGGATGGTTCGCAAGACAGGTTTTCACTATACCTCGGTACATGACAATAATAAACGATTCCCCACTTTAATTGTGTGGACACATCAAAGAGAACGAGCTTTTCCTCTGGAACATCTGTAGAGAGTTTTCACTAAAGTGTACACACTATTGAGGAACCCACATAGAAATATAGAAACATAGAAAATAAGTGCAGGAGTAGGCCATTCGGCCCTTCGAGCCTGCACCGCCATTCAGTACGATCATGGCTGATCATCCAATTCAGAAACCTTCCCTCCATACCCCCTGATCCCTTTAGCCACAAGGGCCACATCTAACTCCCTCTTAAATATAGCCAATGAACTGGCCTCAACTGTTTCCTGTGGCAGAGAATTCCACAGATTCACCACTCTCTGTTTGAAGAAGTTTTTCCTAATCTCGGTCCTAAAAGGCTTCCCCTTTATCCTCAAACTGTGTCCCCTCGTTCTGGACTTCCCCAACATCGGGAACAATCTTCCTGCATCTCGCCTGTCCAATCCCTGTAGGATTTTATACGTTTCAATAAGATGCCCCCTCAATCTTCTAAATTCCAATGACTATAAGACTAGGCGAACCAGTCTTTCATCATATGAAAGTCCTGCCATACCAGGAATCAATCTGGTGAACCTTCTTTGTACTCCCTCTATGGCAAGGAAGTCTTTCCTCAGAGTAGGGGACCAAAACTGCACACAATACTCCAGGTGTGGTCTCACCAAGGCCTTGTACAACTGCAGTAGTACCTCCCTGCCCCACTATTCGAATCCTCTTGCTATGAATGCCAGCATACCATTCGCCTTTTACACCGCCTGCTGTACCTGCATGCCCACTTTCAATGACTGGTGTATAATGACACCCAGGACTCGTTGCACCTCCCCTTTTGCTAATCAGCCACCATTCAGATAATATATATATATACACACACACACACATAAATGGAATACGCTTAATTCTCACATTAATATGGTCACATACCCGGAAATATCGGCAAGTCGTAACAGGGGAATGGAATCAAGAACAAAATGCCCAGACAGAAAGAGATGACGTCACAGATCTGGATGTCACTGCTGGTCTCAACGGGTGAAAGATAAAACTGCTCATACACGTGGGGTGATGCCCCGAACGTGGAGTTACTGCCATTAATCTTCTCTGTCTGCAAGAGCACAACAGGCCGAATGGCCGCTTCCCGTGTACTGGAACTATGTAAAACAATTGTCGACCCCAGGCATCGCTGCAGGTGAAGTTTAGATCCGCTACCAGGCCGGGTGATGGACATGAAGATCCCCGGGTAAAACTCCACAGATGGGAGTAGTTCCAGCATCCCGCCTCATCCCGCTCCCAGGACTAGAGCAACAGGGGCTGAGCGGAGGCTCATCTCCGGCGGCTCGGTGTGAAGGTCCCACAACCAGGATCGACCCCGGCAAGTTTTGGCCAGCAACCCGGACCGAAACCGCCTGTCCGTGTGACTTAACGATACTCACTACCCATCGTCAGATTTCCCGCTCGGGACCGGCCTCAATACTCACCGATGGGAGCTTCCCCCGCAGACAGTAAATCTTCCCCCGGCTCCCCGCCGACGATCCGCATCAACGCTGAACGGAAAGGAAACCACCGACTGTCGAGACTGAGCATGCGCAGTATGAGCTCCGCGTCTCCAGCGCTGTGGTGGGCGGAGAGCGGTGGTGGGGGAGCGGACACAAACCTGCAGATGCTGCAGCTCCGCGGTAAACGGGATTGGCGAGTCTCTCATGTCAATATTAGAATCAGGTTCAATATCACCGGCACGTGTCATAAAAATGTGTTGCCTTTACGGCAGCAATACTAAGTAATACATAATAACAGAGAAAAACTGTGAACCACAATAAGGACGTGTGTGTGTGTGTGTGTACAATTTTTTGAGAAGCACAGATGAATGCAAGAGGTTCAAATCTCCCGTAAATAGGGTCATACATCGGGAAACAGTGGCTGCACTTCAGCAGGTCATAACGGTAAAATGGGCTGAAAAACAAATGCCCACCCACAGTGGGAGGAGGTGACTAATCTGGACGCCACCGCCTTGTCTGAACGGGCGAAAAATGAAAGATGAAAGATGGGTATAGTCCCGGCATCACCGCCTCATTCCTCCCCCGCCCGTCAGGACGAGAACAACAGGGACTGAGCGGAGGCTCATTTCGGACGGTTCTCTGTGAAGGTCTCACAACCCGGACCGACGCCGGCAGGTTCTGCTCCAGGAAGCGGGGCGAGGCCGCCAATTCGGAGAAGTTAACGGCACTGACTGCCCAAGATCAGGCCTCCCCGCTTGGGACCAGCCTCGATACTCACCGATGTGAACTTGATATCTTCACCCCGCAGTCAGCGATCCCTCCCTCGGCTCAGTAAAGCAGAGCGGAGGGCGGGACTTGGGAAAAAAAGCGGTGTGACGAACCAGCAGCAATAGATTACAAATGGAGTCTGGTTTTGATGTTAAAACCACTATCTTTATTAGTAACTACTTATAATATCTTAACTTAAGCAGGATAAACAAAAGTTAACAGTGTTACGTAGGCACATATGTGTGTGGCTTCCAAGGTAACAAACTTGGAAACAAAGCTAGAGTCTTACGAGGGTGAAATATGCAAGTTCGGTTGTCCACGAAGTGAATAATGGGAGAGAGAGAGAGATATCTGTAATCCCAGGCAAATGCAGAGAGTAGGCGATCACGTCGAATTTCACAGATAAACGGAAGAGCCGTCGTCGAAGATCTTATCCGTTGAATCAATCCAAAGTCCACTCAAATATCTCACCAAAGTGACCTGTCACAGGAATGTCGTCTTCAAGTGGTGACCACATCATATACCCAGGCAAGGGTTAACTTCGAGTGGTCCCACAGGACATTCCTGAACCCACTCCGATGGATTATACGATGTTTGAGACACGCTCATCTGGAGCAATCCTGCCCCGGCAGTTCTTAGTTCCAACTCGTACTCAGACTGCCAGAGTAGCTGTTCGTTCGTTCGTTCGTTCGTTCTCTCTTTCTCTTTCTCTGTCTCTATTTTAATCTGCACAAACTGTGAAAGCTTCTGACTGACGTCATAGTCCCGTCTCACTCAGGCGCTCTTAAAGTAACAGTCCACAGTGCGAAACCGCAGGCCCGTAACACCCGCAACTGCTGCACATCTGCGGTAATGTGTGATCACGTGACCGGTGGGAGGGTCTCCCCTGACAATGTCAGAATCTGGTTTAATATCACCGGCAATGTCCTGGAACGTGTGATCTTTACGGCAGCAGTACAATGTAATTCATCATAGCCGAAAAAAGTAAATTTATAGATGTGTGTGTGTGTGTGTGTATTAAATTAAATAAGAGTGCAAAATTTAAATTAAAGCGTAATTAACCGATTCTCCACTGTAGTTGTGTGGAAATATAAGACAGCCTGGATTGCTGATTTAGATCTTCCAGGGGGAGGTTTAATTGTACTGTACACATTTTTGAGAAGTGCAAATAAATGGAAAAGTTGTTAAATCTCGGAAAGATGTGGTCATAGAAACATAGAAAACATACAGCACAATACAGGCCCTTCGGCCCACAAAGCTGTGCTGAACATATCCCTACATTCGAACTACCTGGGTTTTACACATAGCCCTCTATTTTTCTACTGCTGCATATAGTCATCCAGGAGACTATTCAAAGACCCTATCGTTGCCGGCTCCACCATCTCCACCGGCAGCCCATTCCACGCACTCACCACTCTCTGCGTAAAAGTCTTAACCCTGACATCTTCTCTGTATCTGCGTCCAAGCACCTTAAAACTGTGCCCTCTCGTGCTAGCAATTTCAGACCTGGGAAAAAAGCCTCTGAATATCCACACGATCAATGCCTCTCATGATTTTGTACACCTCTAATAAAGATAATTGAGGTCGAATCGTTCGGATAGAGATGGTGCTCGGTACTCGGTGTCGGAGGGCTGATCGGAGCTCGAGGTTTTCTGAAGACTCAGAGTTGACTGTGTTGGAGCATGGCAGGGAGAGTTTTCTTCCTTCTCCCGTCTGCGTGAGATGCGGACTGTTCCTCATCAAGTTATGGTATTGTTGCACTGTTGTAACTATATGTTATAATGTCTTGGTCTGTCCGGTGTTTTGTGATATCACACCGGAGGAAATATTGTATCATTTCTTAATGCATGCATTACTAAATGATAATAAAAGAGGACTGCGAGTCTTCATAATCTAATTTTACAAATTATCCAGCTGCTGCTGGGTGATCAGATTAAATCGGTTATTTCCCTCAGTCCTATTTCTCGGAGCACTGTAACTGCAGATTCCAAATATAGTTGTAAAGTGTACCGAAATTTCGACCCTCCTTGTGGAACACGGCTGCCCGCTGCCTTCCGGCCAGAATTGACTCTAATCATCTGCCTCCTGTGAGTAAGCCAATTGTGAACCAATCAGCCAGGTTTCCCTGTGTCCCATGCCTCCTGACTTTCTGAATGAGTCCACTATGGGGAACTGATCAAACGCCTGACCAAAATTAATGCACCCACATCGACAGTTCTGATTCTTCTGTTTGTTTTAATTTCACTTTTTCAAATAATTCTGTCTGGCTCAGAAAGGACTACACGTCCCTGAATTGTAGTCTGTGTTGCGTATTAATGATAATTTTGTTTTTGTTCCACAACACTCTTTGCCCTCTCATTCACTATACCAGTCCCACCCTGGTCTGACTGTCCAAATGCACCAACTCTCACTTGTTCAAGTTGAAAACTACTGACCATTTCTCAGACCATTTCCGTAACTAACCAAGATGTCTTGGAAATTCATTGTAACCTGTTGCAATATCAGCTAGACTCCCGAAATTAGTATCAAACTGGCTAACCGTGCCATGTACATTCTTATACAAATCAATGGCATGAATAACAAATTAATGAGGTCTCGACACTGACACACACATCCCACTCGTCACAGGCCTCCATTCGCTAAATCCATCTTCAATCATCACCCTCTGCTTCTTGTTCTCGATCCCGGTGTGAATCCACCTCGCTAGCTCCCCGTGAATCCCATGTGACCAAACCTTCCAGATCAGCTGCCATGCGGGATCTCCTTACAGACATTTCCAAAGTTCAGATGAACAACATCACTGCCCTATTTCATCAATCCTCATAGTTAGCTGTTCAAAAATCTCCAGAATACTTGAGAGGTATGATGTCCCACTGGGTGTGCAGACGGCAATTTCCCCATAACCAATGTCCAACCGCCTCAGACTTCAGCTTCACTGCAGACTGAGGAAATTCCAAACCAGCTGTCGAATTACCAACCTGGACTGAAGCCTGTATACTGCCAGTTCCATATTCTCAGAGTCACCTGCCCAATATTATCACCCGTACAAAGACGCTCTGGTGCCGGTGATTTGCCGTGATGTTCCTACTATTTCCAATTCACAAACTGAGATGGAACTGGAACCTAATGACCCTCTGCCGTGGCCAGTGGTCAGGCTGGTTCCCCGGTCTGTAGATTGTGAGAGGATGCAGATACACTTCAGCTTGTTTCCAACGACTAAACTGAGCACATTTGATCACAATGCCATTGCTGTGTGGGATCTTGCCCAGCACAGCTATCTGCCATGTTTCCCCTCAGTGTAGCAGGAACAAAATGTAACATTATAAAGTAGAAAATTATGAGAACTCAGGACATCAGTTTACATCTATGAAAGGAGAAATGGTGGAAGACCCAATATCAGAACTGGAACTGTCCAAGATGCTGTCGATCTGCTGAGCTTTTCCAGTATTTTCATCGTCTTACTTCAAATTTCCTGCAACTGTAGTATTCTCTCCCTCTTCATTTTAATGCACAGATGGTAACTGATTGCAAAATATCAGCAACGCACTAAAATCTAAATACCACCCCACTCCAACCAGTTCGTCATTTCAGAGTTCATTCTGACCTTGGTGTGATTCATTCCATACAGTCAATGCTCACAGCATCCTTTCCTCCCACTGTCACTCTGTTACATTTGCTCCTGAGGCCACTGTCTCTACGCTGAGAGCCGGTGATCACAGAGTGATAAAAAGTGCAACACTTGCTGCAGCTCTGACGGGCCGTTACCCTGGAAACGGAGGAAGTGGCTCACCGAAAATAACCGAAAAAGGAAACAACAAACTCAACATCAGATGCTGTGAGTTTCATTATTACAAAGATTAACACTGCAGCCATTTTGTAACGGGGAAACTAAAATTGAAATGGCTGTTTTTACCCTGCCACATGCTGTATTCAATTAAACCTCTGGTATTTCCAGCTATCAAAAAAAAACACACAATCCTGGAAAAGATGCAAAACAAAACTTCACAATGAAGGCAAAGTTTAGAAGAGAGATTGCTGAAATATATCATTGCGGCAATGGGATACAGACTGGACAGAGGTTGAACAAGATGAGCAGGGAATGAGCAGATGAAACCAGGTGGGAAAAGGAATGTCGTCCAGTAATACACAGATACTGAAATAATAGTACACACTACTAGATAACAGATTCCAATATAACAAAGCCAGAACAAACAATAAAAACTTTGGTATATGTCCTTTTCCACTCTACACATTTTATCAATGCTCCGCAGAGAGTATCCCATCCGGGTACTTCACATCTTCACACGGCTACCGCTCTTCCTTTAACTGAATGAAATAGCGGAGAACTGTGGACACAGCTGAGCACATCATAGAAACCAACTTCCCCTCCATGGACTCAGTCTACACTCCCCACTGCCTCAGTAAATCAGCCAACATAATGAAAGATCCCCACAACCTGAACATTCTCACTTCTCACCCTCCCACTGGGGCGAAGATAAAATAAAACAGAAACATACCACCCAGGCTCCGTGACGGTGTCCATTCGGCTGTGATAAGCGAACTGAATGTTCCCCAGCGGGATGAGTGGACTCCTGACCTCACAGTCTAAATCGATGTGACCTTGTACTACACATCTACCTGCACTGTACTTCCTCTGTAACCAGAATGAGTTGTCACACTCTGGTATCGTTTTACCTCAATGTACTGCTGTAATATATTCATGTGTATGGATAATACCGAAGACACGGTTTTCACTCTACTTCTGTACATGTAAATCAAACTAAAGATTCCCCATTTTAATCGAGTGGAAATATTAGACACCTGGGTTGCTCCTTTGGAACTTCTGGAGGGAGTGTACACATTTCCGACAAACCCAGATAGATGAAAATAGAAGACTTAATTCTTGCATTAATAGGGCCAGATATTGAGAAGCATTTCGGCAAGTAATAGCAAAGGAAAAAAGATGGAAATAAACTTCCCAGTCCCCGAGAGGACGTGAGAGATCTGGATCTCACTGTCCTGTCTGAAAGGGTAAAGATGAAACTACTCATACACGTGGATCAGTGTCCCGAGGGAGCGATTACTCTGTTTAACCCTGGAGTCTGCAAGAACACAACAAGCCGAACGGCCGCTTCCAGTGTAAAACAATTATCGACCCCAGGTATCGATCTCGGTGAAGTTTGGATCCGATACCTGGCCGGCTGATGGGGGTAAAGTTTTGCAGGTACAACTGAACGGATGGGTTCAGTCTCGGCATCACCACCTCATCCCGCTCCTGGGACCAGAACAACCGGGGCTGAGCGGCGGCTCATCTCAGGCGGTTCGGTGTGACGGTCCCATAACACGGACCGACCATGACAGGTTGTGTCCAGGAAGCGGGACGAGGCTGCCAGTTCGAGGAAGTTAACGGGACTCTCTGCCCAACAAAAGTTCCCTCCTCCACGGGATCGGTTTCAGAACTCATCGATGGGAAATTGTCGGTCTCGTTCTCCCCTCGGGACCAAACGGCGATCCGATTCAACAGAGAACGGAAAGTTAACCATTGCCCACCCGGAGACTGTGAGAGCGGCGGCGGGGCCGCGGAAGCAATCGGAAGCAGATCAGCGTTTGAAATGGGAGCAAGAAACTGGATCACGTGACGGGTGGAGGGTCTCCTATCTGAGCCGGTTCCTCAGCTCCTCGGTTCCCACACTCTGCCCGACCTACCTGCCGCATTACACATGTAATTTCATATTTCCACCAGCTTCATTTTAAATTTTTCTACGGTACCTTCGCCGTCTCCATCGCTCGCCGCAACCCACCTCGTCTGACACACAATTCAGACCTGAACAGGTATTGTACAGGTTTCATTCATATAACTTCTATGTTTATAAACACTGATTTCTATTCACATTCCTCCGGCCTCACTGGACAGGAACACTGAAACATCGTGAGAAACAGCAGGAGGTGGCCATTCAGGCCCTCCAACCATCAACAAGATGACGGCTGCTCTCCCATCTCAGCCACATGTTTCTGCCCGATCCTCATTTCCTCGGTCTTCACACATCTGCCGGCCTCTGTTTAATGTGAAGACGATCAGAGATCGTCATCGTCCTCCAGGGATCAGTCTGCTGAATCTCTGAAACAAATACTCTCTAATCTCCTTGATAATCCTCCATGGAATTAAAATCCATCTTTGGCAGCCCCGTGTTGCCCCAACCACTCACTTCCCACCCCCGTTACTATTTCCACCTTCCCACCTCCCCCTCACCTGGATCCACCTCTCACTCCCCAGCTCTTGCCCCATCCCCACCCCTCACCTCTTTTCTCTGACTATTTCCCGTCCACTCTCAGTCCAGAGGGAGGGTCTCGGCCCGAAATGTTGACGGTCCATTTCCCTCCACAGATGCTGCCCGACCCACTGAGTTCCTCCGGCAGTTTGTTCTTTGGTCTGTGTGACCCGTGTTAGTGTGGGGAGCGGGATTTTACACCATATTCCAGCACAATCTCACCAAAGCCTAAATAATTGTTACGGTAATTACCAGACTTAAACATGAGAAAGCCTGCAAATGCTGGAAATCCAAAGCAACACACAAAATGCTGGAGAAACTCAGCGTATCAGGCAGTATCTATGGAAAAGAGTAAACCGTCGACATTTTGGGCAAAGAGCCTTCTTCGTTACTGAGGAAGGAGAAGGAAGATATCTGAATAAAAACAGGTAGGGGAAAAGAGGCGAGCTGGAAGGTGATAGGTGAAGTCAAGTGTCGTACAGGTCAAGGGCTGGAGATGAAAGAATCAGAGACGTGTTAAAAGGAGAAAGGTGAAGGAAGGGATCCAGGGAGAAATGATAAGCCGGCGAGAAGAAATGAAAGTTCACAGTGTGGAATAGAGAAGTTTGCGGGGTGGGTGATTTGTTTACTGGAAGGAGAATTCAATATTCATATAATCAGGTTGTGGGATGGAATACAAAATGTTGCTCCTCCGCTCTGAGGGTGGTCTGATCTTGGCACAAAAGGAGATCATAAATCGAGACATCGGAATGGGAATCAGGATTAAAATGTTTGGCCACTGTGAAGTCCCCCTTGTGGTAGATGATACCGAGATGCTCAACAAAACGGTCTCCCAACTTATGGCGGGTCTCACCAATGTAAAGGAGGCCGCATCGGAAGCATAGGACACAATGGATGACCCCAGCAGATTCGCAGGTGAAATGTTGCCTCACCTGGAAGGACTGCTTTGGCCTCTGAATGGAGGTGAGGGAGGAGGCGTACGGGTCGGTGTAGTACTTAGGCCGCTTGCAGCGATAAGTGGGTGGAGGGAGATTAGTGAGGAGGAATGAATGAACAAGGGAATTGTGGAGGGAGTGATCCCTGTTGAAGGAAGAAGGCAGGGTGGGAGCAAGGAAGCTAAAGATATGATTAGTTGTAAGATCTATTTGGAGATGGTGGAAGTTGCAGAGGCTGAAGGGGTGGTAATTAAGGACAACAGGAACTCTATCACTATTATAGTGGTGGGAAGATGGGGTGAGCAGGAACGGAAGGAAAGTGGAGGAGAAATGAGTGAGGACAGCATCAATAGTGGAAATAGGACAGCCACATGATGGGAACAGATGTGGCGGAAGCGAAGAATAATATAATGTACTTTTGACCTTCACCCTACCCACTGCACCTGAGTCCCTCACCATTTAAACACACTCAATGTTTCTGTTTCTCCGACAGAAGTGGGTGATCTCACATTTCCCACATCGGGCTCCAGCTGGCCTGTTGTTCCCACTCTCTTCTTTTGCCTCCATCACCCCGAAACCTCTCGACAACAGACACAGAACATAGCACAGTACAGCACAGGAACAGGCTCTTCTGCCCACAATGGTGTTCTGAACCAATTAAATTAGTAATCAAATGTCCAACTAAACTAATCATTTCTGCCTGCACCATGTTCACAATCCTTCCATTTCCCTCACATTCACGTGACAATCTAAACACCTCTTACAAATCCCCAATATATCTGCCTCTACCACCACAGCAGGCAGCACATTCCAGTCGCACCACTCTGTGGGGGGAATACTTACCTCTCACATCCTCTTTGACACCACCTCACCTTAAATGCAAGCATTAGATATTTCAACCATGAGAGAAAGTTATTGTCTATCTACACTACCTATGCTTCTCATAATCTTATAAACCTCTACCTAGTCTCAGGCCAGCCTGCACCACACTAGAGAAACAATCCAAGTTTTACACTGGAATGATCGAAGTGTCCTGGGAAATGGACTTGTGTGGAACATTCAATTTAAATTCATTCTCCTACAGCACAGAGTTTGTCCTACCTCTCGTTACAGCTCATGCCTTACAACCAACGTCCACCCACCCGACCGGAAACTTCTGCTTCATTGCAGAAGGAAGAAAATCCAGCCCCATTTGCAGAAGCACGAAGCCAAAGACAAAGTCCAGACACTGCCAGTTCCATAATCCTGGAGCCCGATCCCAGGATTTTAGTCCAATCACCAACACTCTCAGGACTCTTCCCAGTCGGTAATACGCTGCGGTGTCTTGTCTGTTCCCAGTTCTAAAACTAACACCTCCCTCGTCCCAAACAGAACTGGAACCTGATGATGCTTTAACTGGGCAGGGAACCCAGGCTATGGGTCACCAGCAGCTGGGAATATATTTTAACTTTTCACCAGCAGGTAAATTGAGCACATTTGTTCACCATGTTATTGCTGAGCGGGATCTGGAGCAGAGCAATTCGCCGCCACAACTCCCGTAGTGTAACAAGAACAAAATCTTTTAATATAAAATTGAAAATAAATCACTGGAAGCTCACTACAGGTTTTTCTTCTTTTTGATGTACAAATATTGACTGACTGCAAGCTGTTAGCGACATTCTAATCAGATTTGTATAAATGCAATCCCTACATTCATTAGTTATCTTCTTCATTCCAACAAAGGATTCACATTCCAGGCAGTGAATGCTCAAGGCATCCGGGCATCCACACCGGCTCCAGAGGCCACTGAGGGGCGGTGACCAGAGAGCAATAGAAATGTTCGAAACTCCTTGCAGCTCTGGTGGGCTGTTACCCTGGTGATGGAGGAAGTGGTTCAGGAGAACTAAGTGAAATAAGAAATAACAGACTCAACCTGACATGCTTTGAGCTTCATTATGACAAAGATGAACAGAGAACACTCGGCCATTTTGTAATGGGGAAGCTAAAATTCCAAAGTCTGTTTTAACCCTGTCTCGGGGTGCATCCAGTAAATCTGTTGGTAGTTCCATCCCTACAGAACTTCCAGCAGTGCAGAAGCTGTTCCGAAATCAAAACACGCTGTTGGATGCGGCTTGTCTGTTCCAAATGTCACGATAGGATATTTACAAAGGACATCACACAATGCATTGTGGTGATAACCATTAAGTGTCCTTCTCTGTTCAATTGAGTGTTTAAAAATTCCATCATATTCTTGTGTCTGCAAATAACTTATAACTACAATCAACCACAGGCATTGATGTAGGTTTTATTCAGATCCTGCTACTGGACAGATTGATGGCAGGGAAGCTCCCCAGATACAATTGAATGGGTTGAGATTGTGACCTCAGATACAATATTCCCTTCCTGTTAAAAACTTCTTGAACCCATCCACTCCATCCAGACCTCATGATTTCATTGAGGTTCCTGTTCCCAGAGTCACCATCCCACCATTGAGAACAGACCCAGAGACACCAAATTCCCCTCATACTTAAAACCTTTCATTCCAGAATCACTCTTGTGAACTTTGCAAACGAAAACTGGAATAAGCACATTTCCATGAATAACAGAAAATTTGCTGGCTGGATAATTTATTCAGAAAACCTGTGTTTTCCGTACTGCCCCAATAGCTGTCTCAAGCTATCTCCTGATGATCTGATATATCTGTGCGTGGAGCCGAAAGAGATGGGAAGATCTTTAATGATAACTCTGTGCCTGAATTTACTTGGGAGTTAGATATAGAAACAAGGAACGTTAGTTAAGTCATAGATTGTATAGGGATTACACATCAGGAGCTTGCTGTCTTGATATGAATTAGGATGTATAAATCCCCTGGGCCTGAGAAGGTGTACCTCGGACCTTATGGCAGGCTAGTGCAGAGACTACAGGAGCCCTGGCAGACACGGAATGTTTCAAAGGTATGGTTAATATCAGAGCAATATCTACAATATACTTCCGGAAATCATTTGTCTTTGCAACCATGTTGCTGGTATTTAAGGAACTGAGTTACTGGGGTAGGTTTGAACTGTTATAAACTGATTCCCTGATGCACAGAATGACGGCAGATGTTAGCAGGGGTTCCCAATCCTTTTTATGCCATGGACCCCTACCATTAACCATGGCATCCGTGGACCCCAGGTTGGGAATACCTGCTTGAGGTATACAAAACTACGATGGTAGAAATAGTGTGAATGCGTGCAGGCCTTTGGCCTTCAGGTTGGGTAAGGTCATGGGTTTAGGACAAAAAGTGAAATATTTAAAGGGAATTTGAGGACCAACTCCTTCACTCAGAAGGTGGTGCAAATGTGGATGCAGGTTCAATTGCAGTATTGAAGAGACGTTTGTGTGGGTACATGGATGAGGGAGGTATAGATGTCTATGGTCTGGCTGCACGTGGATGGGTCCAGGCAGAGAATGGCACAGATTAGATGGGCCGAAAGCCCTGTTTCTGTGCGGTAAGAGAATGAATTACATTGTGCGTCCTACACAAGTCCATTTCCCAGGAGACTTCAATCATTCCAACGAAATCTTCTAAAAAACTGCAAATACAAGAAATACTCTACAGATAAAGAATATCTGTGGAGAGGAACAAAGTTAATGCTTCAGCTCCAACACCCCGTGTCAGAATAGCTACAAACAATTTCTGATTTGATTTCAGGTCTCCAGCATCTTGAGTGTTGCTTTAATTTCCAGCTGCTCACAGACAGATGACAGTGAATGGGAATTTCCAAACACGGTGACAATACTGAACCCGAGGTAGATAACCAACAATGCAAACACTGAACAGATCATTCCAGATAGTCACTACCTCTGTGTATTGAGATGACCTCGCAGGTCTATTCGATCTCTCTGATCTTTGGTACGTGTGCCCATTCAGCCCCTCTAACCATCAACAAGATGGCGGCTGCTCTCCCGTCTCAGACACATGTTTCTGCCCCATCCTTATTTCCTCCATCCCTTCAATCTCCACACATCTGCCGACCTCTGCTATACGTGAGGACGATCACTGAGTCTTCACCACCCTCTGTGGTGGGGATTTACAGACATTCACCACCCTCGGAGTGGGGACATTTCCCCTCATCTCAGTCCCGGACAGTCCACCCCCTTTTTCAGAGACTGGGATCCCTGGTTCAACCGGTAATGATGTTGTGCATTTTAATGTGTTCACCTCTCAGTCCTCGATTCTCCAAATGGAAGGGTAATCGCATTTGTTCTTTCTTCATATGATGACTCACCACTCCAGGGATCAGTCTGGTGAATCTTCATTGCACTCTCCAATGTCTTTGTTAATCCTCTATGGAATTAATTTCCAACGACTGCAGCCCCATGTTTCCCCCTACCTACTCTTATCCCACCCCTGACACTACCTCCACCTTCCCACCTCGCCTCTCACGTGCATCCACTTCTCACTCCCCAGTTCTTGCCCCATCCCCACCCCTCACCTCTCTTCTCAATTTCCCATCTACTCTCAGTCTTAAATACCCCCGACCTGGCTCCACAGCTGCCTCTGCTAATTTCACAAATTCACTACACTCTGACTTTGTCTGTATCTCTGTTATAAATAGACGCCCCTCTATCCTGAGGCTGATTCACCATTTTAATTGTGTGGAATTTGACCGCCTGGATTGCTGATTGGGATCTTCCGTCGGGAGAATTAAGTGAAATGCATGCATCTTTCAGTAGCCCGGATAGCTGGATAATAATGAATAAATGGCCGACAGGTCGGGGAAGTTAACAGGACACACTGCCCAACATCAGGCCACCCATGTCAACACTGGTGTCAGTACTCAGTGATGGAAATGTGGTCTTTCCCCCGGAGGACCCTGTACCTCTCCCGATCCCACAGACGATCCGCTTCAATAACGAACAGGAAATAACCACCGCCCTCCGGGGGCTGTGTGCATGCGCAGAGTGATTATTGCGCAATCAGAGCGGAGGGTCTCCCCAGGGAACAAATTCCAGTGACTCACTCCGTGGGGGAAAATCAAACTTACCCCTCACATCTCCTTTAACCTACCCACTCTCACTTTAAATGCATGGCCTCTTATCTCATATATTTCAACCCCGGGAAAAAAGATATTGTCTATCTACTCTATAGATGTCTCTCATAAACTTATAAACGTCTATCAAGTCTCACCCCAGCCTGCGTGTGTCCAGAGAAAACAACACAAGTTTGTCCAGCCTCTCGTTATAGCTCATGCGATCTAATCCAGGCAATATCCTGGTAAACCTCTTCTGCACCCTCTTCAAAGCCCCAACATCCTTCCTAGAATGGGGGCAACCAGAACTGTATGAATTACTCCAGATGTGGTCTAACTAGTTTTATAAAGCTGCAACACAACTTCCCGACTTTTGAACTCAGTGCTTCAACTAATAAGGACAACCACGCCATTTGCCTTCTTAACCACCCGATCTAACTGTGCAGTCTCTTTCAGGGAGCGATGAACTTAGAGTCTAAACTCCCTCTGATCATCAACACTGTTCAGGGTTTTGCATTTAACAGTGTACTGTCTCTACATTCGAACTACAGGTCTGCCAAGATGATCTTCACCAATCAAATCTCACTGAGATTTCTCAGGTCCTGTTGAATTTATTGCCAAGTGCATAAGTACGGGAAGGTACAGGTACAGAGAAACACTGACTTGCAGCAGCATCACAGGCAGGTGCATTCAGATAACACACAGAACAGAAATTATACAATTCTCTGTCAGTAACAATATAGAAATATGTTTTACGTCATCCTGCTAACAGGACCAGAACAACAGGGACTGGACGGCGGCTCATCTCAGACGGTTCCGTGTGAAGGTCTCACATCTCGGACCGACCCCGGCAGATTCTGTCAAGGAAGCGAGGCGAGGCCGCCAGTTCGGGAAAGTTCATCCCCTCCCCCTTCAGGTTTCACCGATCACCTTGTGTTTCTCTCTCCCTTTCCCACCCCCACCTTTCATTCTCCAGTCCTGCCGAAGAGTTTCCGCCTGTAACGTCCCAATTCACTCTCACTATGGAATGAGCAAAGTCACTTTAACCCTTTCTCCAGCAGGGAAACAGATAATACCTATACCCTGATATAGGAGACACCACTTACATCTGATCCCGTAACCGGATGGTGTTCAGTGCGGTGCCGGGTAACCACAGTCTGACTTCCTGGATGAGCGATAATGGACCTGGATCAGAGTGCTTAAGCTGCACAGACAGGTCAGTCTGAGATGAGGCATAAATTGACATTTTCGGACTCCAATGGGTGCTAAATAACTCGCACATCACCTGACAACAGATGACGGGCGCGCAGGGTTTCCCAAATGGTCTCATCGTGAGCCCGGGAGCGCGAGAGTAATGAGCTCCGCGAGAGCGCGCGTGTCGGGCAGTGGGCGGGGCGGTGAGCTGAGCTGGTGCGCGAGAACCCCAGGGAGTCTGCACCGGGATTGACAGGGAACGGGGAGCGTGTCTCTCGGTCCGATACCGTGCTGTCCAGCACCCCGAGTTAGTCATAAATCCGACCCCCTAACGCAGCTGGGGCACATAAATAACCCACAAAGCTGGACTAAAGATGCTGCCTGGCCTGCTGCGTACACCAGCAACTTTGATATGTTTGCGTAAGTAATTAATGTTTGTTTTCAGTTCAAATACATAAATAAAGTCCTATCTCCCTCCAATGCAATCATTATACCAGCTTACATTAATTAAATTGTCAGAGTTTTTTCTGGTCAGCGGACCAACATGCATAACCGGACCACACGGGCCCCTCAAAACTGCTGATGCAGATACTGACATCATTGCTGAACTGATCCAAAATTTCATCATGCATTCCCCATGTCCATCCCTGTAATACTTCAAACCCGCTGTTTATCAATAATCTCGGCCTTCGACAGAATCAAAGACTTAGCGTCCACTGGCGATAAACGAGAAGAGTTCAAATAGCTCACAATCGACACAGGAACAATAGATGTATTCGTCTGCAATAAGAAACTCTGAAAAAGGAACGTGTGTCCGCTGTACAGCTCTCACACCCTTGCTTTGAAACAGGAGGCCATTGTTTTAGAGCTGATCTTAATCTTTACCTAACCTGTGGAAAATGTAAATCATGCAAGCAGGAAACAGTTGGAACACAAAAGGCACCACAGCCAGAAGCGATTTAAAAAAAACAAAAATCTCCTTGATCGCTGATCCAATGCACAGACAACTCGGCGTTTGGACATAAAGTTCGGAAATAAATATCAGAAGCTGAATTATTTCACCTTAATTCCCGAAGAATACTCTGATAGTGTGGATACGGTGTATCGTTTCTTACAAATAACCCCGGCCACCGATCTCTCGTAACCATGGTAACAGACACAACACTGGAGGAACTCAGCAGGTCAGGCAGCTCTATGGATGGGTGTAAACAGTCGACATTACGGACCGAGTCCCTTCATCAGGACTGGAATGGAAAGGGGAAGCGGGCAGATGATTGACTGATTTGGAAGGTGCGGCTTGTTGTTCTGTGAGACTCAGTGCTCAGGGTCTGTGAGCAAGCAGCAGCCTGTCCCGGCACATTCCTGAGAACAGGGAGCGGCCGTTAGACCCTGGCCGTTAGGCCATTTCTGTGGGTAGGTTATTAAACTGCACACAATACTCCAAATTAGGCCTCATAACCCTCTTAAATCATGCAATCTCCTGTACTGAATACTTTAATTTATGAAGGCCAATGTGCCAAAGATTTCTTCACTACCTTATTTAGTTGTGCCGCCACTTTCAATGGATTGTGGACCTGTATTCCCGGGCGCCTTTATTCTACCGCACTCCTCAGTGCCCTACTGCTCACTGTGTAGTCCTATCCTGGTTGATCCTACCGAAGTGCAACAGCTGACAGGTCTGCATCCAATTCCATCTGACATTTCCCTCCTGATACAGATCCCGCTGCAAACCCTGATAGTCTTCAATCGCTGTCAAATACACCCTAAACCTTGGTGTCACCCACAAATTTGCTGATCCGGTTAATCTAATTATCATCGAGGTCATTGATATAGATGACAAACAACGGATGTCAGCACCGATCCCTGCGGAATTCCACCAGTCACAGGTCTCCAGTCAGAGCGGCAACCATCTGCTACCACTATTTGCCTTCCTCCTCCATGCCAACGTCTACTCCCATTTACTACCTCACCCTGAACACCAAGAGAATAAAATTTATTAATCAACACCCTATGCAGGACCTTGTCAAATGCCCATTTAGAAAATATCCAGTGCCTTTCCTTCATCAACTTTCCTGGTAACATTCCTCGTGCCTTCTTCAAAAAACTCAGTAAGATTGTCTAGAACACATGAAGTCATGTTGGATATCCCTAATCAGTCCTGTTTATTTAAATACTCCAATATCCCGTCCTTCCAATGTCTTCCCACAACTGATGTCAGGCACACTGGCCTATAATTTCCTGGTTAATTTTGGAGCCTTTTTTAAACAGCAGATCAAAATTAGCTATCCTCCAATCTTCTGGTACTTCCCCTGTCTTTGAGCATAACATAAACATATCAGCTACGTCCCTGTAATTTCTGCATTCGCATCCATTGGGGTCCGATGGCTGAACTTCTTAGTCGCTGGGGATATATACACTCGAATTTGCCCAATATGCCAAACACTTACTCATCCATACTCTGTATAACATCCATGGCCTCACTTCTCCTTTGCCTCACTTCTATAGATTCTCTTCCTGAGTGAACACAGAAGCAAAAATCCACTTAAGAACTCCTCTATCTTTTTTTGCTCCATGCGTACATTACCATTCTAATAATCCAGATGATCAATTGTGCACCCTGCAATCTTTTGCTTTTAAAATATCGGTATAATCCCTCACCTTGTCTGCTAGGACAACCTTATGCCACCCGATAGCCATTCTTTCCTCAATGTTATCCTGTATTTCCTCGACTCCAAAAGTACCTCACATTTTTTCTACCTGCCTACACCTGTTATGCACCTATTTTTTTTCTATACCAGGGCCTTAATCTCTCTTGATAAACTGGTATATTTACCTTTTATTCGGACAGGCACATAAATACATTGAAGTCTACAAATTGTATCTTTCAAGGTTTCCCATTTACCAAGTATTCATTTGTCAGAATATAGCCAATTCACACTAGTCAGATTCTTTCTCATAACATCAAAATTGTTCTTTCTCCAATTTAGCATCTCAACCCCTGGAGCAGAGCTATCGTTGTCCACACTTCCTTTGAATCTGATGACATTATGATCACCGATGCAAAGAATTTCCCTACACAGACTTCTGTTACATGTGTCCTGTCCCAGTCCCTAATGGGAGATCAAGAATCACACTTGAGTCTTTGGGACTTCAATGTACTGATTAACAAAACTTTTCTGAAGACATTTGTCAAATACATGAGTACATCTACTTAATTTACAGTATGAGAGTTCCAGTCCGTATGTGGAAGGTTAAAATCAAATTATAACCAATTATGTTTCTTGCAATTTTCTGTAATGTCTACTAATTTGTTCCTCTAAATCCCTCAGACTCTTGGGTGGTCTATAAGACAGACCCATTAACATGTTTAAACAATTTTAATTTCTCCGATCTACCCATAAGACCTCACTGGATGAGTTGCCCCATCTGTCCTTACTGCACACTGCCGTGACATTTTCCCTGAGTAGTGAAGCCACCCCTACCCCTTTAATCCCTCATGCTCTGTCATGTCTAAAACAACATAACCCCAGAAAATCGAGCTGCCAGTTCTCTGCAAGCCAGTCTCAATAATGGCAACAATATCATAATTCCATGTGTTGATCCATGACCCAAGCTCATCTGTCTTTGCTTCAATACTTGTTGCATTGAAATATAAGCAGCTCAGAACACAAGTCACAACATGGTTAACCTTCCATTCCTGACTCTGTCTGAGGTCTCAACAACATCTATTTGAGAAACTTGGATAGGTACATGGATGGGAGGGGATGGAGGGCAGGTCAATGGATCTGGACAGATTAACAGTTCGACAGGGAGATCAGGAACTGTGCACAGTAAAGCTCCCGGTGTGGGAAAGGGAGAATAGGAATCATTCGCAGTAAAGCAGCCGGTGTGGGATATGGAAACCAGGAATGGTGCACGATAATATCCAAAGACCGAGAATTGTGTGGAAAACCCCCGTGTGGGATTGGAGACTGGGAAACGTACATAATAAACACCCCAGCTGTGGAATACCAAGACTGGGAACCACAATCTCAGGGTGGATTTGTTCAGTGACTTGTGATCAGCCATGACGAACATCCCTGACATTGTGGATGGATAAATATTTAATCCAATAATTCTGGCCTCCCTCACTCGTCTTTGCCTCCTCACCACCACTTCACCCTGCTCTCTTCTCCCTGCCTCTCCCTCACCCTTCCCAACTCGCCCCTTCTACTCACCACCCATCAACCTCGCCGTCCTTTCTCATCATCCCCCCTAGTGCTCACCCTCCTACCCCTCCGCACCCCACACCTTCAGCCCCAATCCCATCTCCCTCGCTGCTCTGTCGTTGACGTCATTCTCACTCGCCTGTCTTTCCTCGCCGCCCAACTCGGTCACAAATCCTCCTCAATGTACAGCCCACCGCCCCTCCCTACTCACTGATGATCTCACTCATCCCTCTCTCCTTGTCAACCTAGTCACACACCTCCTTACTTGCTGCCCCCCTCACTCACCCATTCCTCTTCGATGCCTCCTGCACACCCCTCCTTCGACATCCCACTCACTCACCCCCTCATCGACAACATTTATTCTACCTTCCCCTCCTACTCTCCCTAACCCTATCTCCTACTATGTCACTCCCTCACTCTCCCCACCATTTACTCCTTCCACACTCTCGCTCCTCTCTCTCTCTGCCTCTTTCCTTCATCCTCTCTCCTATTCCAATCCCCTCTCTCTACGCTTCCCATTACCCTCTCACCATCCATCCATCCCTCTCACTGCCCTTTCTTTCCCTCGCTGTACTTCTCCCCCTCTCTATCCCCTCGCGCTAGACCTCTAACCCTGCTTTCCCTCTCCCCACCTCACTCCCCCCTTTGTCCCTCTCCCCTTCTTTCCCTCCCCACATCTCACTCTCTTACTCCACCTCTCTCTTGCCCTCTCCCTTCATTCCCCATCTCTCTACTTCCCCCACACAATTTCAGCTTCCCCCTCTCCACCTTCCACACACTCACCCTGCCCTTCCCCTTACCCTCACGGTCTCCCCCTTGCACTCACCCTTACATCAACAGCAGTTAAACGTTTAGTGGGATCTGTGACTGGGAACACTGCAGCTTCCCTACCCGAGGGTAATGTTAGTTAATTTACAGAATGCCGCAGTTGGGAATGGCACAGACTGGTTTATTTGAAGGAATCTTGGAATTAAAAAAAAGCAACTGCGGATGATGAGAGCTGAGGTAAAAATAAAATTTTGTAAACTCACAGCAAACAGGTCAGTAACTGTAACTTGTAACGTTACGGGTTCGAGACCATAGGTCATGTTCTTTATATCACGTTAAGGGTTCTGTCACTCTACCCTGCAGCAGAAATGGATAAATACAATATTAACAAACAACACACATCAAAGTTGCTGGTGAACGCAGCAGGCCAAGCAGCATCTGTAGGAAGAGGTGCAGTCGACGTTTCAGGCCGAGACCCTTCGTCAGGACCATACAATACAATATTAAAGTGACTTTGTTCACATCAGACTGAGAGTGATTTGTCGAACCGGTTCCATTTGATTTCAGCAGTTGTGAGGAACGTGTGTGTGGCAGTTTGCAATGTGTCAAAACGCTGTTGGACTATTCTTGGGGAATTACTGTGTGAACCATTCAACATTTGATATTTATCAAATGTTCCTGTTAAACGAAAGGACGGGGATGAAAAGACTCAAAAACATTAGAGATAGCCGGGAGGTGATAAACTTGATCAAGAAGGAAAAGGAAATGATTGTAAAGCTTCAGAGTTAGGATCAAACAGAACACATGAGCAGTATAAATACACCAGAAAATAACTAAAAAAGGGAATTACAAAAGCCAAGAGGGGTCATTAAAAATTCTTGGCAAGTTGGATTAAAGTGAATCATAAGCCATTCTATACATTCATCAAGAGCAGGGGAATAACTAGGAAGAGAACCGTAATGCGTTCTCTTCAGTAATCATCTCGAATCACATCAGGCTGGCACCATCCCCAGCATTCACAAAACTGCATGTTATATTATATCAAAGAACACCTCACAAATAACTTCTTTGGAAAAGATCTCTAGTTCAGTTGATGACCTGAAGCATCATTGTGCCTATTTTAAAACACAGAAAGCAAAGCAACTTTGTCTATCAAAATGGAGGATGTAAAACAGTTCCACAAAATGGCAGTCTCCATTTCCAAGCACGAGGCAGGAGCAAAGACAACTGATCTGTCTGCTTCCATTGTCCTTGACCCATGAGACTTCGACATTTTCTTCCAGACTTTAAATCCACCATCATTAACAAATTGACAGTAATGAGTTAAATTGTTCCAAATTATCACCATTCTGCATTGATATAAAATTACAGTGCCGCAGCGTGTCCAAATATATCTGTAGATCAACTGCTGAGATATTTATCAAATTAACATTATACAGACAGGCTGCAACAGGGACAGGAGTAAACGGTCCAGATGCACCGACCTCATAACACAGCCAAAACGCTAGATCGATAGATAGATAGATATACTTTATTAATCCCGGGGAAATTTGGTAATTTGGGTAACACAGCCAAACGGGTTCTCGCCCCACATAACCTCGCCCCTGAGATAATGAATTTGATTACTGGTGTCCCATTCTGTGCCCCATCCTGGGACACTGATGGCATTACTGGTGTCTGAAACCGAGCCCCACTTGGGTCTTTAAATAGCATTACAGTGCGCCATTCTGCACCCCATCATGGGACGCTGATGGCATTTATAGAGACCCTTACTGAGACTAATCCTGGGGCATCGTGGGAAAATGTTTGTGTTTCCATCGATTTTGGGAGAGAGAGGATGTGGTGGATGCAGTCGTCACAGAGAGTTACAAGGGATTTCAGCCACCCAGAACAACAGGAGTTGTATTCTATGAACGTCTCGGAGATGGGGTTGTTTTCGCTGCAGTTGGAAGTTTCCACATCCCTTAAGAGGCTAACAATTATACCAGTGCCCAGGAAAAGCAGTGTGAGTTGCATTAAAGGCTATCGTCCACAGCAATCACAACTACTGTGATGAAATGCTTTGAGAGGTTTGGATGACGAGAGTTAGCTCTGCCTATCGCAATTTTCCTGTATCCGTAATAGGTCACAATGCGAACTCATCGGCTCATCACGAGGCTTGTTTCTCGACTAGAGCTCAGCGTGTAATGCAATTATTCCTATAGTTCTGATCAAAAATCTCAAACCCCTGGGACTTTCTGCCTCCCTCTGCAACTGGATCCTGGATTTCCTCACTGGAAAAGCACAATCTGTGCAGATTGGAAATAACGCCTGCACATCGCTGACAATCAACACTGGTGCACCTCAAGGATATGTGCTTCGCCCACTGCTCCACTCTCTCTGCAGCCATGGCTGTGCGGCTCGCCTCAGCTCAAATGCCAGTGACAGATTTGCTAACGACACCGCTATTGTTGACAGATTTTCAGATGGCGAGAAGGCAAACAAGAGTGAGATATATCACCTAGATGAGTGGTGTTCCAGCAACAACCTTGTACTCAACATCGGTAAGACCAACACTCTAACTGTGGACTTCTGAACGGGTAAGATGAGGGCACAGACACACCAATCATCATTGATCGGTCAGCAGTGGAAAAAGTGAGTGACTTCATGTTCCTGTGTGTCAACATCTCTGAGGATCAATCCAGTGCCCAACGTATCGATGCAGTTACAAAGAAGGCACGTCAAGACTATATTTCATTAGGAGTTTTGACGAGATTTGGGATGTGACCAAAGACTCGCAGATTTCTACAGCTGTACTGTAAAAATTGTTCTAACTGGCTGCACACCGCTGGATATGGTGGGGTGGGGTAAGTGGAGAAGCTACTGCACAGGACCGAAATACTGTCAGGAATGTTGTCAATTCAGTCAGCTCCATCATGGGCAGTGGTCTCCATAGCATCCAGGACATCGTCATGGAGCGATGCCTCAAAACAGCAGCATCAGTCATTAGGGATCTGCTTCACCAAGGAGATGCCCTTTTCTCATTGGTATCACCAGGAAGGTGGTACAGGAGATTGAGGGCACACACTCAACGAGTCAGGAACCGTTTCCTTCCCTCTGCCAATTGATTTCTGAATTGACATGGAACCCATGAACCTACTTCACTGAATTCATTTTTGCATAACTTATTTGATTTAACTTTTAGTGACAGATACTTACTGTAATACAGTTTCTTTCTATTATCATATATATTGAATTGTACCGCTGTCACAAAGCCAATAATGTTGAAACATATGCCTATGATATGACACATCGTCCTGATGACTCTTCGGGGATTAATTCTGATTGGTCCATCGGGCTGAAGATCCACTTCCCATGTTCTTCTCCGTTCCCCAATAACAAACTGTGCAGATAGACAGACAAAGATCACATTCCCTATCCCTGGGACCCAATCACAGCCGCTGTGGGGCAGTAATGCCACTGCTCTGCTCGTTGGAGATGGGAAACCATCTTTTTCATTTCACTTTCCACACAGCCAGACTCTGGACATTGCCGATTTGGGGCTGTGTTCATAGGGATATCCCAGGCTTTTTGAAGCAGACTCACTCCACTGCCCTGAGAGGACACTTGCAGTGTGGACGGTGCTGCAGCAGCCCCGGGGACATCAGATCCTGGACTCAGACACTGGGCATTGGGCAACAGCACAACTGTATAATTTCATATTTCATAACTTTCATGGTTAGTTTCTCCCCGGAGCAGCGAAAGTATAACGTGCAAGAATGTTGTTGGTCAGTTATCAGACTGGGACAACGAGACAATTACTGCTCTAGGAAAAAGAGCAGTTACTTTACTGAATTAAAAATATATAGTTTAGTACAATTTAGCAAGACATTTGGCAGAGTCCCACATGGCAGATTAGTCAAGAAGGTCCAGGGGTTTGGCATTCAGGATGAGGTGGCAAACTGACTTTGACATTGGTTTCACGGGAGAAGCCAGTAAGTGGTGGAAGATAGTTTGACTCTCTGACTGGAGACCAATGACTCGTGGAGTGCAGCGGGGTTCAGTGCTGGGTTCATTATTGCTCATCATCTCTGTCAACGATCTGGATGATTTAATTACTGCAATAGTTATAGAACACAGAATAGTACAGCACAGTACAGACCCTTCAGCCCACAATGTTGTGCCAACCCTCAAACCCTGCCTCCCAGATAAGCCCCTACCTTAAGTTCCTCCATATACCTGTCTAGTGGTCTCTTAAACTTCACTAGTGTATCTGCCTCCACCACTGACTCAGGCAGTGCATTCCACGCACCAACCACTCTCTGAGTGAAATATCTTCCTCTAATATCCCCCTTGAACTTCCCACCCATTACCTTAAAGCCATGTCCTCTTGTATTAAGCAGTGGTGCCCTGGGGAAGAGGCACTGGCTATCCACTCTATCTATTCCTCTTATTATCTTGTACACCTCTATCATGCCTCCTGTCATCCTCCTTCTCTCCAAAGAGTAAAGTCCGAGCTCCCTTAATCTCTGATCATAATCTATACTCTCTAAACCAGGCAGCATCCTGGTAAATCTCCTCTGTACCCTTTCCAATGCTTCCACATCCTTCCTATAGTGAGGCCACCAGAACTGGATACAGTACTCCAAGTGTGGCCTAACCAGAGTTTTATAGAGCTGCATCATTACATCACGACTCTTAAACTCTATCCCTCGACTTATGAAAGCTAACACCCCATAAGCTTTCTTAACTACCCTATCCACCTGTGAAGCAACTTTCAGGGATCTGTGGACATGTACCCCCAGATCCCTCTGCTCCTCCACACTACCAAGTATCCTGCCATTTACTTTGTACTCTGCCTTGGAGTTTGTCCTTCCAAAGTGTACCACCTCTCATTTCTTCGGGTTGAACTCCATCTGCCACTTCTCAGCCCACTTCTGCATCCTATCAATGTCTCTCTGCAATCTTTGACAATCCTCTACACTATCTACAACACCACCAACCTTTGTGTCATCTGCAAACTTACCAACCCACCCTTCTACCCCCATATCCAGGTCGTTAATAAAAATCAGGAAAAGAAGAGGTCCCAGAACAGATCCTTGTGGGACACCACTAGTCACAATCCCTCAATCTGAATGTACTCCCTCCACCATGACCCTCTGCCTTCTGCAGGCAAGCCAATTCTGAATCCACCTGGCCAAACTTCCCTGGATCCCATGCTTTCTGACTTTCTGAATAAGCCTACCGTGTGGAACCTTGTCAAATGCCTTACTAAAATCCATATAGATCACATCCACTGCACTACCCTCATCTATATGCTTGGTTACCTCCTCAAAGAACTATCAGGCTTGTTAGACATAATCTGCCCTTCACAAAGCCATGCTGACTGTCCCTGATCAGACCATGATTCTCTAAATGCCCATAGGTCCTATCTCTAAGAATTTTTTCCGACAGCTTTCCCACCACAGACGTAAGGCTCACTGGTCTATTATTACCTGGACTATGCCTACTACCTTTTTTGAACAAGGGGACATTCACCTCCCTCCAATCCTCCGGTACCATTCCCGTGGACAACAAGGATATAAAGATCCTAGCCAGAGGCTCAGCAATCTCTTCCCTTGTTTTTTGTTCAGCAACAGGTTATTTGCCTTGGTCCGTACTCATTAAATTAGTTTACAGTAACTCTGTAGTCAGAGCTTTTCTTGTGAACATACCAGGCAGAAATTGGCCACTCAGCCCATCGAACCTCCTGCCCCACGCAGTGAAATCATGGCTTTCATTCCACAATGCCCGCCTGCAGCTTTCTCTAACTGATCACAACTCCACCCACCCCCACCCCCCACTGTCTGCTGTGTCGAGACCTTGAACAGAATCAATGTCTTTGCTTCTAAAGGAAGTTGAGGACATCAGTTCGAAATACCCACAATAAACACAGTCACAATGAGAAAAACAACATGCATTCATCTGAAATGACAAGTTTTGGAAACAGAAGCCATGTTGGCTAAACGGCTTTTCGCACACTTGCTTTGAAATCGTAACCCCTGATTCAAGAAGTTTTTAACATTGACATAAATTGTGGAAAATCTCAACCGTGCAGACAGGAAAATGCAAGAACACAAATACCACAACCAACAGAAGAGACAAAATAGAGCGATTAACTTCTTGCAATACACACAAAATGCTGGAGGAACTCAGCAGGCCAGGCAGCATCTAGGAAAGGAGTCCTGGCTGAAGGGTTTCAGCCTGAAATGTCCACTGTTCACTCTTCTCCATAGACACTGCCTGGCCTGCTGAGTTTCTCCAGCATTTTGTGTGTGTTTCTCCAATTTCCAGCATCTGCAGCATTTTCTCTTGTTTGCGAATATCTTCTTGGTCACTGATCCAAAACATAGGTAACATGTTGACTGGAAATAAAGATCGGAAATAAATATCAGAAGCTGAATTATTCTCACCTTAATTCACCAAGAATGCTCAGTCTCAGTGTGGGTATGTTTTCATGTCATTTTCTTCTAACTTCATCCCAGACCATCAGGCCAGGGTCATTCAGTAGCTATGGGGGAGGGGCCGGTGTTGTTGTTCAGTGAGACTCACAACGCGATTTTCTGTGTACAAGCTGCTGCCTGTTTGCAAGGCAGATTCCAACTCGCACACATTCCTCAGAGCAGGGAGCGGCTTCTGTGCGGAAAACAAACAAATCGGTTTGATATTTTGCACTCACATTCAACTGTGAACAAAGCTAATTTAATACAGTATTTAAATACTTCTGTTACATGGGGAAAAACAATAAAAACACAATGGTATAGAAAAGAAAGTTCAGCAGTGTCTGCAGTCTGAATGTCTACTTGATAAAATTGCTATCAGTTTTTGAGAGTTTCCGTTATTTTACCTGAAACACCCATCTTCTGTACATATATCTGAATATATATATACATAAGTTAATTAAATAAGTCAATCTGGAGGGGGGGGGGAGAGGGAGAAGTTGGATAGAGGGGGGATACCGAGTGTGAGAGCATTTGAACTGAGAGGGGAGTGTGGGAGAGGAATTTGACCTGTATTCACTCTATCCCATTGTTTGGTTTCTGATGCACCGATCGTACCAATGTCAGGTATACAGTTCCCTAAAATAGAGTAACATTTAGACAGTTCGATAGAGAATGCACTTGGCTTCATAGGAAAAGGCACTGAGTATCGGAGTTGAGAGGTTACGTCACAGTTACACAAGAGGTTGGTGTTGCCGCACTGTGCTTGGTTTTGGTCGCCCTGCAGTAGGAACAATGATATTGAGCTGGAAGGAAGGCAGAGAGAGATTTAAACATACTTTTTTCTCAACAACTTCAATTCCCAAGCCCTGACCATCACATTTTCACCCTGGATGTCCAGTACCTATACACGTCTATTCCCCTGTCAAGAAGATATTTGCTTCTTTCTCCACGAAAGTACCAACCAGCCTCCTCCGTCTGGCAGAACTGGTCCTCACCCTTAACAAGTTCTCCTCTGGCTGCTCTCATTATTTCCAGAATTGAGGGTTAGCCATTGGCACCTGCATGGCCCTCAGCTCTCCATGCTTTTTGTTGGCTACGTAGAACAGTCCATGTTCCAACCCCTTTCAGATAATGTTTCTTTCATTACATTGTCACAAAAACAAAGGAGCTGATTGTGGACGACAGGAGGAATGGAGACAGGCTAACCCCTATTGACATCAGTGGATCTGGGGTTGAGAGGGTGAACTGCTTTAAGTTCCTCGGTATAAACATCACCGAGGATCTGACGTGATCTGTATACACCGGCTGTGTGGTGAGAAAGGCACAACAACACCTCTTTCACCTCAGATGGTTGAAGAAGTTTGGTATGGGCCCCCAAATCCTAGGAACTTTCTACAGGGACACAATTGAGAGCATCCTGACTGGCTGCATCACTGCCTGGTATGGGAACTGTACTTCCCTCAATCGCAGGAACCTGCAGAGAGTGGTGCGGACAGCCCAGCGCATCTGTAGATGTGAACTTCCTACTATAAAGGACATTTAAAAAGGCAGGTGTGTAAAAAGGGCCCGAAGGATCATTGGGGACCCGAATCACCCCAGCCACAAACTATTCCAGCTGCTACCATCCGGGAAACGGTACTGCAGCATAAAAGCCAGGACCAACAGGCTCCAGGACAGCTTCTTCCACCAGGCCATCAGGCTGCTTAATTCATGCGGACACAACTGTATTTCTATGTTATATTATTGTACATATTTATTATAAATTACTATAAATTGCTCATTGCACATTTAGACAGAGACGCGATGTAAACATTTTTACTCCTCATGTATATGAAGGATGTAAGTAATAAAGTCATTTCAATTCAATTGACGACTGCATTGGTGCTGCTTTATATATCCATGATCAGGTCATCAATTTCCTCAATGTTGCTTCCAACTTCATCCCATCTTTAGATTCACATTGTCCGTTTCTGAAACCTCTCTCTCATTGCTCGATCTCTGGAAGAAAACTCTTTTATAAATTTACCACGGCTATCTTGACAATAACTCTTTCTGCCCTGCCTCCTGTAAAAATGCTATTCCATTTTTTTTCGTTCCTTCCTCTCTGCTGGATCTGTTCCCAGGGTGAGGCTTTTCACTGATTACAGAGGAAGAGTCGTTTTCTGCCTGAGCCAGATCAGGATGGATTAATCCACAGGGCCTGACAAGGTGTTCCCTCAGATCCTGATGGAGGCAAATGCAGAAATTTACAGGGTCCTAGCAGAGATATTGGCATCATCCTAAGCGACAGGTGAGTAACCGGTGCAATGGAGAATAGTCTATGTTGTTTGGCAGTTCAATCAAGTCTCTAAAAATAACCAAGGAAATTATAGGCCGGTGAGCCTGACATCAGCAGTGGGAAAGTAATTGGATGGTATTCTGAGAGACTGGATTTATACATACTTCAACAGACATGGCCTGATTAATGAGAACCAGCATGTCCAATCAATCCTATACAGTTTTTCAAAAAGGATGTCAGGAAAGTTGAAGGCAGCAAGGCAGTGCATGTTGTTTACATGGGATTGCAAAGCATCAGCCAAGGGGACACCTTGTCAGGCCCTGGAGATTTATCTATCTTAACCTGCCTTGTGACTGCAATCACCCCCTCCTCTGTACACTAAATAGCATCTCTGGCTTCAGTTCTGCTTTGCCTCACTTTTTTAGATTTTGTGTCCCCCCTCCTATGATCTCCCATATTCCATTTGTGGCCACACATAGATTACTATCCTGATCTCCAGGAGGACCAATTTCATTCCTTACAATCCTTGTGCCCTTATCATATCTGTAGATCTCCTAGGATTCTCCTTCATTTTGCCTGCTAGGACAACCTCATTCCTTACTTTAGCTCTCATGTTCTTTCTTTATGCTCTCTTGCATTCCTTGCACTCCAAAAGTACCTGATTTATTCCACCCTCCCCATATCTGAGATGCACCTTCTTTTTTAGTTTCTTAACCAGTGCCGCAATAACTCTTGAGAACCAAAGTTCTCTAAGCCTGCTATAATTACCTTTAATTCTGACAAAAAAAACACACACAAGCTTTGTACTCTCAATATTTCACTTACCGTGTGCACCCTTGCTAGAAAACAATCTGTCCAAATGCACACTTGCCAGATCGTTTGTGACACCATTAAAATTGCCCTATCTCTAGTTCAGAATCTGCACCCATGAATCCATAATTACTTTGAAATTAATTGTATTATGATCACTCAATGCAAAGCACTGCCCTACAGAAACTTACTACATCGCCCCTGTCTTATCCCCTATCGGCAACCGTTAGTCTTGCTAGACCTTGGATCTGCGCCTGGAAAGTCTTCACTCTCCAGGGCGCAGGCCTGGGCAAGGTTGTATGGAAGACCAGCAGTTGCCCATGCTGCAAGTCTCCCCTCTCCACGACACCAAGGTTGTCCAAGGGAAGGGCATTAGGACCAATACAGCTTGGCACCAGTGCTGTCGCAGAGCAATGTGTGATTAAGTGCCTTGCTCAAGGACGCAACACGTTGCCGCGGCTGGGGCTCGAACTTGCGATCTTCAGGTCGCTAGTCCAATGCCTTAACCACTTGGCCTACTGATTAAGGAAACCTTCCTGAACACATCTGACAAACTCTATCATATCCAGACATTTTACAGTTTTGGAGTCCCAATCTATATGTGAAAAGTTTAAATCACCTACCATAGCAAATTATGTTTCTTGTAGCAGTCTGTGATAAGTTCTACAAGTTTGTCCTCTAAATCTCAGGGATTATCGGATGCTTTGTACTATGGCCTGAATGAAGTGGAATACCATTTTTATTCTTCATTTCCTCCATGAAAGCCTCACTGGACGAGTTCTCCTGTGTGTCCTGACTGAGCACAGTGGTGACATTTTCCCTGAGTAGTAACACGACCCCTCCCCTTTAATCCTTTCCGCTCTGTCCTGTCTACAGCTACCGAACCCCTTAATATTGAGCAAGCAATCCTGCCCCTCCTGCAACTAAGTCTAACTAAGAGCTATAACATGATTATTCCATGTGTTGATCCATGCCCTGAGCTCATCTGCCTTGCCTTCCATACTTCTTGCATTAAAATACAAGCATCTTAGAATGTTAGTCACAGCCTTTTGATTGCTGACTTTGTCTGAGGTCTTAAGAATGTCAGTTTGAGGAACTTGGATAAGTACATGGGTGGGTGAGGTACAGAGGTATGGTCAATGGGACTTGATAGATTGACAGTTTGACACAGAGACGGGAACAGTGCCCAGTACAACCCCTGGTGTGGGATAGCCTGACTGGGAATCATGTGTGGCAAAACATCCGGTGTCGGAGAAGGACACAGCAAATGGTGCACAATGGGATACAGAGAATGGGAAT
Source organism: Mobula birostris (assembly GCF_030028105.1). Lineage (NCBI taxonomy): Eukaryota > Metazoa > Chordata > Chondrichthyes > Myliobatiformes > Myliobatidae > Mobula > Mobula birostris. The sequence continues at coordinate 16,969,081 of NC_092382.1, forward strand.
TGTGCTTGGTAAAAACCCTGCTGTGGGATTGCAGACTGGGAACCGTGTGCAGTACAATGCCCAGTGTGGGACACAGAGACCGGGAACCGTATTAATACCATAATTTTTTTTCAGTGACTTGTGATCAGCCATGACTAACGTCCTTGCCACTGTGGATGAATAATTCTGACCAGACACACTGCCTCGCTACTCATTCATGGCTCCCCACCGCCACTCTCCATAACCCTGCTCGCTTCATCCCTCTCTCTCCCTCTCCCTTCCCAACTCACCCCACTCCCCTTGCCACCCATCACCCTCACCCCTCCTTTCTCATACGTGAGTGGGAAGTTTGGTGAATGGGAAGCTTTTAAATTCCAACAAAAGGGAACCAAAGCAGCTGCAGGAAAGGAGAAGATGAAACATGAAGGCAGACTAGCCAATAACATGAAGCAGGATACCAGAAGATTATTCAGTTATATAAAGAGTAAAAGGGAGGTGAGAGTTGATATTGGACACTGGAAAATGATGGAAAATCATTTTCCTGTGGGCATACTCAGCAAATCTATAGAATAGTAACTAACAGGATCAATGAAAGATCAACCAGAGTGCAGAAGATACCAAATTGTGCAAATGGAAATATAAAATAAATAGCAATAAATAATGACAACATGAGATAATGAGATAAAGAGTCCTTAAAGTGCAATGGAGTAATGGAGGAGAAGGAAATGGCAGATGAACATAACAGGTACTTTGCATCAGTCTTCACTGTGGAAGCCACTAGCAGTGTGCCACAGGTCTGTGAGTGTCAGGGAGCAGGAATGAGTGTCATTGCTATTACAAAGAAAAGAAGTACAATACAAACTCAAAGGTCGAAAGGTGGATAAGTCAACTGGGCCACATCCCAGAGTCCTGAGAGAGGTTGCTGAAGAAATAACGGATGCATTGCTCATGATCTTTCAGGAATCATTTGATTCTGGCAGGACCCGGAGAAGTGGAAGATTGCAAATGTCACTCTGCTCATTAAGGAGCGAGGACAGTAAAAGAAAGGACATTATAGACCAGTTAGCCTAATGCTAGTGGTTGGGAAAGTGTTGGAGCCTATTATTAAGAATTAGGTTTCAGGATACTTCGAGACTAGTGATAAAATATGTCAAAATCATCATGGTTTCTGGAAAGGAAAATCTTGCCTGATAAATCTGCTAGAGTTCTTCAAGGAAGTAACAAGCAGGGTGGACAACGGGGAGACAGTGAATGTAACTTACCTGCATTTTCAGAAGGCGTTTGATAAGGTGCCACACATGAGGCTACTTAACAAGCTAAAATCCTGTGGCATTACTGGAATGAGACTGGTATGATCAGCTGAATAGCTGACAGGCAGAAGGCAACGAGTGGGAATAAAAGGGGCCTTTTCTGGTCGGCTGCCAGTGACTAGTGGTGTTCGTCAGGTCTGTATTTGGACCGCTACTTTTCACATTGTTTGTCAATAATGTAGATAATGGAATTGTTGGCTTTGTGGCAAAGTTTGTGGATGATAGGAAGATAGGTGGAGGGATAGGTAGTGCTGATGAAGCAATAACTCAGACAAATTGAAAGAACAGGCAAAAAAGTGGCAGGTTGAATACAGTGTTGGGAAATGTATGATAATGCATTTTGGTAAAATGAACAATAGTGCAGACTATCAGCTAAATGGGGAGAAGGTTCAAACATCAGAGTTGCAGAGGGAATCAGGAGAACTCAGGCAAGACTCAAGGTTAATTTACAGGTTGAGTCTGTGGTAAAGAAGGCAAATGCAATGTTGTCATTTATTTCAAGGGGAATAGAATATAAAAGAAGGAGAAAATTCTGAGTCTCTGTGAGACACTGGTCAGCCCATATTTCAAGTGTCGCCAACAGTTCTGGGCCCAATATCTCAGAGAGCACGTGTTGTCTTTGTTGAGTGACCACAGGAGGTTCATGAGGATGATTGATTCCAGCAATGAAGGGTTAACGTATGAACAGCATTTGGCAGCTTTGTGCCTGTACTCACTGGAATTTAGAGAAATGCTGGGGAATCTCATTGAAACTTACCAACTGCTACAAGGACTGGCTAGGGTGGATGTGGGAGAGGATGGTTCCTGTGGTGGGGGTATCCAAAATCTAGAGGGCGCAGCCTCCAAACTGAGGGGCGACCGTTCAGAAAAGATGAAAGAAGGATTTGTTTCAGCCAGAGAGTAGTGAATCTGTGGAATGTTCTGCCACAGACTCTACTGGCAGACAAGTCTGTGTGTATATTCAAGGTGGAAGTTGATTGTCTCCTGATCAGTCAGGGCATTAAAGGATATGGGGTTGAGTGGGAGCAGAGATCAGCCATGAAGGAATGGTGGAGCAGAATCGACAGGCTGAATTCTGCTCCTGTGTCTTTTGGTCTGGTGACTGTCACAAACTGATTTTTTTAAGGAATCATGAAAAAAATGTTTTAGAAACAACTATAGACAATGTGAGTCTGAAGGAAAAAACTATAAAATTCAGGAAACTCGCAGCAAGCAGGGCATCAACTGTAATTGGTAACGTTGTGGTTTCGAGACTACCAGTAGTGTTCTTTATATCAGTTTTCACATTCACTGACCTTCCCTGCAGTGAAGCAGACTAATAATGTGAATGTTTTCACACCTGAATGAAAGTGAAACGACAAACCAGTTGGATATGGTTTTAGCAGAACGGCCGAAAGTTCTGCTTGAGGAAAAACTGCCTCCAGTTCTGTGGAATGTGCGGGGCCAGAGAGCTGCTTGCACCAGACCCTAAGGTTGTTATATCACAGAAAAACAACCCACACCTTTTCCCAGTACTCTTTCAACCTTATTTATTTCTCTTCTATAGGTAGATGACCAAAACTGCAGTAAACACTCCAAATTCGAACGCACCAATGTCACCAACCTCAAAATAACACCCCATCTCCAGGATTCAGTACATTAATTTACGCAGGCAATCTGGAAAAGGCTCTTTTTTATGACCCAATCTACCTGTGGCACTACTTTAAGTGTATTATACACCAGAATACTAAAGTGAGTTTGTTTACGTGATTGAGAGTGAAATGTCAAACCGGTTGGAATTGGTTTCAGCAGAAAGGCCACTCTCTGCTCTAAAGAACATGCAGTCAGCTGGTTAAACACAGACCCTGAGCTCCGAGTCTCACAGAAAAGCAACCCACATTTTCCAAATCAATCAGTGATATTGCCTCTTCCCCCTTCCTTTCCAGTTCCACTGAAGAGTTTCGGCCTGAAACATTCCCGTTGTATTCAGTTGCATACATATTGCCCAGACCTGCTGAGTTACTCCAGCATTTTGTCTTTCCCTGGTTACGAAAGATCCGCGACTGGGAGTGTGTGGGCAGTTTGAAACTGCATCAAAACACATCCACACTGTTGAATATTCTTGGGGAATTAAGGTGTGAATCATTCAAGTCTGATATGAATTTCGGATCTTTACTCAATCAAATCTTTGTCTGTGATCAAGGAGTCACAGAGTCATAGTTAAGAGAGTCATATTGAAACAGAACACAGTACAGACGCTTTGTCCGAGTCATTTAAACCGCCCGTTCCCGCCCACCTGCACAGTAGCCATATTCCCCCATCCATATTTTCAAAGGCGAAATCGTGCTCCCATGTACCACTTCTATTGGCAGCTCATTCCACTGTCTCTCCGCTCTCTGATTGAAGACGTCTTCACTCATGTCCCCCTGAAACTTTTCACCTTTCAGCCATAATGCATGATCTCTGGTTGTCGTTCCACCCGACTTCAGTGGAAAAGGCCTGCTTGCATTTACCTATCTATACGCATCATCATGTTGTACTGCTCTATCGAATCCCCTCTCAATTTTTAGTGTTTCAAGGATTAAAGTCTGAAACTACTCAACCTTTCCTTATCACTCAGGTCCTCCGGAAACATCCTTGAAATTTTTCCCAGTACTCTTTCAAACTTACTTGCATCTTTCCCGTAGGTAGGTGACCAAAACTACACACAATACTCTAAATTCAGCCTCATCGATGTCTTATACAACTTCAAAATAACATCCTGTCTCCTGCAGTCGATAATTTAATTTATGAAGGTCACTTTGGCAAAAGCTTTTATTTACGACCCGATCTACCTGTGGTGCTACTTTCAATGAATTATGGACCTGTATTCCCAGATCCTTTTGTTCCACCACAATTTTTAGTGCTCTACTGTTTACTGTGTAAGACCTACCATAGTGCAACACTTCACACTTGCCTGCATTAAATCCCGTCTGCCATTGTCAGCGCAGTATTTCCAGCTGTTCCGGATCCCACTGTAACCTGTGAAAACTTGCCTCTCTGTCAACTACATCCCCAATCTCGGTGTCATATGCAAATGTGCTTATCAAGTTAAAAACATTATCATCCCAATCATTGATGTAGATGGCAAACAGCAACAGACCCAACTACCATTCCTGTGGCTCCCCACTGGTCATAAGCCCCGATTAATGGAGATAATCATCTACCATCACTGTCTACCTTCTCCCAAAACACCATTGTCTACTCCAATTTACTTCCTTGCGTTGAACGTGACCAACCTCCTACACGGGATTGTTAAATGCTAGCAGAAGTGTATGTAAACAACATCAGTCCTGTCTTTTCAAATACTTATATATGCAGTGCTTCTAATAACTTCCACACTACTGATGTCAGAAGCACTGGTCTATAGTCTTCTGGGTTTTTTTTCAGCCTTTCTTCAACAGCAGAATAATGTCATTTACTTGGATTTTCAGAATGCGTTTGATGAGGTGCCATACATGAGGCTGCTTAACAAGGTAAAATCCTATGGCATTACAGGAAAGACACTGGCATGGATAGCAGAATGGCTGGCAGGCAGGAGGCATCGAGTGGGAATAAAGGAGGCCTTTTCTGGTTGGCTGCCTAGTGGTGTACCACAGGGGTCAGTATTCGGTCTGCTGCTTTTCACATTGTTTGTCAATGATTTAGATAATAGAATTGATGGCTCTGTGGCAAAGGTTGCAGATGATACAAAGGTAGGTGGAGGGGTAGGTAGTGCTGAGGAAACAATGCGACTGCAGCTGGACTTAGACAAATTGGAAGAATGGGCAAAAAAGTGTCAGATTGAATACAATGTTGGGAAAAGTATGATGATGCATTTTAGTACAAAGAATGATAGTACACACTATCATCTAAATGGGGAGAAGGTTCAAATGTCAGAGCTGCAGAGGGACTTTGGAGTCCTCATGTAAGACTCCGAGGAAGTTAATTTACAGTTTGAATCTGCGGTAAAGGCGGCAAATGAAATGTCCTTTATTTGATGGGGAATAAAATATAAAAAACAAGGAGATAATGTTGTTTGAGATAATGCCGAGCCTTTATAAGACACTAGTCAGGCCACACTTTGAATATTGTCAATGGTTTTGGGCTCAATATCTCCGAAAGGATGTGTATTCATTGTGCAGAGTACAGAGGAGATTAACGAGGATGATTCCAGGAATGAAGGGGTTAACATCTGAGGAGTGTTTGGCGGCTTTGAGCCAATATTCACCGGCATTTAGAAGGATGCAGGGGTGGGGTGGGGGAGGATCTCATTGAAACCTACCGAATGTTGAAAGGACTGGCTAGGGTGGAAGTCGAGTATCTTTCCTTTGGTGGGGGTATCCAACACTAGAGGGCACAGCCTCAAAATTGAGGAAGGTACCCTTTAGAGCAGTGTTAAGAAGAATTTTTAGCCAGACTGTAGTAGATCTGTGGAATGCTTGGCTACAGGCTGCACTGGAGGCCAAATTCATGCATATATTTAAGGCGGAATGTCAGAGTTTACTGATTTATCAGGGCAAAGGATATGGCAAGAGGGCAGGTGTATGGGGTTGTGCTTAATGCTGGATCAGCAGCTTGATACCACCCAAAATGCACCCCCTACGGTTCGCCGACTAGAAACACAGAAAACCTACAGCACAATACAGGCCTTTCGGCCCACAAAGCTGTGCCAAACATGTCATTACCTTAGAAATCACTAGGCTTACCCATAGCCCTCCATTTTTCTAAGCTCCATGTACCTATCCAAAAGTCTCTTAAAAGACCCTACCGTTGCCGGCAGCCCATTCCACACACTCACCACTCTGAGTAAAATACTTAACTCTGACATCTCTTCTGTACGAACTCTCCAGCACCTTAAACCTGTGTCCTCTTGTGCCAACCATTTCAGCCCTGTCAAAAAGCCTCTGACTATACACATGATCAATGCCTCTCATCATCTTGTACACCTCTATCAGGTCACCTCTCATCCTCCGTCGCTCCAGGGAGAATAGGCCGAGTTTACTCAACCTATTCTCATAGGCATGCTCCCCAATGCAGGCAACATCCTTGTACATCTCCTCTGCACCTTTTCATTGGTTTCCACATCCTTCCTGTAGTGAGGTGACCAGAACTGAGCACAGCACTCCAAGTGGGGTTGACCAGGGTCCTATATAGCTGCAATGTCCCACTGTAACCTCTGACAGCCCTCCACACCATCCACAACACCCCCAACCTTTGTGTCATCAGCAAATTTACTCACCCATCCCTCCACTTCCTCATCCAAGCCATTTATTGAAATCACAAAGACCACGGGTCCCAGAACAGATCCCTGAGGCACACCACTGGTCACCGGACTCTATGCAGAATATGATGCATTTACAACCACTCTTTGCCTTCTGTGGGCAAGCCAATTCTGGATCCACAAAGCAAGGTCCCCTTGGATCCCATGCCTCCTACTTTCCCATAAGTCTGCGATGGGGTACCTTCTCAAATGCCTTACTGAAATCCATATACACTACATCTACTGCTCTTCCTTCACCAATGTGTTTAGTCAGATCCTCAAGAAATTCAATCAGGCTCGTAAGGCACAACATGCCCTTGACAAAGCCATGCTGACAATTCCTAATCATATTATACCTCTTGAAATGTTCATAAATCCTGCCTCTCAGGATCTTCTCCATCAACTCACTGGTCTATAATTTCCTGGGCTAACTCTACTCCCTTTCTTGAATGAAGGAAAAACATCCACAACCCTCCAATCCTCTAGAACCTCTCTCGTCCCCATTGATGATTCAAAGATTATCGCCAGAGGATCAGCAATCTCCTCCCTCGCCTCCCACAGTAGCCTGTGGTGCATCTCATCCGGTCCCGGTGACTCACCCAACTTAATGCTTTCCAAAAGCTACAGCGCATCCTCTCCCTTAATATCTACATGCTCAAGCTTGTCAGTCTGCTGCAAGTCATCACTACTATCACCAAGATCTTTTTCCATAGTGTATACTGAAGTAAAGTATTCACTAAGTACCTCTGCTGTTTCCTCCAGTTCCATACACACTTCCCCACTGTCACACTTGATAGGTCCTATTCTTACACATCTTATCCTCTTGCTCTTCACATCCTTGTAGAATACCTTGGAGTTTTCCTTAATCCTGCCCACCAAGGCCTTCTCATGGGCCCCTCTGGCTCTCCTAATTTCCTTTTTAATCTCCTTCCTGGTAGCCTTATAATCTTCTAGATCTCTAACATTACCTAGCTCTCTGAACCTTTTGTAATCTTTTCTTTTCTTCTTGACTAGATTTATTACAGCCTTTGTACACCACAGTTCCTGTACCTTACCATAACTTCCCTGTCTCATTGGAACATACCTATGCAGAACTCCACACAGATATCCCCTGAACATTTGCCACATTTCTTCCGTACTTTTCCCTGAGAACATCTGTTTCCAATTTAAGCTTCCAATTTCCTGCCTGACAGCCTCATAATTCCCCTGACTTCAATTAAACACTCTTCTAACTTCTCTGTTCCTATCTCTCTTCAATGCTATTGTAAAGGAGATAGAATTATGATCACTATCTACAAAGTGCCCTGAGAGATCTGATACCTAACCAGATTAATTTCCCAATACCAAATCAAATACAGTCTCTCCTTTTCTAGGCTTATCTACATATTGTGTTAAGAAACCTTCCTAAACACGCCGAACAAACTCCACCCCACCTAAATCCATTGCTCCAGGGAGATGCCAACCGACATTTGGGAAATTAAAATCTCCCATCATGAAAACTCTTATAATTACACCTTTCCAGGATCTGTTTCCCTATCTGCACTTTGGTATCCCTGTTACTATTGGGCAGCCTATAAAAAACACCAAGTTATTGACCCCTTCCTGTTCCTAACCTCCACCCACAGAGACTCAGTAGAGAAACCTTCCACGACGTCCACCTTTTCTGCAGCCGTGACACTATCTCTGATCAACAGTGCCACGCCCCCAGCTCTTTTGCCTCCCTCCTTGTCCTTTCTGAAACATCTAAAACCCGGCACTTTCCTGTCCCTGACCTCCATCAGGTCACCTCTCATCCTCCGTCGCTCCAAGGAGAAAAGGCCGAATTCATCAAGCTATCCTCATAAGGCATGCTCCCCAATCCAGACAATATCCTTGTAAATCTCCTCTGCACCCTTTTTATGGTTTCCACATCCTTCCTGTAGTGAGGTGACCAGAATTGAGCACAGGACTCCAATTGGGCTCTGACTAGGGTCCTATATAGCTGCAACATTACATCACGGCTCTTAAACAATCCATATACACTGTATGGCTCTCCCTTCATCAATGTGTTTAGTCTGAAACAATCGATCGACAAATGGTGCAATAGCCACAGCTCTACATATCGTCCTTACACATCTGGAGAAGAAGGAGGCTTATGTGAGAATGCTGTTCTTGGACTAGAGTTCAGCATTCAACACTATAGCTCCATCCAGGCTCAATAAGAATCTCAGAGCCCTCACCTTGACCCCGTCTTGGGCAGCTGGATCCTGGACTTCCTGTCAGATTGCCAGCAGGTTGTAAAAGTGGGCTCCCTCACCTCCAACCCTCTGATTGCCAACACAGGTGCACCTCAGGGCTGCATATTGTGTCTTCTCCTTTACTTCCTGTATACTCATGACTGTATCACCACCCACAGCTCCAATCTGCTAATTAAATTTGCCGGCAACGTTACATTGACTGGCCTAATCTCAATCAAACGAGGTGGCCTACAGGGAAGAAGTCAAGAAAACAACCTTTCCCTCAATGTTGCCAAAACAAAGGAGCTGGTTGTGGACTACAGGAGAAATGGAGACGGGCCAACCCCTATTGACATCATTGGATCTAGGGTTGAGAAAGTGAACAGCTTTAAGTTCCTCGGCATCCACATCACTGAGGATATCACAGTTCCATACTTACCGGCTGTGTGGTGAAAAAAGCACGACAGTGCCTCTTTCACCTCAGACGGTTGAAGAAGTCTGATATGGGCCCCCAAATCCTAAGAAACCTCCACAGGGGGACAATTGAGAGCATCCTGACTGGCTGCATCACTGCCTGGTGTGGGAGCTGTACTTTCCTTAATCGCAGGAACCTGCAGACAGTGGTGCGGACAGCCCTGCGCATCTGTAGTTGTGAACTTTCCACTGTTCAGGACATTTACAAGGATAGGTGTGTAAAAAGGGCCTGAAGAATCATTGTGGAACCAAGCCATCCCAACCACAGTCTGTTCCAGCTGCTACCATCCGGGAAATGGTACTGCAGCATAAAAGCCAGGACCAACAGGCTCCAGGACAGCTTCTTCCACCAGGCCATCAGACTGATTAACTCACGCTGACTCGAGTGTACTCTATATTACATTGACTGTTCTATTTTTATAAATTACTTTAAATAACTATGATTGCACATTGCACATTTAGATGGAGATGTAACATAAAGATTTTTACTCCTCACGTATATGAAGGACATAAGAAATAAATTCAATTCAATTTCATTTAATTCATCTCAGTCCCGGACAGTGCACCTCCTTTTACAGAGACTGGGATCCCTGGTTCCAGATGTTGTGCATTTCAATGTGTTCACCTCTCAGTCCTCGATTCTCTAAATGAAAGGGTTATCGCATTTGATCTTTCTTCATATGATGACCCCACCACTACGGGGATCAGTCTGGTGAATCTTCATTGCACTGTCTAACCTCACCCGTGTTTCCACCATGACTCTTCTCCCACCCCTAACACTACTTCCACCTTCCCACCTGCCCCTCACCTGGATCCACTTTCACTCCCCAGCTCTTGCCCCATCCCCACCTCTCACCTATCTTCTCAATTTCCCATCTACTGTTGGTCTTAAATACCCCCAGCTGGGCCTCTGCAGCTGCCTCTGCTAATTTCACAAATTCGCCACACTCTGGCTAAAGAAATTTTGCTGCATCTTGGTTTTAAATATGCATCCCTCCATCCTGAGGGGCATTCACAATTTTAAGTGTGTGCAAATTGACCGCCTGGGTTGCTGATTGGGATCTTCCGCAGGGAGAGTTAAGTTTAGGGAATACATCTTTCAGGAGCGCAGATAGCTGGTAAATAAATGAATAAGTGGCCGGCAACACACATAAAATTTGCTGGTGAACGCAGCAGGCCAGGCAGCATTTATAGGAAGAGGTACAGTCCGTTTTGGGCTGAGACCCTTGGTCAGGACTAACTGAAAGAAGAGATAGTAAGAGATTTGAAAGTGGGAGGGGGAGGGGGATATTGGAAATGATAGGAGAAGACAGGAGGGGAAGGGATGGAGCTAAGAGCTGGAAAGTAAATAAATAACAGATGGGGTATGAAGGGGATGTAGGGCATTAGCGGAAGTTAGAGAAGTCAATGTTCATGCCATCAGGTTGGAAACTACCAAGACGGAATACAAGGTGTTGTTCCTCCAACCTGAGAGTGGCTTCATCTTGCCAGTAGAGGAGGCCGTGGATAGACATGTCAGAATGGGTATGGGACATGGAATTAAAATGTGTGGCCACTGGGAGATCCTGCTTTCTCTGGCGGACAGAGCGTAGGTGTTCAGAGAAATGGTCTCCCGGTCTGCATCGGGTCTCACCAATATATAGAAGGCCACATCGGGAGCACCGGATGCAGTATATCACCCCAGCCGACTCACAGGTGAAGTGTCACCTCACCTGGAAGGACTGTCTGGGGCCCTGAATGGTAGTGAGGGAGGAAGTGTAAGGGCATGTGTAGCACTTGTTCCGCTTACAAGGATAAGTGCCGGGAGGGAGATCGGTGGGGAGGAATGGGGGACGAATGGACAAGGGAGTCGCATAGGGAGCAATCCCTGTGGAGAGCGGGGGGGGGGGGGAGGGAAAGATGTGCTTAGTGTTGGGATCCCATTGGAGATGGCGGAAGTTAAGGAGAATCAAGTGTTAGACCCAGAGGCTGGTGGGGTGGTAGGTGTGGACAAGGGGAACCATACTCCTAGTGGTGTGGTGGGAGGATGGGGTGAGAGCAGATGTGCGTGAAATGGGAGAGAAGCATTTGAGAGTAGAGTTGATGGTGGAGGTGGGAAGCCCCTTTCTTTAAAAAAGAACAGGCAGGTTTGTGGATCTTGGGTTGGAGGTAGAAACAGGAAGTGCAGAGTCTGGGAACTATAAGGTTGGTAGCAGTGGATGGGAGATCCCCTGAGCAGATAAAGTTGGTGATGGTTCCCACACCCCACACTTCCCATTTCTACCTCCTACCCAAGATCCACAAACCTGCCTGTCCAGGTAGACCCATTGTCTCAGCTTGCTCCTGCCCCACCAAACTCATTTCTGCATACCTTGACACTGTTTTATCCCCGCTTGTTCAATCCCTTCCTACCTATGTTCGTGACACTTCTCACACTCTGAAATTTTTTGATGATTTTAAGTTTACTGGCCCCCACCGCTTTATTTTCACCATGGATGTCCAGTCCCTGTATACCTCCATCCCCCACCGGGAAGGGCTCAGAGCTCTCCGCTTCTGTTTGTATTCCAGACCTAACCAGTTCCCCTCTACCACCACTCTGCTCCATCTAGCAGAATTAGTCCTCACTCTTAATAATTTCTCCTTTGGCTCCTCCCACTTCCTCCAAACTAAAGGTGTAGCCATGGACACCCGTATGGGTCCCAGCTATGCCTGCCTTTTTGTTGGCTTTGTGGAACAATCCATGTTCCAAACCTATACTGGTATCCGTCCCCGACTTGTCCTTCGCTACATCGACGACTGCATTGGCGCTGCTTCCTGCACGCATGCTGAGCTTGTTGACTTCATTAACTTTGCCTCCAATTTTCACCCTAACCTCAAGTTTACATGGTCCATTTCCGACACTACCCTCCCCTTTCTTGATCTTTCTGTCTTATCTCTGGAGACAGCTTATCTACTGATGTCAACTATCAGCCTCCGGACTCTCACAGCTACCTGGACTATTCCTCTTCTCACCCTGTCTCTTGCAAAAATGCCATCCCCTTCTCGCAATTCCTCTGTCTCCGCCGCATCTGCTCTCAGGATGAGGTTTTTCATTCCAGGACCGAGGGAGATGCCCTCTTTTTTTACCTGTTTTGACGTGTCAACCCATCGCCTCCTCCCGTGCCAAGATGAGGCCACCCTCAGGTTTTTATAAAGCTGCAACACAACTTCCAGACGTTTGAACTCAAATGTCTCGACTAATAAAGACAACCATGCCATTTGGCTTCTTAACCACTCGATCAATCTGTGCAGTCATTTTCAGGGACAGATGAATGTGGACTCTAAGATCCCTCTGATCATCATCACTGTTTAGCATCTTGCACTTAACAGTGTCCTGTATCTTTACATTTGGCCAACCGAGCTGCCAGGATGATCGTCACTAATCAAATCTCACTGAGTTTTCTCAGGTCCTGTTGAATTTGACAAGTGCACAAGTACGGGAAGGTACAGGGACAGAGAAACACTGACTTGTAGCAACATCACAGGTAAGCACATTCTGATAACACACGGAAAACAAATTATACGATTCTCTGTCAGTAACAATATAGAAATATATTTTACGTCACCATGCTAACAGGACCAGTACAACAGGGACTGGACGGCGGCTCATCGCAGACGGTTCGGTGTGAAGGTCTCACAACCCGGACCGACCCCGGCAGATTCCGTCAAGGAAGCGAGGCGAGGCCGCCAGTTCGGGAAAGTTCATCCCCTCCCCCTTCAGGTTTCACCGATCACCTTGTGTTTCTCTCTCCTTCCCCCACCCCCACCTTTCATTCTCCTGTCCTGCCGAAGGGTTTCGGCCGGTAACGCGACTGTACTCTTTTCCTGGGTGCTGCCGGGCCTGCTGAGTTCCTCCAGCACTTTGCGGAAGTTGCTCGCATTACCAGCATCTGCCGATTTTCCTCTTGTTTGAGTTCGGGAAAGTTAAAGGGACTCACTGCCCAACATCAGACCTCCCCGCTCGGGACCGGCTTCAATACTCACCGAATGGAAATTGTCGGTGTTGCCCCGCAGAGAATAATCCGTTCCCGGATCCCGATCCCGATCCCACCGCCGACTCACTTCAACAAAGGACGGAAAACAACACCACCCTGCCCGTACTGAGCATGCGCGATGTCGTCTGCGCGTCATCAGCGCGGTGGGCGGGGCCTCTGAACCAAACCTGCGGCTCTCTCCGCCAGAGAAAGTAGGATCTCCCAGTGGCCAAACATTTTACTTCCACATCCCATTCTGACATGTCTATCCACCGCCTCCTCTAGTGTAAAGACGAAGCCACACTCAGGAACAACACCTTATATTCCGTCTGGGTAGCCTCCAATCTGATGGCATGAACATCGACTTCTCTAACTTCCGCTAGGCCCCACCTCCCCCTCGTACCCCATCCGTTATTTATTTATATACACACATTCTTTCTCTCACTCTCCTTTTTCTCCCTCTGTCCCTCTGAATATACCCCTTGCCCATCCTCTGGGTCCCCCCGCCCCCGTCTTTCTCCCTGGGACTCCTGTCCCATGATCCTCTCGTATCCCTTTTGCCAATCACCTGTCCAGCTCTTGGCTCCATCCCTCCCCCTCCTGTCTTCTCCTATCATTTCGGATCTCCCCCCTCCCTCTCCCTCTCCCTCTCAAATCTCTTATTAGCTCTTCTTTCAGTTAGTCCTGATGAAGGGTCTCGGCCTGAAACGTCGACTGTACCTCTTCCTAGAGATGCTGCCTGGCCTGCTGTGTTCACCAGCGACTGTGATGTGTGTTGCTTGAATTTCCAGCATCTGCAGATTTCCTCGTGTTTGCAGCTGCCGCATCTCTGCGGCAAAACGGGATCACGTGACGGGAGAAGGGTCTCCCACGTGACCCGGTGACGTCTCCTCGCCCCTCACACGCTGCCCGACGCATTCCCACTTTATTTCATTATTTCCCGTATTATTTCAGCAACATTTTTAATTTTTCCCTCCATATCTTCCCTGTCCCTTCCTCTCCACCCCGCCCCCCGGGTCACAGAGTTCTATGTTTATTAACACTAATTTCTATTCACATTCCTCCGATCACTGAGTCTTCACCGGCCTCTGTGGTGGGGATTTACAGACATTCACCACCCTCGGAGTGGAGACATTTCCCCTCATCTCAGTCCCGGACAGTCCACCCCCTTTTTCAGAGACTGGGATCCCTGGTTCAGCCAGTAATGATGTTGTGCATTTCAATGTGTTCACCTCTCAGTCCTCGATTCTCTAAATGAAAGGGTTATTGCATTTGATCTTTCTTCATATGATGACCCCACCACTCCAGGGATCAGTCTGGTGAATCTTCATTGCACTCTCTATAACAAATACTCTCTAACCTCTTTGTTAATCCTCTATGGAATTAATTTCCATCTTCTGCAGCCCCGTGTTGCCCCAACCACTCACCTCCCACCCCGTCACTATTTCCACCTTCCCACCTCCCCCTCACCTGGATCCACCTCTCACTCCCCAGCTCTTGCCCCATCCCCACCCCTCACCTCTTTTCTCGGACTATTTCCCGTCCACTCTCAGTCCAAAGGGAGGGTCTCGGCCCGAAATGTTGACGGTCCATTTCCCTCCACAGATGCTGCCCGACCCACTGAGTTCCTCCGGCAGTTTGTTCTTTGGTCTGTGTGACCCGTGTTAGTGTGGGGAGCGGGATTTTACACCATATTCCCGGTACAGTCTCAACAAAACACAAATAATTGTCACTTTGCCCGGACCATTGGCCCCGCTTGCAGGGCAACAGTCTGCCGGTGTTTGCCCCCCAATGTGGTGAATCGCCACCACCGTGGGCTCAGACATTTCCACAGATGAGCCCCTCCTGTCCCCACCGGGACAAACATCCTGTCCGCCCCCTCTCTCACCGTCTTCATCCTCTCCCTCCCCGGGGAACCGGCATCAAACCGACGGGCCGAGCGGTCTCCTCCTACCTCTCAGCGACACATCAGACTCCGGCCGCAGGAGACGCTTCACAAACGCCCCAACTTCCCTCGGAGGGAAATGGAAATAAATCAGAAAGCGGACATTTACTTTGACGGTTGTCCCGCCGTGACGGAAAGTTCGGGAGACGGAGTCAGCGGGGGTAACGCCCTCTCGGCTGGTCCGCCTCCGCTATTGGTTGGAAGTAGTGATTGACACTGCTTCGTACCAATGGGAATAGCGCAGCGCCTGACTCCTCTGTTGACAGCGGTGGGGGAGGGGCTGGTCACGTGATTAGGAGCCCAGCCGTTAAACCGACCAAGCTCGAGCTCACCAGTGCGCGGGGCACAAAAGGCCCCGGATGATCGGTTGAGGTGAGAAGGGATCTCCGGGTTGGGGGTCTCACCGGGCGGCGTTTTCAACACCGACTTCGGGTAGTTGCTGTGACTCCGGACTCCGTGACCCGCAATCCCGGGACAGTCCTGCTCTCTTCCCTCTCTCTCAGCCCCACCATCCGTACACGGGCCCCGGGGAGCTTCCGGCTGATGAGGGAATGGGAACCGATGGGTCTCTCAGAGAGAGCTGAGCTCCAGCTGTCTAAATGCAAGGATCGGGAACTCGGAGAAAGGGAACAAAATCTTTTACATCAGCTGTTGTGAAAATCACCTTTGTTCTGCCTCCAGTCACAAACCAGAGAAAATCTGCAGATGCTGGAAATCCGAGCAACACACACAAATTGCTGGAGGAACTCAGCATTAGTACTCTTTTCCATAGATGCTGCCTGGCCTGCTGAGTTCCTCCAGCATTTTGTGTCTGTTGCTGGTTCTACCCCCTCTTGTTCTGGACTTTCTACCCGTGAGAACATGTTTTGTCCCACTCTCTCTGGGTACATAGTGATATCAAACACCTTTGCCCTGGGCAACAAGTAGCTTTCACATCACAAATGTGCCAGACTCCAATGAGACAGACTACTGCCCTTCCCTTCATATTCATTGGCATTGCCATCACTGAGTTCACCACCGTCAGTCACCTGGGGGAGGGTTCAGGGGAAATATTTATGTACAATACAGAAACTGGTGTTACCTCTGTGTATTGTGACGATGCAAAAGTTGCTGGAGAATTTGCAAGTGGGAAGAAGTGGAGTGATATTTGGAAATTTGACTTTTTCAAGCATTATTTAGCAAGAGAATCACATATGGACAGTGTGCAAAAGCTCTGGTGAGAAAATCCTTCATTACCCACTACAGGCCTACTATACAGGTTGTGTGAGAGTGCAGATGAACTTGATCAAACCCAGGGGACATCAAAGTTTTTATTGACAGTGATTTGCTAGCTTTAAAATGAATAGCTCAAAATATAAAATTTAGTGCCCACATGTTGTTGTCACCGGGCAAAAAATTGCACAGCACAAGATTTTTCCGCACACTGGTCATTAGAAATTAGAGGGGAGACCTCCAGTGTTCCTGATGCCCTCACCTACAAGATCTGCATCCAGCTGCAGCTTGTAACCCTGCACTTTAAGGAGTTGGAACTTGAAAAGGATGAATTCCGGATCATCCAGGATTTGGGGTGGGTGATTGATATGACATGAAGTGAAGTGAGTTACACCCACAGTGCAGGACACAGGATGAGAGTCAGGAAGGGGAATGAGGGTAAACAGCCATCGCGGGAGACTCTTGTTGCCATCCCCCACAACAGCAGGTAGACCACTTTAGAAACTCTTGGTGGGTGTTACCTGACTGAGGAAATTCAGATGGATGATAAGGGATTTGTTAGTTGGGGAACAGAACTAGAAGGAGATAAATATCCTACTGGTAAGGCTTGCTAGTGCGTACCTGTGGGGTGGGTGGTTAAACTAAAGTTACAGGGAGGATTGGAGCCAGAATGATAGAACAGATAGTGGAGCGGTTGAATTGACTTTATTACTTTCATCCTTCATATACATGAGTAGAAATCTTTGCATTACGTCTTTGTCTAAGTGTGCAATTTATAGTAACTTATAATAATTAATATGTACAACAGGACATTCAATATAACATAGAAATGCAATTGTATCAGCATGAATTAATCAGTCTGATGGCCTGGTGGAAGATGATGTCCCGGAGCCTGTTGGTCCTTTTGCTGTGGTACCGTTTCCTGGATGGGAGCAGCAGGAACAGTTTGGGGTTGTGGTGAATTGGGTCCCCATTATCCTTTGGGCCCTTTTTACACACCTGTCTCTGTAAATGTCCTGAATAGTGGGAAGTTCACATCTACAAATGCGCTGGGCTGTCTGCACCACTCTCTACTTGTTGGTCCTGGCTTTTATGCTGCAGTACTGTTTCCCAGATGGTAGCAGCTGCAACGGTCTGTGGTTGGGGTGACTCAGCTCCCCAGTGATCCTACGGGTCCTTTTTACACAATAATGTTAATATCCTGGATAGGGGGGAAGTTCACATATACAGATGGGCTGGACTGTCTGCACCACTCTCTGCAGAGTCCTGTGACTGAGGGAAGTATTGTTCCCATCTCAGGCAGTGATGCAGACTCTCAGGATGAGCTCAAGTGTGCCCCTGTAGAAAGTTCTTGGGATTTGTAGAACCATACCAAACTTCTTCAACAGTCTGAGGTGAAGGAGGCACTGTTGTGCCTTTCTCACCACACAGCTGGTATGAACAGACCAGGTGAGATCCTTGGTGATGTTTATGTCAAGGAATTCAAATTTGTTCACCCTCTCAACCCCAGATCCATTGATGTCAATAAGGGTTAGCCTGTCTCCATTCCTCCTGTCGTCCACAACCAGCTCCTTTGTTTTTGTGACCATGAGGGAGAGGTTGTTTTCTTGACACCAGACAGATGTTGTTCAGATCTCAAAGAAAGTCAGTAATCAAAAGGTTGAGCATGGTGCAATTTACTCTCCTAAGCTGTCTATATCACAATGCAAGAAGCATTGGAGGAAAGCCAGATGAGCCCAGGACAGGGAATTATGATATTACTGGGAGTTGGTTGCTCCCAACAGTGAGGGATTTAGAGGAACAAATTTGTAGAGAGATCGCAGACTGTGCCAAGAAACAAGGGTTGAGATTGTAAGTGGTTTTAAATTTCCATATATTGACTAGGACCCCACACCATAAAAGGGCAAGATGGAGTAGAGCTTGTCAAATGTGCCTTTAATCAGTACGTAGAATTTCCAGCATAGAAACGTAGAATAAGCGATTAAGGAAATGATCCAGAATTAGTGACAGAAATTAGTGTATGGGAACACTTTGTATCCAGTGATCATAATGCCATGAGATGTTTTCAGTCATCTTCTGTTGGTTTTTCAAAGTTTCCAAATATTTTTTGCTCTATTATTTGCCATCTCTTTGGCTTTTATGTTGGCTTTGGCTTTTCATTTCAGCCACGGTTGTGTCCTCCTGCCTTTAGAGTGCTTCACTGGGATGTATCTACCGTGCACTCAGCTCCCGAATTGCTCCCAGAAACTCCAGCCACTGCTGCTCCATTGTCACTCCAACCAGTTTCCCCTTCCAGTCAAGTCATAGAAACATGGAGAAGTTCAGTGTGGAAACAGGCCAGTTGCCCCATCTAGACAATACTAGAAACATTTAAGCCATCCAATGCAATGCCCTGCACCAGTACCATAGCCCTCTATACCCTCACCACCCAGGTACCTGTCAATCTTCTCTTAATGGTGAAATCAACCTCACATGCAGCACTTGTGCTGACATCTCATTCCACACTCTCAGAATTAATTCAGTGAAAAGGATTTCCACATGTTCCTGTTAAATTTTTGTTAAATGGGGAAGTCACTTACCCATGACTTCTGGTTGTCATCCCACCCAACCTCAGTGGAAAAAGCCTGTTTGCATTTACCCTATCTGTACCCTCATAATGTTGCCTACTTCCAACAAATCCTCAAAGCAGTATATAATTTCCTTGTTTATGCCTTTTTTAGGTGCATAAGATGAAGAGGGGCACTGATTATTGTGTGGATAGCCAGAGGTTTTTTTTCTCCCAGAGTTGAAATGGCTAACACGAGGATCATAGTTTTAAGGTGCTTGGAAATAGCTACCACTCTCTGAGTAAAGAAGTTCCCCCTCGTGTTACCCCTGAATTTTTGCTCTTTAACTCTCATCTCTTGTTTGAATCTCCCCCATTCTCAGTGGAAAAAGCCTATCCACGTCAACTCTATCTATCCCCCTCATAATTTTAAACACCTCTATCAAGACCCCTCAACCTTCTACGCTCCAAAGAGTAAAGACCCAACTTTTTCAACCTTTCTCTGTAACTTAGGAGATGAAACCCAGGCAACATTTTAGTAAACCTTTTAGAATGCACGATTTCTCTCCCTCTTTCACCAAATTTCAATCCCTCATTATGATATTGTAGCCATTATTGGGACTTGGTTGTGCCCAACAGTCTGAGAGATTTAGAGGAATAAATTTGTAGAGAGATCGCAGACCATGCCAAGAAAGAAAGGTTGATTCAGTAAGTGATTTTAACTTTCCATATATTGACAGGGACTCCCATACTGTAAAAGGACGAGATGGGGTAGAGTTTGTCAATGTGCCCCTGATCAGTAGGTAGAACTCCTGACGCAAAAGTGTGCAACGAGCTGTTAGGACATGATCCAGGGCTGGTGACAGGAATTAGTGATCATAATGCTATGAGATTCAAAGTAAGTATGTGAAAAGATGGATCTGGACCACGGGTTGAGATTCTAAGTTGGAGAAAGGTCAATTTTGAACGTATCAGAAATGAGCTGACAAGTGTGGTTTGGGACAGATGTTTTCTGGCAAAGGAGTACTTGTAAGTGGGAGGCCTTCAGAAGTTAAATTTTGAGGGTGTAGAGTTTGTATGTGCCTGTCAAAATAAAAGTTGAAAGGTAACTGGTGCAGGGAACCTTGCTTTTCCAGAGATATTGAGGCCACGGTTATTTTGTTCCTCCAAATGCCTCAGACTGTTTGGTGCTACCAAGACCCGTTAATGACGACAGTATCATAATTCCACGCACTGAGCTCATTGGACTGTTTTTTAGTTGTCTTCTGTTGGTTTCTAATAGCTTCCCAATAGTGTTTGCTCTTTTGTTTGCCCTCTCTTTGGCTTTTATGTTGGCCTTGGCTTCTCATTTCAGCCACAGTTGTGTCCTTCTGCCTTTCCAATGCTTCCACTTCTTTGGGATGTATCTATCACTCGGCTCCCGAATTGCTCCCAGAAGCTCCAGCCATTGCTGCTCCGTTGTCACTCATACATTTTCCCTTCCAAACAAGTTTGGCCATCTTCTCTGTCATAGAAACATGGAGAAGTTCATTATGGAAACAGACTAATTGTCCCTTCCAGTCAATGCCAAAAAGCATTTAACCTGTCTAATGCAACTATCTGCACTGGGACCATCGCCCTCCATACCCCTACCATCCAGGCTCCCATCCAAACTTCTTTTAAATGGTGAAACTGAGCTCATATTCACCACTTGTGCTGGTATCTCATTCCACACTCTCACGACCATTTCAGTAAAGAGCTTTTCCAAATGTTCCAGTTAAATTTTCACCTTCCCCACTTACCCATGACCTCTGGTTGTCATCCCACCCAACCTCAGTGGAAAAAGCTGCTAGCGTTTACACTATCTATACACTCATAATTTTGTATACTAACAAATCCTCAAAGCAACGTATACTTTCTTTGTTTATATTAGGAACCTTTTCTAGGTGTATAAGATGATGAGGGGCATTGAGCCAGAGGTTTTTCCCAGGGCTGAAATGCCTAACACGAGGGGCAGAGTTTTAAAGTGCTTGGAAATAGATACCGAGGGGATGTCAGGGGTAAGTTTTTTTACACAGAGAGTGGTGGGTGTGTGGAATGCACTGCCAGCAGCGGTGGTCGAGGCAGATACAATAGGGTCTATTAACAGCCTCTTAGGTAGGTACATGGAGCTTAGAAACATAGAGGTCTATGTGCTAGGGAAATTCCAGGCAGTTTCCAGTGTAAGTTTCATGGTTGGCACAACATTGTGGGCTGAATGGCCTGGAATATGCTGTGTATTTCTATGCTTTATGTTGAACAGCAAAATAACTTTGGCTATCCTACACTCCTCCGTCACTAAGGACAATTTCAGCACTTGCCTCCTACAGGGTCTGAGGGAGCACCTTGTCATGACCTGGAGATTTTCCACCCTAATCTGCCTCAGGATAGCAAATATCTCCTCTTCTTTAATCTGTACAGGATCCACAATTTTTATGCTGCTTTTCCTCACTCCCGTAGACCCTGTGTCCATCTCCTGAGTAAATAGAGATGAAAAAAAATACTTAAGATCTCCCCCATCTGCTTTGGTTCCACACGTGGATTCCCATTCCGGTTTTCCAGAGGACCAACTTTGTCCCTTGCAATCCTTTTGCTCTTAATCTATCTCTAGAATCCCTGACGATTACCTTTCCTCTTTTCTGTGAGGGCAACCTCTTGCCTTCTCTTAGCCATCCTGATTTATTTCTTATGTGTTCTCTTGAATTTCTTATACTCCATAAGAACCTACCTGCCTATCCTTGTTATGCAACATCATTTTGTGCTTCATCAGGATCTCAATATGTCTTGCAAACCAAAGTTCCCTGCAGTTTTTATCTTTACCTTTTATTCTGACAAGCACATACCCACTCTGTATTCTCAAAATTTCACTTTGAAGGCCTCCCATTTACCAAGCACACCTTTGTCTTAAAGCAGCCTGTCCCAATCTGCAGTTGCCAGATCCTAGTGACATAATTCCAGGTGTTGATCCATGCGCTGAACACACCCGCTTTTCCTACGCTGCTCCTTGCATTGAAATATATGGGACTCAGCATATTCACTGCACCATGCTCAACTTTTTCATTCCTGACTTTGTCTGAAGTCTGAACAACAACTGTCTCCACAACCCCTCCACTATCTGTTCTGTTATTCAGGCTCCCATTCATCCTGCAACTTTTGTTTCACAGACCCCACACACTGTGAAGCACTAGCAAGCCTTACCATTGGTATCAGATACATTCTTGTTTTGTTCCCCAAACTCATGAATCCTCTATTACCCCTTTGGCTTTCCTCTCCCAGATCAAAAAACAAGGAGGTGCATACCAGGTACAGGCAGATAGGAGTAAATGGGGTACTGATGAGGTACAGGAAATTCAGGTGAAGTAGCCCCAGCAGACAAGGTGAAGGAGAATCCTCAGAGATTCTGCAGGTATGTTAAGACCAAAAAGATTGCAAGGGACAAAATTGTTCCTCTGGAAGATCAGAATGGTAATCCATACGAGGAGACAAAATATATGGGGGAGATTTTAAATATTTTTTTGCATCTGTATTTACTCAGGAGATGGTCACAGAGTCTATAGCAGTGAGGCAAAGCAGCATCAACTTCATGGACCCTGTACGGATTACAGAGGTGGAGGTGTTTTCTGTCTTAAGGCAAATTAGCATGGATAAATCCCCAGGGCCTGACAAGTTGTTCCCTGGGACCCTGCAGAAGACAAGTGCAGAAACTGTTGGGGCCCAAGCACAGATATTTAAATCATCCTCAGTGACACGTGAGGGACTGGAGGATTGGAGGACAGACAATGTTGCTCCGCATGTAAGAAAGACTCTTAAAAAGAAACTAGAATTTTATATGTTGGTGAGCTTGACATCAGTAATGGGAAAGTTACTGGAACGTATGTGCAGGAACCGGATATATCAGTATTTAGATAGTTGTGGACTGATTAAGGATAGACAGCATGGCTTTGTGCATGGTAGGTCATGTCTAACCAATCTTATAGAGCTTCTTGAGGAAGTTATCAGGAAAGTGGATGAAGGCAAGGCAGTGGATGTTGTCTACATGGACTTGAGCAAGGCACTTGACAAAGTCTCATATGGGAGGTTGGTCAAGAATGTTCAGTCACTCAGCATTCAAGATGAGATAGTAAATCGGATGAGACACTGTCTTTGGGAGAAGCCAGACTGTGGTAGCAGATGGTTGCCTCTCTGACTGGAGTCCTGTGACTAGTGGTGGTGTTGCACAGGGATCAGTGCTGCATCTGTTGTTTGTCATTTATATCAGTAATCTGGATGATAACATGGTTAACTGGAGCAGCAAATTTCTGTATGACATTAAGACTGGGGGTGTAGTTGACAGTGAGGAAGAATATAATATCTTGCAGTGTGATCTGGACCAGCCGAAGAAATGTAAAATGGAATTTAATGGAGACAAGTGCGAGGTGTTGCACTTTGGTAGGATCAAGGTCTTGCACAGTGAATGCTCGGACACTGAGCGGTGCTGTAGAAGAAAGGGATCTGGGAATACGGGTCTATAAATCACTGAAAGTGGTGTCACAGTTCGATAGGGACGGAAGGAAAGATCTTGGCATATTGGCCTTCATGAACCAAAGTACTGAGTACAAGAGATGGATGTTATGTTGACATTTTACAATACATTGGTGAGGCCTAATTTTGAGTGTTGTGTGCAGTTTTGGTCACCTACTTACAGGAAAGATGTAAGAGAGGTTGAAAGAGTTCAGAGAAAATTCAGAAGGATGTTGCCAGGTCTGGAGGACTTGGGTTATAAGGAGAGATTGAACACGTCAGGGCTTTATTCCTTGGAATGTAGAAGATCGAGGGGAGATTTGATGGAGGTATACCACAGTTTTTAGGGTTATAGATAGGGTAAATGCAAGCTGGCTTCTTCCACTGAGATTGAGTGGGACTACAACCGGAGGCCATGGGTTAAGGTTGAAAGGTGAGATGTTAAGGCGAACATGAGGGGAAACTTCTTCACACAGATGGTCATCTGTGTGTCGAATGAGCAGCCAGCACAAGTGGTGCATGCGAGCTCAATTTCAACATTGAAGAGGTTTGTATAGGTATCTGGATGGTAGGGATATGGGATTAGACAGTTTAAATAGTTCAGTACAAACCAGATGGCCCATAGGGCCTGTTTCTGTGTTGTACTTTTGCATGACTCTGTGACAAGAACATGAAATAATACTGATATTCACTCTAAGTCCTTTTAACAGCTGTGCATACCAATGATTCATCTGGGCAGGAAATTTTTACATGGCTTCAAAACTGTGATGCTTTAAATTAACAGTACATAAAAGGAAATCCCAGCTGCATGTCAACAAAGGCTATTTGTGTGAGAGTATTTCAGTTACGGTGGGGCCAGGCACCCACGCAACTCAGTGGGAACCGGGAATAATACCAATGGAGAGAGTCAAACTGAGCCAAGTCGCAGATTGGTGACAGCAGAAACATAGAAAAAAAACCTAATCCACAATACAGGCTCTTTGGCCCACAAAGCTGTGCCGAACATGTCCTTACCTGAGAAATTACCTAGGGTTAGCCATAGCTCTTTAATTTTCTGAGCTCCATATACCTGTCCAGGGGTCTCTTAAAAGACCCTATTGTATCCGCCTCCATCACTGTTACCAGCAGCCCCTTCCACGCAGTCACCACTCTCTGCATAAAAAAAAGCTTACCCCTGATATCTCCTCTGTATCCATTCTCATAGACACAGAAAGAACATCAGAGAATTTGATGGTCATTCCAGATACCATCACTGTGCCCAGTTAGAAGATGATTTCTCTCTCCAAGTTGGGTTGAACTTCACTGTGACAGTGTGATGCCAGATCACACCTTGACAACTCAAGTGATCTCATCTGAAATGTTGTCCTGCACCCATTGTTGGAATTTGTAAATCTTTTTTCAGGGTAAAAACAATAAGGAATTTATCTACAGGAATCTCAAACACAACACGCCAGTTTTGCTGTCTCTGTCCAGATGTTTAAGAAGTGGAGCAAGGGATTCACTCGATCATCCTTCCTGCTCAGATGGTGGGGAGGGATTCACTATCTGACCAACTAGCACGCCCATTATTTTACATAGAGGAAAGGCATTCATCTGCTCAGACAGTGGGAATGGATTCACTCTGTCATCTCAACTGAAGGTACATCAGCAAGTTCACACTGGGACAAGGCCATTCATCTGTTCTGTGTGTGAGAAGGGATTCAGTCGGTCTTCCCAACTGTGAACACATCAGTCAGTTCACACTGGGCAGAGGCTGGTCATTTGCTGAATTTGTGGGGAAGGATTCACTCAGTCATCTGCCCTAATGTCTCACCAGCGAGTTCACACTGGGGAGAAGGCATTCACCTGCTCAGACTGTGGGATGGGATTCACTCGGTCATCGGACCTACTGAGACACCAGTCAGTTCACACCAGTGAGAGGCCATTCACCTGCTCAGACTGTGGGAAGGGATTCACTCGGTCATCCACCCTAATGGCACACCAGCGAGTTCACACTGGAGAGAGGCCGTTCACCTGCTCAGACTGTGGGAAGGGATTCACTTGCTCATCCCAACTGAAGATACATCAGCGATTTCACACTGGAGAGAGGCCGTTCACCTGCTCAGACTGTGGGAAGAGATTCACTCAGTCATATCACCTACTGAAACACCAGTCAGTTCACACTGGGGAGAGGCCATTCACCTGCTCAGACTGCGGGAAGGGATTCACTCGGTCATCCGACCTACTGAAACACCAGTCAGTTCACACTGGGGAGAGGCCGTTCACCTGCTCAGTCTGTGGGAAGAGATTCACTCGATCATCTACCCTACAGAGACACCTGCGAGTTCACACCGGAGAGAGGCCATTCACCTGCTTAGACTGTGGGAAGGGATTCACTCGGTCATCCACCCTAATAGCACACCAGCGAGTTCACACTGGGGAGAGGCCGTTCACTTGCTCAGACTGTGGGAAGGGATTCACTCGGTCATCTCAACGACAGAGGCACCAGCAAGTTCACACTGGGTAGAGGCCGATCACCTGGTCGGACTTTGGGAAGAGATTCTGTCTGCCAAATCAACCAGATGTGCACCATTGAGTTCACATTGGGGAGAGGCCATTCCCCTGCTGCGAATGTGGGAAGTGATTCACTCAGTTATCTATCCTTATGACCCACTACCGGGTTCACACTAGGGGAGAGGCTGTTCACCTACTGTGAATGTGGGAAGTGATTCACTCAGTCATCTAACCTTATGTAACTCTCGCTTAGCTAGCAGCTTAATATAGGTTGTGACAGCCCCCCAGCCCGGCCAACGTTAAGAAATCTCGTTTGCGTGGATGCTGTGTGATGTGTCTCCTGTTACAAATCAGTACCCCGAAATAACGAACAGTACACAATATGCGATTAAATAATTGAGCTTTATAATTCCTACTTTGACTATATGGTTAGTGAAGTAAACAAAAAAAGAGAAAAAGGGCCCACTCTCTCCATTCTCATCTTCTCATCTCTCCCCAGCAAAAAACCACAAAAATCTCTCTTCCAGACTCACAAGAAAGAACATTTCTGTCATTGGATAGCCCCGCACTCTGAAACCCTGTTATCTCCAGTCGTAACCTAAACATTACTGCTGCAGAGAAGCCATTACCTCAGCAGTGAAACATTGCAGAGAGGCCATTACATGAGCAGTGAAACCTTACAGTGTCTGACAGCTGTGACACTCGACTGGATTCACACTGCGGAGAAAGTTTCAATAAGCTGCATGCTGGATATTTGTCCATCACCGTTGCTGAATGCAATTTTGAGAGTGACTGTCGGTGCTGAACTCTGCAATTATTGCTGCTGCTCACCACACCCAGTCTGCACCCTGGTCACTGGGCATGGGAGGAGTTTCCTCTGCTGCATATTCACCTTTAATGGGACTGGAGTTTAATATTCTGGATCTGAGAGAAATAAATCAGTTCTATTTTAAACTCAGTCTCTGGTACTTGGTGAATTTATAACACACCTAGTGTACAGTAGAGAGTTAACTCAGGCCGGCTGGACCCTGCCGGAGCATCTGTTCCAAGACAGTCCTTTTAAACCCTCCCCTATTGTTCACCTCTCGCTCTCCCTGTGGGATGGGTTCCAGTCACCACTGTTACATATCTTGTGGGTATCTTGTGACTGTCTTATGACCATGATGTAATGCAGAATCTTATGAGCATGAGGTAATGGTCTTGTGATGGTGGGGTGATGTAATTTTCCCGCCAATGTGAGGTCACGTGATGACATGTTCACAACAGGTATATTACGGGGAACCCTGGTGTGACGCAGTTTGTCTTCAGCTGAGTTATTTTTAGTTTGTCAGATACTCCGTTATGCTGCGTATTTGTCTCATGATGCAGTTTCATTTTAAACCGGAGTTTTACTTTCTATTTTAAGATAAAACCTCTGTGCTGGCAGTTTTGCCAATATCTGCCAGGTTTTTGTTAGTTTTACCTTTGCAGTTCAGTATCAAAGAGTGAAGACCTTCATCAAAAGGACGGGAACCTGAAGGATCACAATAAGGTTGGAGTCGTTCAGCGGGGTAATGAAGGATCGACCTTATTGAGTCTTCGGTCAAGAAATAGTGACCTGCATCTGAGATAACTCCTGTAAAAGAGCAGGGAAGTTTCAGCAGTGTTACTTGCCTGGAAAAGGTCAGTTCCTTTACGCCGTTTTATTTCCTTCATCGTGAATCCTTTGGACAGAATCAGCAGAAACGTCATGTCTGTGAAGAAATCCGTCTCCAGAGAAGTCTCTCCTTATTGACTGTGTAAATCACTTGAACTTTTGAATTTACTACTTTAAGAACTGTGTTAGAATTTACCACTTTAAGAATTGTTGCAGAGTTGTGTATAGCAGTTAACTCCGGTTAAGTTAGTTGTTTGTTTACTTTTCACTATTGTGGAGCAAAGTTTCATAAATGTTTATGTTTGTTTAAAAAAAACACTGACTCATTTCTATATTCATTGTTGCTAATGCTGTAACCAATCGGGGGCTCTTGGGATTGTTCCGATTTTGAGGTTGAGTGCTTGTTTAATTAGTAATCTGATTTGAATAAGGCAATTTCCAATTGTTTTGTTTGATTGGTTTGTGGGTGGTATTCAGCAGCAATGAATATTGATGAGTTTATGGAATCACCAGACCTGGACTTATTAGCGATGGCGAAAAAGGGTGATGTATCCGAGATTGCTAGAGGGTTGGACCTTAAAGGAATTGCAAAAGTTACAACAAACCCATAATTCAAAGAAAAAGCGTGACACACTATATAGCATCCGGTAATTTTGCTGGGGATGCGTTAGAAATGTTTCCATTCAGTAATCTTGAGGTGCAGTTCCATAACGAGCAGATAAAGTTCGAACAAGTTAAAGTGGACTTGGAATGAAGTTAATTAGAAGAAGAATATAAACTAAGGGAATTTAAAACTAGAGAAGCAGATAAACAGAGACAGTTTGAGCTAGCGATGGAGAAATTAAAGTCTGAGAATCAGAATTCCGGTTCTATGAAATAGTTTCTTGCTAGTCGAGAAGTTATTTTGGCTCCTCCACTTAATGAAACAGAAGTGGACAAATATTTGTAACATTTTGAAATTGTTGCTCTCACTTCAAGGTGACCAAAAGATCAATGGCCAGTGATGTAACAAAGTATAATTAGAGGTAAGGCACAGAAAGTTTATACAGCAATAACTGCTGAGCAAACACTTGATTATGATACTGTGAAGCAGCATATATTGAAAGCGCATGAACTGGTTCCAGAAGCTTATAGAGAAAAATTCAGAAATTTGAAGAAAGCTGTGGACAAAAATTACGTGGATTTTACCTACGATAATTCTGTGTGTTTTGAGAGATGGGTTTCCTCTAAAAATGTGAATGGGGAGTAGAGTAAATTAAAAGAGTTGATTTTATTGGAGGAATTTAAAAGGTGCATCCCTATTGAGGTAAGGACATACTTAAATGAGAGGGACACTGCTACGTTGCAGGAGTCTGCTAAATTAGCTGATGAGTATGCTTTAATCCATAAGAGTAGATTTCCTCAGGGTAGGACTTTTAAAAGGAAAGATAGCACAGGGAGTCAAGGTAAACCAGAAATTAAGTCAGAAGTTAGTGAGAAAGGTAAGGATGAAGGGAAACATATGAAGGAAAGACATTTTGGTCCTATTTGTAATTATTGTAAGAAACCTGGACACATCATAGCTAACTGTTTCTGATTAAAGGAGAAGGCGGCAGTCCCGGATGCTTGTGTGCAACGTATTGAAACACTTGTAAATCCACAGAGTTCGATAAATACACATGAAGCTTTGTCAGACTTCGACCAAGTTAAGAGGGGATATGATTATTTTATAACCGAAGGATTTGTATCCTTGAAAGAGGGACCCAATCCAGTGCCAATAAAAATCCTTAGGGATACTGTAGCTTCTCAATCACTTATATTAGACAGTGTTCTCAAATTTAGTGATGAGTCTGACATTGGTGAGGTAAACCCTATAAGAGGTGTTGGGAGTGCCCTTATGCCAGTACATTTGCATAGAGCAAACTTAAGGTCAGGGTTAGTTACGGGACTTGTGAAGTTACGACTACAACCCAGTTTAAGGATGAATTGCGTTTCTCTATTATTAGGGAATGACTTAGCAAACAGACAAGTCTTTCCAGAAGTGCATTTGACAACAAAGCCCATACCTGAGGAACCACAGATGGATTCTTCTAAAACGGATTCTTCCTGTGTTGTAACCCAAGCTAAGGCTAAAAAGATTGATGTGCAGGATGGGTCTGTTACCCATGACTGTTCAACTCGGGATTCAAATTTTGAGGATGTGTCAGAAACTTTCTTACCTTCATTGTTTGATCAAGATTCTGGTAGTAAGTCTGACCATGAAGATTTATCTCTATCTCAGAAAAAGATGATAACAGAGCAGAGTAGAAACCCTGAGATTATCAAATTAAAAGAACAAGCTCTTCCAGATTGTGAAATTGAGAAGGTGTCAGTAGGGTATTATTTTGAGAAAGGAGTATTAATGAGGAAGTGCAGATCACCTACAAGTCCTGCAAGTGAAGAATGGGAAGTTAATCACCAGGTAGTAGTTCCTAAAGTTTACTGGAATGAGATTTTAACTATGGTTCATAGTATGCCTTTGGGTGGCCATCAACGTGTAAAGAAAACTGCAAATAAGGTTTTTAAATATTTTTACTGGCCTACTTTAAGAAAAGATGTGGCGACATTTTGCAGAACGTGTCAAACTTGCCAAATTGTGGGTAAAGCTAATCAAGTTACTCCAGTGGCCCCACTGCAACCGATTCCAGCATTTGGTGAACCATTTTCCAAAATTATTATAGATCGTGTAGGCCCATTGCCAAAAACTAAGATTGGACATCAATATTTGCTGGCTATCATGTGCACAGCATCTAGGTTTGCAGAGGCCATTCCACTCAGGAATATAACAGCTAAAACGGTAATAAAGGCTCTTATAAAGTTCTTTACTTATTTTGGATTTCCTAAGGAAATACAATCTGATCAAGGTGGTAATTTTATGTCTGGATTGTTTCAGCAGAGAGATTATAAACTGGGAGCAAAACAGATTACCTCATCTGCATACCATCGTGAATCACAAGGAGCCTTGGAGAGGTTTCATTCTACCCTCAAAACCATGGTTAGGATGTATTGTGTGGAAAATGAAAAGGACTGGGATGAGGGCGTACATTTATTACTTTTTGCAGTCTGGGATTCAGTGCAGGAATCCCTAGGTTTTAGTCTTTTGAACTTGTGTTTGGGCATAGATTTAGAGGACCTTTGGACTTGTTGAAAGAGCAGTGGATTAATAAAGAGGTACATACGAATTTGCTGGATTATGTTTTAAAGTTCAAGGAAAGATTACTTAAAGCGTGTAGCTTAGCCAACGGAAACTTAAAGTTGGCTCAGGAGAAAATGAAAACGTGGTATGATAAGGATGCTAGAATGAGGTCATTTAAGCCTGGAGATAAGGTGTTGGTTCTTTTCCCGGTGCAAACGAACCCTTTACAAGCTAAATTCCATGGTCCTTATGAGGTTATATCCAAAGTTAATTATGTGGATTATATGATAAAAAACGCCAGATCAAAGAAGTCCCACACAGCTATGTCATATAAATATGATAAAACCATATTATGAGAAACAGTCTGCTACTATGACTGTTATGGTTAATAATAAAGAGGCTGATCCCACTAGGGACTTAATGGATGATTCATCTGAAACTCATTTTAAACCCAGCATTATTTCTGCCAGATCATCAAACTCAACAATTCTGGAAAATATTGATGAGAAATTAGCTCATTTATAGCCAGAGCAGAGACAACAAATGAAACAGTGAATTGTTAAATACAGTATAGGGATTTATTTCCAGACGTTCCTAAAAGAACCACTGTAGCTACAGTTGATGTAGATGTTGGAGATGCAAATCCCATAAAGCAACATCCATATAGGATGAACAGGGCAAAATGTGAACTTGTGAACAAGAAATTAAGTATATGTTAGAGAATAATATTATTAGACCTTCTAATTCGAATTCGAGTTAACCTTATGTGATGGTTCCTAAGCCAGACAGTAGTATTTGGTTTTGTACTGATTACAGGAAGGTGAATACTGTGACAAAAACTGATGCATATCCAATCCCTGGAGTAGATGATTGTGTGGATGAAGTGGGAAAAGCAAAGTTCCTTACAAAAATTGATTTGTTAAAAGGGTATTGGCATGTTCCATTGATGGTTAGAGGTCGAGAGATTTCTGCATTTGTAACCCCATCTGGGTTATATGAATATAATGTTCTTCCATTTGGGATGAAGGATGCACCAGGTAATTTGCAGCGGACGATTAATTCTGTGATTCATGGGCAGATGCCTATATTGATGATTTTGTTACAGGAAATGATACTTGGAAAGCACATGTTACTGCGGTGGAGAAACTATTTGAAAGACTTTCAAAAGCTAACTTAACTATTAACTTAGTTAAAAGTGAATTTGGCCATGCCATAGTGACCTATCTTGATCACCTTGTAGGTCCGGGTTTGGTTAAGGATAATGGTTAAGGAAATGAAGCAAACTCCAATTCAGTAACAAAGTTTAATGTTACAGGAGTATAATATTTTGATAACCTATATTAAAGGCAAAGATAATGTGATTGCTGACAGTCTACCTAGATATTAAATGTGCAATGTAATTTTTTATGGAGTTATATTTTAGCATTTGTAACACTTCTACTGTATATTAGTTTGTAAGGTACTGTATGATACTGTGTATGTTGTAAATTTTATACATTTGTATTTCTTTTATAAATTGTTAGTTTTTAAAAATTTTGTTCATAACAGACCAAAATTTTCTCCTTTTTGGTGGGAGGTCTTATATACCTTGTGGGTATCTTGTGACTGTCTTATGACCATGATGTAATGCAGTATCTTGTGAGCATGAGGTAATGGTCTTGTGGTGGTGGGGTGATGTAACTTTCCCTCCAATGTGAGGACACGTGATTACATGTTCGCAACAGGTATATAACAGGGAACCCTGGTGTGATGCAGTTAGTCTTCAGTTGAGTTATTTTTAGTTCGTCAGATAGTCCGTTTTGCTGCGTATTTGTCTTGTGATGCAGTTTCGTTTTAAACCGGAGTTTTACTTTCTATCTTAAGGTAAAACCTTTGTGCTGGCAGTTTTGCCAATATCTGCCAGGTTTTTGTTAGTTTTACTTTTGCAGTTCAGTATCGGAGAGTGAAGACCTTCATCAAAAGGACGGGAACCTGAAGGATCACAATAAAGTTGGAGTCGTTCAGCGGGGTTATGAAGGATCGCCCTTATTGGACTCTTCGGTCAAGAAATAGTGACCTGCATCTGAGATAACTCTTGCAAAAGAGCAGGGAAGTTTGAGCAGTGTTACTTGCCTGGAAAAGGTCAGTTCCTTTAAGCTATTTTATTTCCTTCGTCATGAATCCTTTGGACAGAATCAGCAGAAATGTCATGTCTGTGAAGAAATCCATCTCCAGAGAAGTCTCTCCTTATTGACTCTGTAAATCACTTGAACTTTAGAATTTACCACTTTAAGAACTGTGTTAGAATTTACCACTTTAAGAACTGTTCCAGAGTTGCTTATAGCAGTTTACTTCCAGTTAAGTTAGTTGTTTCTTTACTTTTCACTATCGTAAGCAAAGTTTAATAAATGTTTATGTTCGTTTAAAAAAACATTGACTCATTTCTAAATTCATTGACAGATAGATAGATAGACATACTTCATTGTTCTGGAGGGAAATTGGGTTTCATTACAGTTGCACCAAGAATAGAGTATAAATATAGCAATATAAAACCATAAATAAATAATAATATGCAAGTTATGCCAGATGGAAATAAGTCCAGGACCAGCCTATTGGCTCAGGGTGTCTGACCCTCCAAGGGAGGAGTTCTAAAGTTTGATAGCCACAGGCAGGAATGACTTCCTATGATGCTCAGTGTTGCATCTCAGTGGAATGAGTCTCTGGCTGAATGTACTCCTGTGCCCAACCAGTACATTATGCAGTGGATGGGAGACACTGTCCAAGATGGCATGCAACTTGGACAGCATCCTCTTTTCAGACACCACGGTGAGAGAGTCCAGTTCCATCTCCACAACATCACTGGCCTTACGAATGAGTTTGTTGATTCTGCTGGTGTCTGCTACCCTCAGCCTGCTGCCCCAGCACACAACAGCAAACATGATAGCACTGGCCACCACAGACTCGTAGAACATCCTCAGCATCAGCATTGTTGCTAATGCTGTAACACCACTCTGTGGGTGAAGATGTTTCCCTTGACTTTTCTGCAGACTGAAGAAGTTGAGCTGACTGTAGTTCTGCCTGAGATGTTCTTCGCCCCTCAAATCTCTGGGCTGAGGAAGAATGACATTGGGAGTTGTCAGGGTAAGAATGTAGGATGAGGAGAAGGGAATCAGCAGTGGGGCGTGGCAATGAATGACAGAGTAGCAACATTTGGAAGCTGATTGACAGAGAAAGTAATCTGGTTGTCTGACTGATGACACAAACAATACCTGTGGTGAGGTGCTGCACTGGTCGAGGCACATGTGTGTGGTGGGAATGGTTTTATCTATTGAGGGAGTTGTTCCTGCTTGTTTATCCCATAATATTATACCCAGATGGTTATTTTAGATTGTCCTATCTGAAATAATGTATTGATTATCATATAGTTTGTAAGATTTTAACTCTAAAACTGGATCAGGCTTGAATTTATGGTGCCTTTATGAAGTGATGGAGGGAATTCATGAGTTTTTATTTTGAAGCAAGATTTTGGTGAATGATATTTGCCACTTGATTGTAATTAATCAGATGGAGTTAAACTGCTGCAGGAGCCTGGAATATATTGGATTGTCTCTGGTTTCTCTTGGCATTTTCTGCCTTGTTTGTTTGTATTTCATTTATTTTTGATTTTTTTTTAAAATCATTTTGTTAACCACCTTGTCCTGTATTTCTGCAAGGAACCCCTTTGTTTCTAGGATGAGGTCTCCAACTCATTAGAAAGAGTCAGAAGGTGTTGAGTCATTGTGGGTAGAACAAAGGAGTAGTAAGAGTGAAAAGACAGAGATTGGAGTTTTATGAGACCCCCAAACAGTAGTATGTATATCTTCTACAAATTACAATGGGAGAAGGAAAATGCATGCCAAAACAGCAATATTACAGTATTCATGGGAGATAGTCATGCAGATATATTGGGAAAATCAGGTAGGTGCTGGATCCCAAGAGGAGGATTTCCTATTATACCCACAAGATGGCTTATTACAGCAGCTCCTGGTTGAGCCCAGCTGGGGATCAGCTATTCTTGACTGGGTGTTGTGCAATGAATAGGAATTATTTAGAGCACTTAAGGCAAAAGAACCCAGAGGGGAAGTGATCTTAATATAATGGAATTCGCCCTGAAATGCGAGAAGGAGAAGCTAATGTGAAACGTGTCAGTATAGTTGTAGAATAAAGAGAATTACAGAGGCATGAGAGAAGAATTGGCCTAAATTGATAAGGAAAGAACACTGGAATGGATGACGACAGAATGGCTGGAATTTCGGTGAGTAATCCAGAAGGCACAGGATATATAAGTACTAAAGAGGAAGAAGTATTCCAAAGGCAAGATGATACAACTGTGGCTAATAGGAAGGCAAAGCCAACATGGACACCAAAGTGGAGGCATATAACAGAGCAAAAAATGGTGAGAAGTCAGAGGAATGGGAAGCTTTTAAAAAGCAACAGAAGGCAACTTAAAAAAAAAGAAGGAACAATATGGAATACAAAGGTAAGCTTGCCAATAAAGAGGATACTAAATGTTTCTTTAGATGCATGAAGTGTAACTGAGTGGTGAGGGTACATATCGGACCAATGGAAAACATTGCTGGAGGGGTGGTAATAGAGGCAAGGAGCTGGCGGATGAACTGAGTAGGTGTTTTATATCAGTCTTCACTATGGAAGACACCAGCAGGATGGTGGAAGTCCAGATGTCAGTGGTCAGAAATATTTATAGTACATTACTCGGGAGCAGGTTCTTGGGAAACAGAAAAGTCTGAAGGTAAATATGCCACCTGGACCACATAGTGTACATCCCAGAGTTCTCAAAGAGGTGACTGAAGACATTGTGGAGGGATTAGTAATGATGTTTCAATAATCAATTGAATCTGGCGTGGTTCCATACAACTGAAAATTTGGAATTATCACTCCACTCTTCAAGAAGGGAGGGAGCTAGATGAACAGAACTTATAGACCAGTTAGTCTCACTTCACTCTTTGGGAAGATATTGGAGTCAGATATTGAGCATGTGTTTTCAGGGTATTTTCGGTCATTTTCAGCATGGTTTCCTCAAGGGAAAATCTTGCCTGACAAGTATGTTGAAAGTCTTTGAATTCATTGAAGAAGTAACAAGCAAGATGGACAAAGGAGAATCGGTTGATGCTGTGCACGTGAGGTTTCAGAAGGTCCTTGACAAGGTGCCACACATGAGGCTGCTTATCAAGTTATGAGCCCATGATATCACAGGAAAGATTCTTGCATGGATGAAGCAGTGGCTGATTGGCAGGAGGTGAAGAATAGTAATAAAGGGAACCTTTTCTGATTGGTTGCTGGTGACCAGTGGTGTTCCACAGGGATCTGTGTTGGGACCGATTCTTGTCTGTTATATGACAGTGACTTGGATGACAGAATTGATGGCTTCGTTCCAAAGGTGCAGATGATACCAAGTCAGTTGGAGGGACAGGAAGTTTTGAGGAAATAGGGAGGCTACAAAAGGACAGACAGATTAAAGGAATTACTTTAGTCAGAGGGTGGTAAATCTGTGGAATTTATTGCCATGAGTGGCTGTGGAGGCCAAGTCATTGGTTGTGTTCAAGTCAGAGATAGATAGTTTCTTGATTAGCCAGGGCACCAATGGGTATGGGGTGAAAATAGGGGAGTGGAGATGACTGGAATAATTGGATCAGCCCATGATTGAATGGCGGAGCAGACTTGATGGGCCGAATGGCCTACTTCTGCTCCTGTATCTTATGATCTTATGGTTTGAAGGCGGTGAAGCCTTCAATTCTAATCCTGCTAAGAAATAGACACTACAAGAAGTGCGTCTTTAGAGTGTTACAAGCCTGGAGTATTGTTTTATTCCCTTTCCGTCAGATCAGTGACGCCCCATGTGTCTTACTTGTAAACAACGAAAGCATCAAGATTGCAGCAATACTTCCATAAATGACACACTGAAAAAGATGCTTGTGGTTTCACTCTGTTCCAGAAGATGAAAGAAGCATTTGAAAAGCGTTGCACACTGGAGGCATTCGGAAAGAAAGCTGCAAATGACTTTGATCGTCGTCTCATTGCTTCTCATAACATTTCCACAATGATAGAAATAGTCTGCAAGGTCTCATACAGTTAGTAAGAGATTAATAAGGCCTGCCGTATCGGGTACTCACCACTGTTCTCAAAACAGATACCTGTATTTTAAAATCGATTCCTCTGAGTATTAACTATGTAGCACGTCATATTGATGAAACGAGTGAAGACATTGAGTATCACTATGCACAGAGCTAAAGGAAAACAGAATGTGGGAGCCAACTGTGCGAGACAACGAGGCATTGATAATGGCACATGCACCGTTCATCAAAATTGGAAAAAATGATTCAGAGATTATTGATTGTAAAAGGTTGAAAATAGATATCAACGGAGAATCAGTCCATGACGAGCTCAAAGTGAAATTGATAACAAAATTATTCTGATTAGGAACATGATTTTTTGTCCAACGGATGGAGCACCATATTTAACAGGTTGCCATGCTGGTTTAGTGGAATTTATGAAAATGAAATTGCAAGTCTATTGTGTCATTTATCATTAACATCCCGCAGCTACTGTGCAGCGGGCAGGTGCTGTGAAATCTATGTTTAATGATAAATATGAAGTTAAATCAGAATATTTTTCTCATGTTAGCATATGGTAGCCATGTTTTTACACTATGGGGGCGATGGAAAGTATATTGGGCCTAAGAGGGACGTTGGAAAGTAGGAAGGTGCTTTAGGAGGGCATTGGGCTAAAAAGGTTGGCAAACACTGCTATAGAAGAAAGAGTTAGCCAATGGATGAGCGTAACTGTCCATGGGTGAAATCCCCGCGATCCAAGCAGACTAAATGTCAACGAGAAAGCGTCCAAAGACTGGCTCAAATTTGGAGACGTCTTTCCAGAAACAAAGTGTTTCCCTGTAGTAATACAGGACCAGGTGGTTCAGACACGACATCAAAAATGTACAATCAAAAAAACCTAACAAATTCAAGAAGATAGAAGTAGAATATGCCATGTGAAACCAGAAAATATCCTGCAGTATCCTGCAACAGTTTAATTTAATCTTACACAGGTACAATCAAGTGACAAACATCTTCGACCAAAATCATTCTATACATTATTATACAGTAAATAGAATCCTAATCGAGTTTTGGAGTCTCTTATGACCAATCTATTACTAGAGATGGGGCAATACCTGGTATCCGTCCAGCTCTAATATTACAGGATAATAGGGATGGTTATTCCGAACACACAACGCATGAAAATCAATAAGTGAGAAACACCAGAAATATGCTGACTTGAATGAGGAAAATGAAAGGCTGTGGTACATGAACATTGTCCCATTTGTGATTTACACGACTGGCATCATTCCAAAGTCACCACACAACAGCATTAAACAATTCGACCCGCACGACAATATCTATGTAAATCTCCAGACAGCCACAATACGCAACACCATCAGAATCGGCCGAAAGTTCCAAGCGATTGAGAAATCAGTGGGCTTCTCCGTGTCCATGTCCATACCGCAATTTTTATCAGATTGAGCTGAGATAAAAAATAAAAATAATAATAAATATGCGATTCTACTGGAGTGAATGCAGAGGAGAGTCAACACACAATTTGATCGGATGGAAATTTATTAAAAATCAGGAAGTGAGATGACATTATTTTCTTTGAAGCAGACTAGGCATCGGAGGTTTCCGTGAAAATTTGCGCAATTATGCATGAGTTCTGTGGTGTTAAACATACCCCCGCAACATCTTTGTCTAATGCGACGGACAAGTGCGAGCTTTACTGTAAGTTCGTGCAGTCTGTTGACATTTTTTTTCGCTTCATTCTTATGCAAAAGACCGAAGTAACTAATGAGTTGCATTTTTGCCTGTTTGGTCTTGAATGTTCCCAGAGCCTGTCTCGCTTTGTCATGACCGAAAAGGGTCTGGCGGTGGCGAGCGCGGAAATATGGTGGAAAACTAAACATTAAAGGTAGGATGAGTTTAATAATTGGTAGCAGTGGAGGTCGCGGGTTGCGGGTGTCGGAGAGTCTGTTCCTGTGCTGCGTCTCTCTCTCGGACTCGAAACCAGATTTACTCTCCCCGCTGCCACCTTCTCCGATGATCATTGGTTCTGCAGAGTCAAGATCAGAAACATTGCGAATGCCTCCGAGAAGAGATTAGATATGTTGTTTGTTAATTAATTGAATAATTGACGTGAGCGGATATTTCGCTGTGCTAATGGACTGCTCTCTGAACTTGGACTGAGTTACCCCACAAATAAATGTGTTTGTACAACAGCTTAATATCATCGGCATCTCTCCGGATGAAAAGTGTATTCAGAATCGTTGTGGTCATTCTGATCCAACCCGGCGATGGTGTTATAAAGGAATTCGGCAACACTCACCGACCACAGGATGATGAAGCTTCCGGAGATGGTGAGAAGTAAGATCACAGACCTCCTCCTGCTCTCCATCTCCGGGTCACTGCGGTTCTCCGCCTTGCTCTGACCCCTCAGCCCCTTACGGACGCGACTGGTCACTAACATGTGTCTGACTGTCAGAGCGTTAAACAGGAGTATTAACACGAATGGGAGTAACGGTGTTAGGACGGTAGAAAGCCGGTCATATCCCACCCACTCGGGATCCGTACAGTAGCCCGGTATTTCAGTACAGTCCCGGGGTATAATGTCGACTACTTTTAGAGGACGATATATAAAGAAGAAGGGTACGTTATTAAAACAGATCAGAACGCCGGTTGTTGTCAGAACCACAGCCGCAGTTTTTCCGGTGCAATACTTTGTTCTCCGTTTCTGACAACAAATGGCGACAAACCGATCAAACGTGAAGCTGACGGTGAACCAGACAGAACAGTCTGTGGCTGCCTCTCCCAGGACCGCGATCACACTGCACACGGGGGTGATGTCCAGGAAAGTCCCTGGGAAGTAATAATAACAGACACGCCACAATATCACCGCAAAGACGATGGTCAGTACATCCGCCCCTGCCGTGGCCACCAGGTAGCGAGTGGTGCGGGTGGAGAGGCCGCACTTTCCCTGGGATAGGATCACCATCGCCACTAAATTCACGGGAGAAACAACAGCGAGAGCGAGTGAGTTACTGTCTTTCCGCTCCGTGGGTCTCGGGACAGGGAGATGCTGGAAATGGAGAGCAGCTCATTCCCGGAGGGTTAAAACGGGGAAGGCGGCGATCGCCGGCGCCTCAAAGGTGCTGATGCCGGGAGAAACGTTACGGTCCGGGGCGCTGACTGCACGGCGGCCAGGGTTCGGGAAGGAGGCCGGGATCGCTTTGGAAAATCAGTGTAAATCTCTGTCCATCGGGTTTCTGACTGATGTGCAAAGCCGAGAAAGCCTCGGCAACTTTCTCAGCCACAGTGATTCCCGCGATCCCGTCACATCTGTTCACACTGTCCGGTGCCGCTCAGCCCCGCTGTCTCCGACTTTGTCCATGGACAGTTTCCAAAGCTCGTTGCAGATTTACTTCCCCCGTTCGCAGGCATCGATCTCCTCCTTGGCCTCCGCCCACACGGGCCCGGCTCGGCTCGGCTCGGCTCGGCTCGCTTATTTTAAAATCCGCAGCTACTCTTCGTCGCGGTTCCTTCACACTCTGTCAGGTGATCGGATCAGAAAGTTCCCATGTTGGTTTTATTTAATATTCTCCCTGACCAGCTCCGAATTACTGCGGCGTTACTCTAAATGCTCCGGTGCTGGTTGTCCCGGAGCGGAGTGCCGCCGGTATCTTACCCCGTCTGACCCGTATCGGACCCTGCTGTGTCGGCTCTGAACTCCCTCTTCACCACATCGATATGGAAACAAACCCCGGGAAACAAAAACGCACACTCTCATTTAATTTTTCCAAACCCCCGAAACTCTCGGGTTCTAATATACAGTTGGTGTCATTTTCAGGATATTAATATACATTTTTTGTCAATAAAAGACTCCGGAATGTTGATTTGGTCCCTCAGCCAAATTGTTGACACAGTTTGGGAACAACGGGGCTCCGAGCACTGGTTCCTATAACACCGACTGGGACATCCTGCAGGCCCAAGAAGAGTCTGGTTATTCCTTGTATCTAACACACACAGACACCAGGAACAGCATCAGGCCACTCGGCCACTCTAGCACGTCCTGTCATTCAATAAGACCAGGGCCCCAAACACCACTCCCTTCCCCACTTTGCCCGGACCATCGGCCCCGCTTGCAGGGCAACAGTCTGCCGGTGTTTGCCCCCCAATGTGGTGAATCCCTCTGCTCGCCACCACCGTGGGCTCAGACATTTCCACAGATGAGCCCCTCCTGTCCCCACCGGGACAAACATCCTGTCCGCCCGCTCTCTCACCATCTTCATCCTTTCAATAACCCACCCCCCTCCCTCCCCGGGGAACCGGCATCAAACCGACGGGCCGAGCGTTCTCCTCCTACCTCTCAGCGATACATCAGACTCCGGCCGCAGGAGACGCTTCACAAACGCCCCCACCTTCGCTCGGAGGAAAGAGGAAATGAATCAGAAAGCGGACATTTACTTTGGGATTTGTTCCGCTTTTACTGGGACTACAACACAGAAACAGGCCATTTGGCCCTTCTTGGCTCCGCCGAACCATTTTCTGCCTAGTCCCACTGACCTGCACCCCGACCATATCCCTCCGTACACCTCCCATCCATATACCTGTCCAAGTTTTAACGGCAGCAAGTCAAGTCTGCGGGGTAACGCCCTCTCGGCTGGTCCGCCTCCACTATTGGGCGTAAACAGTGATTGACATTGCCTTGGGCCAATGACTATAGCGCAGCGGCGGTGAGGGGTCTCGTGGTCGGAAGAATCATAGAAAACTACAACACAGAAACAGGCCATTTGGCCCTTCTTGGCTCCGCCGAACCATTTTCTGCCTAGTCCCACTGACCTGCACCCCGACCATATCCCTCCGTACACCTCCCATCCATATACCTGTCCAA
This sequence comes from Mobula birostris, assembly GCF_030028105.1. NCBI lineage: Eukaryota > Metazoa > Chordata > Chondrichthyes > Myliobatiformes > Myliobatidae > Mobula > Mobula birostris. Next base: position 17,010,783 of record NC_092382.1, read on the forward strand.
GTTTTTCTTAAATGTTAAAAGTGAGCCCGCATTTACCACGTCATCTGCCAGCTCATTCCACACTCCCAACACTCTCTGTGTGAAGAAGCCTCTCCCCTCCCCCCAAATGTTCCATATATAACCATATAACAATTACAGCACGGAGACAGGCTATCTCGGCCCTTCTAGTCCGTGCCAAACTCTTAACTTATCCTAGTCCCACCGACCTGCACTCAGCCCATAACCCTCCATTCCTTTCCTGTCCATATATCTATCCAATTTAACTTTAAACAACAACATACAACCTGCCTCAACCACTTCTGCTGGAAGCTCGTTCCACACAGCCACCACTCTCTGAGTAAAGAAGTTCCCCCTCGTGTTACCCCTAAACTTTTGTCCTCTAACTCTCTTGTCCTCTTGTTTGAAGCTTCCCCACTCTCAATGGAAAAAAATCTAACCACGTCAGCTCTATCAATCCCCCTCATAATCTTAAACACCTCTATCAAGACCCCCTCAACCTTCTATGCTCCGAAGAATAAAGACCTAACTTGTTCAACCTTTCTCTGTAACTTAGGACATGAAAACCAGGCAAAATTTTAGTAAACCTCCTCTGTACTCTCTCAATTTTATTGACATCTTTCCTATAATTCGGTGACCAGAACTGTACACAATACTCCAGATTTGGCCTTACCAATGCCTTGTACAAATTCAACATCACATCCCAACTCCTATACTCAATGCTCTGATTAATAAAGGCCAGCAAACCAAAAGCTTTCTTCACCACTCTATCCACATGACATTCCATCTTCAGGGAACTACACACCAATATTCCTAGATCCCTCTGTTCTACAGCATTCTTCAATGCCCTACCATTTACCATGTATGTCCTATTTTGATTAGTTCTACCAAAATGTAGCGCCTCACATTTTTCTGCATTAAACTCCATCTGCCATCTTTCAGCCCACTCTTCTAACTGTCCAAAATCTCTCTGCAAGTTTTGAAAACATACCTCATCATCCACAACACCACCGATCTTAGTATCATCTGCATACTTACTAATCCAATTTACCTCCCCATCATCCAGATCATTAATGTATATTACAAACAACATTGGACCCAGCACAGATCCCTGAGGCACACCACCAGTCACGGGCCTCCAACCTGACAAACAGTTATCCACCACTACTCTCTGGCGTCTCCCATCCAGCCACTGCTGAATCCATTTTACTACTTCCATATTAATTCCTAACAATTGAACCTTCCTAGCTAACCTTCCATGTGGAACTTTGTCAAAGGCTTTACTGAAGTCCATATAGACAACATCCACCATTTTACCCTTGTCAATTTTCTTAGTAACCTCATCAAAAAATTCAATAAGATTTGTCAAACATGACCTTCCACACACAAATCCATATTAACTGTTCCTAATCAGACTGTCTATCCAGATAATTATATATACCATCTCTAAGAATACTTTCCATCAATTTACCCACCACTGACGTCAAACTCACAGGCCGATAATTGCCAGGTTTACTCTTAGAACTTGAGAAACTCAGTTACAGAGAAAGGTTGAATAGGTTAGGACTTTATTCCCTGGAGCGTAGAAGAATGAGGGGAGATTTGATAGAGGTATATAAAATTATGATGGGTATAGATAGAGTGACTGCAAGCAGGCCTTTTCCACTGAGGCAAGGGGAGAAAACAACCAAAGGACATGGGTTAAGGGTGAGGGGGGAAAAGTTTAAAGGGAACATTAGGGGGGGCTTCTTCACACAGAGAGTGGTGGGAGTATGGAATGAGCTGCCAAACGAGGTGGTAAATGCGGGTTCTATTTTAACATTTAAGAATAAATTGGACAGATACATGGATGGGAGGTGTATGGAGGGATATGGTCCGTGTGCAGGTCAGTGGGACTAGGCAGAAAATGGTTCGGCACAGCCAAGAAGGGCCAAAAAGCCTGTTTCTGTGCTGTAGTTTCTATGGTTCTATGGTTTTCTGTGGTAACCCTTTTTAAACAATGGAACCACATTTAAACTTTTTAAACTTTTCCCCCTTCACCCTTAACCCATGTTTTCTGGGTTTTATTTTTCCCTCCTCCAGCCTCAGTGGAAAAAGCCTGCTTGAATTCACTCTATCTATACCCACCATAATTTTATATACCTCTATCAAATCTCCCCTCATTCTTCTACGCTCCAGGGAATAAAGTCCTCACCTTTTCAATCTTCCTCTGTAACTCAGTTTCTCAAGTCCAGGCAACATCCTTGTAAACCTTCTCTGCACTCTCTCAACTTTATTAATATCCTTCCTGTGATTTGGTAACCAAAACTGTACACAATACTCCAAATTCGGCCTCACCAATGCCTTATACAACCTCATCATAACATTCCAACTCTTATACTCAATACTTTGATATACAAGGGCGAATGTAGCAAAAACTCTCTTTACGACCTTATCTACCTGTGTCGCCACTTTTAGGGAATTTCTATCTGTATTCCCAGATCCCTCTGTTCTACTGCACTCCTCAGTGCCCTACCACTTACCTTGCATGTTCTACCTTGGTTAGTCATTCCAAAGTGCAATACCTCACACTTATCTGCATTAAACTCCATCTGCCATTTTTCAGCCCATTTTTCCAGCTGGTCCAAATCCCTCTGCAAGCTTGAAAACCTTCCTCACTGTCCACTACACTTCCAATCCTTGTATCATCAACAAATTTGCTGATCCAATTTACCACATTATCATCCAGATCATTGATATAGATGACAAATAACAATGGACCCAGCACTGATCCCTGTGGCACACCACTAGTCACAGGCCTCCACTCAGAGAAACAATCCTCTACTACGACTCTTTGGCTTCTTCTGTTGAGCCAATGTCTAATCCAATTTACCACCTCTCCATGTATACCGAGCGACTGAATTTTCCTAACTAACCTCCCATGTGGGACCTTGTCAACGGCCTTACTGGAGTCCTTGTAGACAGCATCCACTGCCTTCCCTTCATCCACTTTCCTGGTAGCCTCCTCGAAAAACTCCAATAGATTGGTCAAACATGACCTACCACACTCAAAGCCACGTTGACTCTACATAATAAGTCCCTGTTTAACTAAATGCTTGTAGATTCTGTCTCTTAGGACTCCCTCCAATAACTTACCTACTACTGACGTTAAACTTACCGGCCTATAATTTCCCAGATTACTTTTCAATCTTTTTTTAAACAACGGAACAAAACAAGCCATTCTCCAATCCTCCGGCACCTCACCTGTAGACACCGACATTTTAAATATATCTGCCAGGGCCCCTGCAATTTCAACACTAGTCTCCTTCAAGGTCTGAGGGAATACCCTGTCAGGTCCTGGGGATTTATCCACTTTAATTTGCCTCAAGATAGCAAGCACCTCCTCCTTTTCAATCTGTACAGTTTCCATGATCTCACTACTGATTTCCCTGAATTCCATAGACTTCATGCCAGTTTCCTTAGTAAATACAGATGCAAAAAAATACATTTAAGATCTCCCCCATTTCTTTTGGTTCCGCACATAGCCGACCACTCTGATATTCAAGAGGACCAATTTTATCCCTTACAATCCTTTTACTCTGAATATACCTGTAAAAACTCTTCGGATTATCCTTCACTTTGATTGCCAAGGCAACCTCATGTCTTCTTTTAGCCCTCTTGATTTCCTTTTTAAGTATTTTCTTGCACTTTTTATACTCCGCAAGCACCGTATTTACTCCCTGTTTCCTATATATACATAGAATAGTACAGCACAGTACAGGCCCTTCAGCGGATGGAACACATCACTTGTGACCACCTTTCAGGGCCCCAAACAGTCCTTCCTGGTGAGGCAACACCTCACTTTTGAGTCTGTTGGGGTCATCTATTGAATCCGGTGCTCCCGGTGAGGCCTCCTCTACATCGGTGAAACCCAACGCAGATTGGGGGACCGCTTCATCGAGTACCTCCGCTCCGTCCGCCACAACAGACAGGATCTCCCAGTAGTCACCCACTTCAATTCTGCTTCCCGTTCCCATTCAGATATGTCCATACATGGCCTCCACTACTGCCAGGATGAGGCTAAACTCAGGTTGGAGGAGCAGCACCTCATATACCGTCTAGGTAGTCTCCAGTTCCTTGGTATGAACATAGAATTCTCCAACTTCCGGTAATTCCCTCCCCCTCCCTTCCTCTATCCCTATGTAACTCTGCCTCTACCCCAGCTGCCTATCACCTCCCTCATGGTTCCGCCTCCTTCTACTACCCATTGTTTTCCTGCCCATCACCTCCCTGCTTCCCCTCCCCCACCCCTTTGTCTTTCAAATTCCTGGTTTTTCAACTGAACCTACCAGCCTTCTACTTCCAACCCTCCCCAATCTTCTTTATAGGGCCTCTGTCCCTTCCCTCGTCAGTCCTGATGAAGGGTTCCGGCCCGAGACGTCGATTCATCGTTTCAACGGATGCTGCCCAACCTGCTGAGTTCCTCCAGCATGTTGTGAGTGTCAGTAGGATCTTTATTCTTTTTAAGAATTATAGAAATAGAAGCTTCATAAAACGATTGTGGTAATTTACCTAATCTGATTGATTCTTTGAATATTCTAGACAACCAAGGAGAGAGAATAGAGGAAAATTTTAATTTTATTATTTAAAATTTTAATTTTAATTTTAGTCCGATATTTACATCCTGGATTAAATTGTTATATTACACTCCTGTAGCTTCGGTTTGTACTAATAATCAAAGATCTCCCTTTTATCGTCTATCTCGGGGTACTAGGCAAGGATGCCCTCTTAGTCCATTATTATTTAATATTGCCCTTGAACCTTTAGCAATTGGTATCCGAGACTCGCCCAACATTTTTGGTATTACCCGCGAAAATGAAATACATAAATTATCATTATGTGCAGATGAGTTGTTATTAGATATCTCTAATCCGGAAAAATCAATTCCTGTTATTTTATCTTTGTTGGCTCAATTTAGTAACTTTTCTGGTTATAAATTGAACCTTAATAAGAGTGAACTATTGCCCCTAAGTAAGCAGGTTCCTATTTATGGATATTTGCCATTTAAATTGGTTATTGACTCTTTTATATATTTAGGGGTTAAAATCACGAAAAGGGATGAAGATTTATTTAAAGTTTTTTTTACCTTTAATTAATCAGATTAAACTTTTGTTTACTAACTGATCAACAATGTCTTTGTCACTGATCAGTCGGATCAATGCTATCAAGATGATTATTTTGACTAAATTTTTATATGTATTTCAATTGGTACCAATTTTTATTCCAAAATCTTTCTTTGATAATATTGATTCAAAAATTTCCTCATATATATGGTAGAACAAAAACCCACCAATGGGAATAGCGCAGGTCCTGAATCCTCTGTTGACAGCGGTGGGGGAGGGTCTGGTCACGTGATTAGTAGCCCAGCCGTTAAACTGATAAAGCTCGAGCTCTCCAGCGCGTGGGTGACGTAAGACACGTGAGAGCAGATGTGCGTGAAATGGAGGAGATGCGTTTGAGAGCAGAGTTGATAGTGAAGGAAGGGAAGCCCCTCTCACTCCATCCTCCCACCGCCCCACTAGGAATAGGGTTCCCCTGGTCCTCACCTACCACCCCAGCAGCCTCTGGGTCCAGCATATTATAATCCGTAACTTCCGGCACCTCCAACGGGATCCCACCACTAAGCACATCTTTCCCTCTCCCCCTCTCTCTGCTTTCCACAGGGATCGCTCCCTACACGACTCCCTTGTCCATTCATCCCCCCCCCCATCCCTCCCCACTGATCTCCCTCCTGGCACTAATCCGTGTAAGCAGAACAAGTGCTACACATGCCCTTACACTTCCTCCCTTACCACCATTCAGGGCCCCAGACAGTCCTTCCAGATGAGGCGACACTTCACCTGTGAGTCGGCTGGGGTGATATACTGCGTCCGGTGCTCCTGATGTGGCCTTTTATATATTGGCGAGACCCGATGCAGACTGGGAGACCGCTTTGCTGAACACCTACTCTCTGTCCGCCAGCGAAAGCAGGATCTCCCAGTGGCCACGCATTTTAATTCCACATCCCATTCCCATTCTGACATGTCCATCCACAGCCTCCTCTACTGTAAAGATGAAGCCACACTCAGGTTGGAGGAACAACACCTTATATTCCGTCTGGGCAGCCTCCAACCTGAGGGCATGAACACCGACTACTCTAACTTCCGCTAATGCCCCACCTCCCCCTCGTACCCCATCCCTTATTTATTTATATACACACATTCTTTCTCTCTCTCTCCTTTTTCTTCCTCTGTCCCTCTGACTATACCCCTTGCCCATCCCTTCCCCCCCCGCTTGTCTTTCTCCCCAGATCTCCTGTCCCATGATCCTCTCATATCCCCTGTGCCAATCACCTATCCAGCTCTTGGCTCCATCCCTCCCCGCCCCGCTGTCTTCTCCTATCATTTTGGATCTCCCCCTCCCCCTCTCACTTTCAAATCCATTACTCACTCTTCCTTCAGTTAGTCCTGACGAAGGGTCTCGGCCCGAAACGTCGACTGTACCTCTTCCTAGAGATTCTGCCTGGCCTGCTGCGTTTACCAGCAACTTTGATGCGTGTTGCTTGAATTTCCAGCATCTGCAGATTTCCTCGTGTGTGCATTTTTTTTAGTTTAATTGATTAATTCTGTTTAGATTAGTTTTTTGGGGGGGGGTTATTTTATTTTTCCTTTTTTCATGTTTTTTTTAGATTTTTTCTTTGTTTTGTATGATTCATTTGTATCCTATACGATTGGGAGTTTTATTATTTAAGTATTATCTGGCTTTATAATCACATGCTAATTATAACAATATATTCCCAATAACTTTGTACTACTACTATGTTATGTTTATTTTTATGAAACTAATAAAAAGATTGAAAAGGAAAGAAAGGAAATAGAACTGGTGCTTGCTGAAACCTTTCATGGCGCCGTAATTACCCATAACTCCCTGCGCCCAAAACTTCGCCGTCGTCGAAGCACCGATCAAATGCGCAGGCGTCAGTGTTGTGACGTTGCCGAATATCACGCATGCGCGCAGTACACGGTAGGCCTCAGCAGCCCGATAGCAGGTAAGAACGAGTCTCCAGGGTGCTGGGGAAAGGTGAGGGTTGGGGTGCGGGGGGAGACATGGAAAGGGGAGAGCGGAGGGGGAGGGACAATTGCTGTGACTCCGGACACCATGACCCGCAATCCCGGGATAGTCCTGCTCTCTTCCCTCTCTCTCAGCCCCACCATCCGTACACGGGCCCCAGGGAGCTTCCGGCTGATGAGGGAATGGGAACCGATGGGTCTCTCAGACAGAGCTGAGCTCCAGCTGTCTAAATGCAAGGATCGGGAACTCGGAGAAAGGGAACAAAATCTTTTACATCAGCTGTTGTGAAAATCACCTTTGTTCTGCCTCCAGTCACAAACAAGAGAAAATCTGCAGAGAGGGCACAGTTTTAAGGCGCTTGGAAGCAGGTACGAAGGAGATGTCGGGGTGTTGTGTTCTTTATACGTACCGTGGGTTACTAATAACAAACCATATTCTGCAGAATTGAACTTGTATTTAACAGCAGCAAAACCATGTTTTACACTGTCATGCTTCTCGATCATTCTTCATTTCTGCTCATGTTGGGAACTCTGTCCAGTCACGTCCTGACACGTGACATCACCACAAGGGGTGAGTTTTTTACACAGAGTGGTGAGTTCGTGGAATGGGCTGCCGGCCACTGTGATGAAGCCGGACATAACAGGGTCTTTTAAAAGGCTCCTGGATAGGTACATGGTGCGTAGAAAAATACAGGGCTATGGGGAACTCCAGGTAATTTCTAAAGTAGTGTTCGGCACAGCATTGTGGGCCAAGGGGCCTGTATTGTGCTGTATTGTATTTGTTGTATAAATGGGGAAGTCACTTACCCATGACCTCTGGTTGTCGTCCCACCCAACATCAGTGGAAAAAGCTGCTTGCATTTACCCCATCTATACCCTCATACCTTTTTAAACTTCCAACAAATCATCAAAGCAATGTATAATATCCTTGTTTATGCTTAGAGCCTTTTTTGGATGGATAAGATGATGAGGGGCATTGATCGTGTGGATAGCCAGAGGTTTTTCCTCATGGCTGAAATGGCTAACACGAGGGGCATAGTTTTAAGGTGCTCGGAAATAGATACCGAGGGGATGTCAGGGGTAAGTTTTCTTACACAGAGAGTGATGGGTGTGTGGAATGCACTGCCAGCAGCGGTGGTCGAGCCAGATACAATAGGGTATTTTAACAGCCTCTTAGATAGGTACATGGAGCTTAGAAAAATAGAGGTCTATGTGCTAGGGAAATACCAGGCAGTTTCCAGTGTAAGTTTCATGGTTGGCACAACATTGTGGGCTGAATGGCCTGGAATATGCTGTAGATTTCCATGTTCTATGTTGAACAGTGAAATAACTTTGGCTATCCTACAATCCTCTGATAATCCACCGTCACTAAGGATGATTTAATTCTCTCTGCTAGGGCCCTGACAATTCCTGCACTTGCCTCCCGTAGTGTCTGAGGGAGCACCTTATCATGCCCTGGAGATTTCTCCACCCTAATCTGCCTCAGGATAGCAAACATCTCCTCTTCTTTACCAGGGTCTCAATATCCCTTGAAAACCAAGGTTCCCTACAGTTTCTGTCTTTACCTTTTATTCTGACAAGCACATACCTGTTTTGTTCTATCAGAATTTTGCTTTGAAGGCCTCCCATTTACCAAGCACAACTTTGCCAGAAAGCAGCCTGTCCTAGTCCACAGTGGCCAGATCCTAGTATCTTAATTCCAGGTGTTATTCTATGCCCTGAACACATCTGCCTTTACTATGCTACTCCCTGTATTGAAATATACAGGATTGAGCATATTCACTGCACCATGCTTAACTTTTTCATTCCTGTCTTTGTCTGAGGTCTGAACAACAACTGTCTCCACAACCCCTCCACTATCTGTTCTGTTATTCAGGCTCCCATTCCCCCTGCATCTTTAGTTTAACCCCCCTTACCCCCACCCCACACCATGCAGCTCTATCAGCCCTTTGTGCTTCATCTCCCAGATCAATAAAAAGGAGGTGCATACCAGGTACAGGCAGATAAGAACAAATGGGGTACTTATGAAATACAGGAAATTCAAGTGAACACTTATGAAAGAAATAAAAGAAGGCATGAGGTTGCCCCAGCAGACAAAGTGAAGGAAAATGCTCGTGGATTCTGCAGATATGTTCAGAGCAAAAAGATTGCAAGGGAAAAAAAAACTAATCCTCTGCAAGATCAGAATGGTAATCCATATGAGGAGACAAAATAGATGTGGGAGATTTTTTTCTGCATCTGTATTTACTCAGGAGATGGACACAGAGTCTATAGAAGTGAGGCAAAGCAGCATCAACTTCATGGACCCTGTACAGATTACAGAGGTGGAGGTGTTTGCTGTCTTAAGGCAAATTAGCGTGGATAAATACCCAGGGCCTGACAAGTTGTTCCCTGGGACTCTGCGGCTGACAACTGCAGAAATTGTCGGGGCCCAAGCACAGATATTTAAATGATCTTTAGAGACAGGTGAGGTACTGGAGGATTGGAGGGCAGCCAATGTTGTTCCACTGTTCAAGAAAGGCTCTAAAAATAAACTAGAAAATTATACATTGGTGAGCTTGACATCAGTAGTGGGAAAGTTATTGGAACGTGTGTGCAGGAACTGGAGATATGCTGTAAGTATTTGGATAGGTGGGGACTGATAAAGGATAGACATCAGGGCTTTGTCCATGGTAGGTCATGTCTAACCAATCTTGTACTCTCGAGGAAGTTATCAGGCAAGGCAGTGGATGTTGTCTACATGGACTTTAGCAAGGCACTTGACAAAGTCTCATATGGGAGATTGGTCAAGAAGATTTAGTCATTCAGCATTCAAGATGAGATAGTAAATTGGATGAGACACTGTCTTTGGGAGAAGCCAGTGTGTGGTAGCAGATGGTTGCCTCTCTGACTGGAAGCCTGTGACTAGTGGTGTGCCACAGGGATCAGTGCTGGATCTGTTATTGTTTGTCATCTATATCAGTAATCTGGATGATAGTGTGGTTAACTGGATCAGCAAATTTGTGGATGACACTAAGATTGGTGGTGTAGTGAACAGTGAGGAAGACTATCATGGCTTGCAGTGCAATCTGGATCAAATGGAAAAATGGTTTGAGAAATGGAAAATGGAATTTAATGCAGACAAGTGTGAGTTGTTGCACTTTGGTATGACGTACCAAGGGAGGTCTTTCACCGTGACTGGTAGGGCACTGAGGAGTGTTGTAGAAGAAAGGGATCTGGGAATACAAGTCCTTAATTCACTGATGTTGGGGGAGTCGAGAACCAGAGGCCACAATTTGAGAATAAGGGGTAGGTCATTTAGAATGGAGTTGGGGAAAAACTTTTCCACCCAGAAATTTGTGGATCTGTGGAATGCAGTGGAGGCCAATTCTCTGAATGCTTTCAAGAAAACAGGAGATTTCTTCATGATAGCAGAGTCAAGATATATGGGGAGAAGGCAGGAACGGGGTACTGATTGTGGATGATCAGCCATGATCACAGTGAATGGCAGTACCGGCTTGAAGGGCCAAATGGCCTACTCCTGCACCTATTGTCTATTGAAAATGGTGTCATGGATGTGACGGAAAGAAAGACTTTGGCCCATTGGCCTTCATGAACCAAAGTACTGACAACAATAGATAGATGTTATCTTGACTTGTGGAAGACATTGGTGAGGCCCAATTTGGAGTATTGTGTACAGTTTTGGTCACCTACCTACATGAACATTGTAAAAGAGGTTGAAAGAGTTCAGAGAAAATTCACAACAATGTTGCCAGGTCTGGAGGACTTGGGTTATTAGGAAAGATTGAACAGGTCAGGACTTTATTCCTTGGAACATAAAAGATTGAGGGGAGATTTGATGGAGGTATACCACTATTATGAGGGGTATAGATAGGGTAAATGCAAGCTGGCTTTTACCACTGAGATGGGGTGGGACGACAACCAGAGACCATGGGTTAAGGGTAAAAGGTGAAACGTTAAGGAGAACATGAGGGGAAACTTCTTCACACAGACGGTCATCTGGGTGTGGAATGAGCAGCCAGCACAAGTGGTGCATGCGAGCTCAATTTCAACATTTAAGAGGTTTGTATAGGTACCTGGATGGTAGGGGTATGGGAGTGGGTAGTTTAAATAGTTCAGCACAAACCAGGTGGCCCAAAGGGCCTGTTTCTGTGTTGTAATTTTCGATGACTGTGACAAGAACCTGAAATAATACAAAAATTCCCTCTAAGTTCTTTTAACAGCTGTGCAGACCAACCATTCATCTCAGCAGGAATTTTGTATATGGTGTTAAAACTCTGGCACTTTTAAGTTAATAATACATAAAAGAAAATCCCAGATGCATGACAAGAAAGACAATTTGCCTGATACTGTTTCAGTTACTGTGGGGCCAGGCACCCATGCTGCTCAGCAGGAACAGGGAATAATACCAATGGAGAGAGTCAAACTGAGCCAAGTCACAGATTGGAGATGGCAGAAATGCCCCATTCTTATAGAGACAGGAACAGCATCAAGGAATTGATGGTCATTCCAGATACCAGTACTGTGCCTCGTTAGAAGATGATTTCTCTCTCCAACTTGGGTTGAACCTCACTGTAACAGTGTGATACCAGATCAAACCTTGACAACTCAAGTAATCTCATCTGAAATTTAGTCCTAACCCAGTGATGGATTTTGTAAATCTTTTTACAGGTTAAAAACGAGAAGGAATTTAGCTCCTAGGATCTCAAACACGGCACGCCAGTTTTGCTGTCTCTGTCCAGATGTTTGAGAAGTGGAGCAAGGATTTCAATCAACCACCCTTCCTGCTCAGACTGTGGGGAGGGATTCACTCGGTCATCTCAATTGAAGGTACATCAACAAGTTCACACCAGACAAGGCCATTCATCTGATCTGTGTGTGAGAAGGGATTCAGTCGGTCATCCCACCTGTGGACACACCAGGCAACTCACACTGGGCAGAGGCTGGTCATCTGCTGAATTTGTGGGGAAGGATTCACTCGGTCATCTGACCTAATGGCTCACCAGCGGGTTCACACTGGGGAGAAGCCGTTCACCTGCTCAGTCTGTGGGAAGAGATTCACTGATTCATCCTCCCTACAGAGACATCAGCGAATTCACACTGGGGAGAAGCCATTCACCTGCTCAGTCTGTGGGAAGAGATTCAATGAGTCATCCAACCTACAGAGTCATCAGCGAGTTCACACTGGGGAGAAGCCGTTCACCTGCTCAGTCTGTGGGAAGAGATTCACTAATTCATCCACCCTACAGAGACATCAGCGAGTTCACACTGGGGAGAAGCCGTTCACCTGCTCAGTCTGTGGGAAGAGATTAGCTGATCAATCCAGCCTACAGAAACATCAGCGAGTTCACACTGGGGAGAAGCCGTTCACCTGCTCAGTCTGTGGAAAGAGATTCACTGAGTCATCCAGCCTACAGAGACATCAGCGAGTCCACACTGGGGAGAAGCCATTCACCTGCTCAGTCTGTGGGAAGAGATTCACTGGGTCATCCAACCTACAGAGTCATCAGCGAGTTCACACTGGGGAGAAGCCATTCACCTGCTCAGAATGTGGGAAGGGATTCACTCAGTCATCCAACCTACAGAGTCATCAGCGAGTTCACACTGGGGAGAAGCCGTTCACCTGTTCAGAATGTGGGAAGGGATTCACTCGGTTATCCAGCCTACAGAGTCATCAGCGAGTTCACACTGGGGAGAAGCCGTTCACCTGCTCAGAATGTGGGAAGAGATTCACTGATTCATCCAGCCTACAGAATCATCAGCGAGTTCACACTGGGGAGAAGCCGTTCACCTGCTCAGACTGTGGGAAGAGATTCACTCAGTCATCCCACCTACAGAGTCATCAGCGAGTTCACACTGGGGAGAAGCCATTCACCTGCTTAGAATGTGGGAAAGGATTCACTCAGTCATCCAGACTGCTGGCACACCAGTCAGTTCACAGTGGGGAGTGGCCGTTCACCTGCTCAGACTGTGGGAAGGGATTCACTTGCTCGTCTAAGCTAATGGCTCACCAGCGAGTTCACACTGGAGAGATGCTGTTCACCTGCTCAGTCTCTGAGAAGAGATTCACTGAGTCATCCAATCTAGTGGCACATCAGCGAGTTCACACCGGGGAGAAGCCGTTCACCTGCTCAGTCTGTGGGAAGAGATTCACTCAGTCGTCCCCCCTGCAGAGTCATGAGCGAGTTCACACTGGGGAGAGGCCATTCACCTGCTCAGTTTGTGGGAAGAGATTCACTCACTCATCCACCCTACAGAATCATCAGCGAGTTCACACTGGGGAGAAACCATTCACCTGCTTAGTCTGTGGGAAAAGATTCACTCAGTTATCCACCCTACAGAAACATCAGCGAGTTCACACTGGGGAGAAGCCGTTCACCTGCTCAGTCTGCGGGAAGAGATTCACTCAGTCATCCAACCTACAGAGTCATCAGCGAGTTCACACTGGGGAGAAGCCATTCACTAGCTCAGAATGTGGGAAAGGATTCACTCAGTCATCCAAACTGCTGGCACACCAGTCAGTTCACAATGGGGAACGGCCATTGTTATGAATCCCTAGATTTCGTTTGCTGTGGACTGTCATCTTGAGAGAGAGAGAGATTAAGAATGGAAATCAGTCTGACTTGCAGCTTGTTTACATCACTCACAGCTTGTTTAGTTTTAACCAAGGACACAGGCACTCAGAGTCAGACAGAAATGAAGGAGGACAAATGGAAGGTTCGAAACAAGGGAACTAGTGGCCAAAGGTCACTGTTTCAAACTTTCCTATGCCCACAAAGGTGGGTTAATTATCGATTCAGCATACATTGAATGTGTGGTTGTCACCTCATTTGATCCATAGGAGTGGATCGGATTTGGGGTATCCTGTGAAGGCCACTTATGTGTTAACCCTTGCCTGGGTGTGGTGTGGAAATTCACTTGAAGACGATACCCCTTGTGAAAAGTCACTTTCGGTGATAATTTGTATGTGGATTTGGAACAACGATGGATAAAATCTACAGCGACTGTTCTCTCGTTTTACCACCATGTATGCTGTGGAATTCAACGTTATTGCCTTCTCTCGACATTTACCCTGGATTACAAATATCTCTCTCTCCTCAACTATTCTGTGGTTGAACTGAACTTTCATAGCTTACCATCTCAAGACTCCAAGCCTTGTTTCCCCTGAGCTCAGTAGTTTGGGAGTTATATTTACCCACATTTATACACATAACACTGTTAACTTTTGTTTATCTTGCTTAAGTTACTATATTGTTTGTAGGTACTAATAAAGATAGTGGATTTAACATCAAAAACAGACTCTAGGTGTAGTCTATTGCTGCTGACTCATTTCTAAAGTGTTACGGGGACAAAATTGGGACTTGCATCCGGGATAGGAAAAGATTTGGAGGTGTATTGATTAATTATCGATTTCACTGGAGAAATCCCTTTTGATTTATTTGTGTGTGGAAAATCAGCAGCAATGGATGTTGATAGATTTCTGGAAGCGCCAACCTCTAAGGCACTGAAGGACACCAGAAGTATTGAGTTGTTGAGTATTGTTAAATGGTTAAAACTTGCTAAGGTGAAATCGACAATGAGGAGGTCACAGATGCAGAGGATAATAGCTGAACATTATGTATCTGAGGGTGTGTTTAAAGTGGAGGAGTTGGAGGTGTTTCCTGAAAGTAAACCTAGTGAGCTTGGCCTCCCGTACAAGTTAGAAAAATTCAAGATGGAGGCTGTGGAAAGGCAGAGGCAGGTTGAGGCTAGAGAGGCAGGAAAACAGAGAGAAGAGGCAGAAAAACAGGGAGGAAGCAGAAAGACAGTGGCTGTTTGAACTGGAAAAGATAGAGAGATTGCAGCAAAGGGGTCTAGCATTAGACTCTGGTGATAAATTTGAGGGCAGTCAGGATGTTAAATTGGTACCTCCATTTGACGATGCAGAGGTTGATAAATACTTTCAGCATTTTGATAAGGTTGCTCAGAGTTTAAAGTGCCCAAAAGAGGGTTGGCCTATTCTCTCACAAAGTGTAACTAAGGGGAAGGCTCAGCAAGCCTATTCTGCTTTGACAGTTGATGAAGCAGCTGATTATGACATAGTGAAACAGGCTGTGCTCAAGGCTTACGAGTTGGTCCCAGAAGCATACAGGCAAAAGTTTAGAAATTTGAGGAAACCTGTGAACCAGACTTATATGGTATTTGCTTATGAGAAGTTTGTGTGTTTTGACCGCTGGTGCACATATAAAAATGTAAATGATGATTTTAACAGCTTGAAAGAGTTGGTTTTAATTGAAGAATTCAAAAGGTGCATCCTTGATTTAGATGAAAAGGACACTGCCACTTTGCAGGAGTCTGCTAGATTAGCAGATGAGTTTGCTTTAACCCACAAGGTTATGTTTACCCCGAGTAAGAGTTTCCAAAAGAGTAGCAGGGATAACCAGGGTAAACCAGAAATTAAAGCTGGGACGAGTGACAAGAGTAAGGATGAAGAGAAGCAGTTGAAGGAGAAATATTCTGGTCTCTCTTGTTACTATTGTAAGAAAGCTGGTCATATGGTGGCTAATTGTTCTGTCCTGAAGAAGAAAAAGGAAAAGGAGGCAGTCCCACATGCCTGTGATCAGTATGTTGAAGCACCTATAAACCCACAGGGTTCTGAACATTCTGTTGAGGCTCAGTTAAGGACTGAGAGGTCTGACTGAGTTAAGAAGGGATTCGATCACTTTATGTCAGGTGGGTTTGTATTAGTAATGGAAGGGTCAACCCCGGTACCAGTGAAAATTCTTTGAGGTACTAGGGCTTCTCAGTCACTTATATTAGACAGCATTCTAAAGTTTGGTGATGAGACTGACATTGGTGAGGTAAATCTTATTAAAGGCATTGGGGGCAGCATTGTTTCTGTGCCATTGCACAAGGTAACTTTACAGTCAGGGTTGGTTTCGGGACCTGTTAAGATCGGATTATGCTCCAGTTTACCGGTGGACGATGTTACTTTGCTGTCAGGGAATGACCTGGCAGATGGTAATGTTGTTCCTGCAGTGCAGTCGACAACTAAGCCAACCACTGACGACCCACAGATGGATTTTAACATTTATCCTTCCTGCACAGTAACTCGAAGTACGGTGAAAAAGTCTGCTAATGCAGACGGTTCTGTGCAGCACGATTCTGATACCCAAGGTAGCCAAAATTGGGATTCAGGTTATGATGACTTGTCAGGGAATTTTCTGCCTTCATTGTTTCAACAGGATTCAGGTAGTAAGTCTGATGAGAAAGATTTATCCCTGTCTAGGAAGGAGTTTATAGCAGAACAGAACCGAGACCCTGAGATTGAAGCTTTATAAGAAACATCTTTCTCAGATGATGAAATTAAGAAAATGTCAGTAGGGTATTATCTCAAGGATGGAGTGTTAATGAGGAAGTGGAGGCCACCTGCTATACCTGCGAGTGAGGAATGGGCAATTGTTCACCAAGTTGTAGTTCCTAAAGTTTAATGGACTGAAATTTTAACTTTGGCTCACAGTATGCCCTTAGGTGGCCATTTTGGAGTGAATAAAACTGTAAGCAGGATTATAAAGGAATTTTACTGGCCTAATTTGAGAAAAGATGTTGTGACCTTTTGCAGAACCTGTCACACTTGTCAAGTTGTGGGTAAACCTAATCAGGTCACCCCAGTGGCCGCACTCCGGCCTATACCTGCATTCGGTGAACCCTTTTCCAAAGTTATAGTGGATTGTGCTGGCCCATTACCAAAGACTAAAGCTGTCCATCAGTATTTGCTAACTATTATGTGTACTGCATCCAGATTCCCAGAGGCAATACCTCTCAGAAATATTAAACCTAAAACTGTGGCGAAGGCTCTTAACAAGTTTTTTACTTTATTTGGTTTGCCTAAAGAAATCCAGTCTGATCAAGGAAGTAATTTTACATCTGGATTATTCTAGCAGGTAGTTTATGAACTGGGAACTAAATAAATTACATCCTCTGCGTACCATCTGGAATCACAAAGGGCTTTAGAAAGATTTAATTCTACCCTCAAAACAATGATTAAGACATACTGTGTTGAAAATGGAAAAGACTGGGATGAAGGAATACATTTGCTTTTGTTAACTGTAAAGGCTGATTTATACTTGTGCATTGGGGATACGCCATATCCTACACCGTAGGCCCGATTTAATTTTTGCGTAGCCCTACACCGTAGCGAGTATGCGTAGTTGTGTCTGCATCACTCTGCACTTCACCACCAAAACGCAAGTTGGCGGTGGGGTTTCTCTGACACTGTTGAGCTTCTTCGTGAGAGACATGGATGAGGAAATGCATTTCCAATATCTTCAGATGTCGGCAGGTAGGTTTGACGAGTTGGTTCATTGTCTCCAACCATTTATTTTGCATCAGTGTACAGACATGGCAGAGAAAAGCAACCGGAAATGCGATGCTACCAAGCGTACCAATCACAGTTGTTGCGGTCTGCGTCGCCGCGACGCGTGAGTTACTTTTTAGAGGAGGTGCACGTCACTCTACGGCGTAAGGTACACCGTGGGTATGGCGTAGGGTACATAGTGCCTATGGCGTACACTTGACGCACAAGTATAAATCAGGCTTAAGAGAGTTGGTACAGGAGTCACTGGGCTTTACTCCATTTGAACTTGTATTTGGTCATGGAGTGAGGGGACCTTTGACCTTGTTAAAGGAACAGTGGATTGATGGGGATGTACATGTTAACTTGTTAGACTATGTTTTGAAGTTCAAAAATAAACTATACCAAGCCTGTCGTCTAGCGAGACAAAACTTGAAGATTTCTCAAAGCAAAATGAAGTGTTGGTTTGATAAGCGGACCAAAACAAAAGAAAATACAAGGTAAGGGATAATGTGCTTGCCTTATCTCCAATGTTGACGAATCCACTTCAGGCGAAATTCAACGGACTGTATGAAATAGTCTCTCAAATTAATAATGTGAATTATGTTATTAAAACACACGACTGACGTAAACTAACACAGGTGGTACACATCAATATGATAATGCCTTATTCAGACAAGCAGGCACCATCGGTGAGTGTTGTCAAACATATAAATCTGACAACCCTGAGAATGAAACAATTGACTCGTCGGAGACTTTTCACAAGCCAAACATGGTCCTGGTTAGACTAATGAACTCGGTTGTTCTCGAAAACATTGACAACAAGTTGGCTCATCTGCAGCCAAGGCAACAACAACAGCTGAAGGAATTAATTCAGAAGTTTAAAGATTTATTTCCTGATGCTCCCAAGCAAACCACAGTCGCAGTACATGACGTAGATATTGGTCAAGCCAAACCGATTAAACAACACCCATATCACATGAATGTAGAAAGGTGTAAATTGGCTGAGCAGGAAATTGAATATATGCTGAAAATGGTATTATTAGGCCTTCAACGTCAAATTGGGGCTCACCCTGCATTATTGTGCCCAAAGCTGATGGTAGTGTTAGATTTTGCACTGATTATAGGAAGGTAAATGCAGTAACAAAAACAGATGCCTATCCTATTCCTAGGGTGGATGATTGCATCGATAAGGTTGGAAAAGGTAGTTTCTTACAAAGATTGATCTGTTGAAAGGGTATTGGTGTGTTCCATTGATGGACTGAGGTAGAGAAATTTCTGCATTTGTGACACCTTCTGGGTTGTATGAATACAATGTTTTGCCATTTGGAATGAAATATGCTCCAGGAACATTCCGGAGAATGATTGATTCTGTAATTCAAGGGTTAGGACACACAGATGCCTATATTGATGACTGAGTCACAGGGAGTGACACTTGGGAAGAGCATATCTCTGTAGTAGAAGAGCTGTTTGACAGGCTTTCCAGGGCCAACCTTACAGCTGACTTAGCTAAGAGTGAATTTGGCCATGCCACTGTGATCTGTCTTGGCTGTGTTGTAGGTCAAGGCAAGTTGGCTCCTGTGCAGGCAAAATCCAGGCCATTTCTGAAGTTCCTATTCCGACTGTGTGATGAAGGCCCGTCACTGATTACAGACGTCTCATGGCACACTCAGTAAAACACTCAAAGGGTCATCCACACACATTATTCCCTCTGTTATTGTGGTGAGTGCACATGTCACAATAAATCAACAGTCACAATTTTACACTCATCCCCAGCAGTAATAGGTATGAAAAAAAGAAACACACTATGTCACAGTTTTATTATCTCAGGTCAATTTATTCATAGTCATCTTTCCAATAAGTGTTTTGCCGAAGTGTCATGATAATCTGACGTCTCTCTCCTCCACAGTCACTGGGTCTGAAACAGAGCTGCTGCATAGAGCTGTCTTATATAGAGGCAGCAGCAACCTGCACAGGTGTGCCGATGGTGGAGGATACCATCTTTACCTGGGACAAGGGTTATGTTACCTAATTACTCATCTTGTGGTAAAGTTTTGGGGTTTATACAAGTTATTTAACCTGGAAATGGTGAATCCTGTGATGAAGTCTATGTGTTTATTGTGAGAACTGGTGGTAGAGTTTCAGATTGTGTGAAATGGAAGATAATTGAGTTAATTAGCTTTTGGTTAGTCTGGGGGGATTGGCTTAGCAGTTATAAGCCTCGAGTTACCAAGGCTTTGGGTTCTTTTTTGTCTAGTCTGAGGGTGGCTGTTAACCAGACAGGTGACAATTGCAAGCTGTGTGTGTGTGTGTGTGTGTGTATATATATATATATATATATATATATATATATATATATATAGTTTTTTTAAATTTCTTGTTTTGATGTGGACATCCAAGTTTTTCTTTTTCCACTATTTTTGTAAATAAAAGCACCTCAATCTATTTTTGCCACTCAAGCCATCTTGTTATTTTTCTTAGACAGTTGACCCACAGTTTTTGTAACAGACTGGTAAGAAGGCTCTTAGAAGGTTTCTGGGAATGGTTGGATATTATCGTTAGTTCTGTAAGAACTTTGCTGATATCGCTCTTCTTCTGACTAATCTCCTGAAGAAGGGTGAAAAGTTTGTTTGGACTGAGCCTTGTCAGGAAGCATTTGATCGATTGAAAGTTATTATTTGGGATGAGGCCAATCAATGTAGTGTCATCAGGAAATTTAATGAACAGATTGGAGCTGTGGGTGGCGACACAAGTCATGGGTGCACAGAGAGTAAAGGAGGGGGCCAAGGAGACAACCCAGCAGGGCATGTGTGCTGAGGGTAAGAGAGACAGAGGTGAGGGAGCCCACTCTTACCACCTGCCGGTGATCTGACAGGAAGTCCAGGATCCAGCTACACAAGGCGGGGGAAGGCCGAGGTCTCTGAGCTTCTTGTCGATACTTCACGCTTTCATATGGCTAAAGCTCTGCCCATGACTGCAAGAAACTGCAGGGAACTTTGGTCTCATCTGGAAACATCATAGAAACAAGCCTCCCCTCTGTGGACTCTTCCTACACTTACCCTGCCTCGGAAAAGCAGGCCGTGTACTCAAAAATGCCCACAACTTTGGATATTATTGCTGCAACCCAATCCCCCATCGGGGAAGAGATACAAAAGCCTTAAAGTGCGTACCACCGGGCTCATGGACAGCTTCCTGTCTGCAGTTGTAAGCCAAATTAATGGTCTCCAGTCCAATAAGATGGACTCGACCTCACAATGTTACTCGACGTGACCCTGCCCCATATGTCTATCTGCACTGCACTTTCTCTGCAGCCATAATGCTTTGTTACAGTTATTGTTTTGTCGTATATCAGCTCAATGTACTGTTGTAATGTATTGATCTGTGTGGATGGTACGTCAGGCAAGATTTTCACTGTAGCTCAGTACGTGATAAGAATAAACAAATTCCCCCTTTTAATTTTGTGGAAATATTAGATAGACTGAGCTTCTGCTTTGGAACCACAGAGGGAAACTTAACACAACTGAGGAACACAAATAAATAGAAAAGGCTTCAATCTCGCATTACGATCTGCAGTAACTGGGATCAGGTGACCGGTGGTGGGTCTCCCAGACCAATTATCAGAATCAGGTTTAATAGCACCGGCAGATGTCATGTAATTTGTTGTCTCTGCGGCAGCAATAGAACCTAATTCATAACAATAGATTTTAAAAATTGTGATTTAAAATAAGAATATACATATTAAATAGTTAAATTATATAAGTAGTACAAAACAAAAAATTTAAAAATGTAATACTGTAAACTATTTTAATTGTGTGGAACTATTTGACTGAATGGGTTGTTGCTTTGGAAATTCTGGAGTGAAGCTGAACTAAACTGTACTAAAGTATAACTAAACTTATGAAAAGCTCAGATAAATACAAAAGGCTAAGTTCTCACATAAATGGGTCATATAGCCAGAAACATTGGCTGCTCTTCAGCAGGTAAAAACAGTGGAATGAGGCCTAATCCCAGGCCTCAGTCCAGTGGTTATGGTTTGAGGCCTAGAACGAGGTGAGAGAAAGCATTTGGCACGGACTAGAAGGGCCGAGATGGCCTGTTTCCATGCTGTAATTGTTATGTGGCTATATGTAAACATGCTGAAAATATTGCAGAATAAAACATTGTCCACCCACAACGAGAGGACGTGACAGATCCGGATCTCACTGCCTTGTCTGAACGGGTGAAAGATGAAGCTACACGGACACGGAGAGCAGTGAACTACAGATGATGCAGGTCTGTGGAAAAGCGTGAACAGGAAATGGGATCACATGACGGGTGGAGGGTCTCCCATCTGAACCGGTGACTCTGCTCCTCGCCCCTCACACGCTGTCTGACCCACATCATTCCATATTTACACCAGATACATTTTTACTTTTTCCTCCGGATCTTCCCTGTCCCTTTCCCTCCACCCCCAGGTCACAGAGTCACAGGCTCGATTCCCATTCCGGTCCAACACACAATTCAGAACCAAACTGGAAATGTGCAGGTTTCATTTAAATCAGTTCTGTTTATAAACACTAATTTCTATTCACATTCCTCCAGCCTCACTGGACAGGAACACTGAAACATCAAGTGAGAAACAGCAGGAGGTGGCCATTCAGCCCCTCTAACCATCAACAAGATGACGACTGCTCTCCCATCTCAGCCACGTTTCTGCCCGATCCTCATTTCCTCAATCCCTCCGGTCTGCACACATCTGCCGGCCTCTGTTTTATGTGAAGACGATCACCGAGTCTTCACCGGCCTCTGTGGTGGGGATTTACAGACATTCACCACCCTCGGAATGGAGACATTTCCCCTCATCTCAGTCCCAGACAGTCCACCCCCTTTTTCAGAGACTGGGATCCCTGGTTCAGCCGGTAATGATGTTGTGAATTTCAATGTGTTCACCTCTCAGTCCTCGATTCTCTAAATGAAAGGGTTATCACATTTGATCTTTCTTCATATGATGACCCCACCACTCCAGGGATCAGTCTGGTGAATCTTCATTGCACTCTCTATAACAAATACTCTCTAACCTCTTTGTTAATCCTCTATGGAATTAATTTCCATCTTCTGCAGCCCCGTGTTGCCCCAACCACTCACCTCCCACCCCCGTCACTATTTCCACCTTCCCACCTCCCCCTCACCTGGATCCACCTCTCACTCCCCAGCTCTTGCCCCATCCCCACCCCTCACCTCTTTTCTCGGACTATTTCCCGTCCACTCTCAGTCCAGAGGGAGGGTCTCGGCCCGAAATGTTGACGGTCCATTTCCCTCCACAGATGCTGCCCGACCCACTGAGTTCCTCCGGCAGTTTGTTCTTTGGTCTGTGTGACCCGTGTTAGTGTGGGGAGCGGGATTTTACACCATATTCCCGGTACAGTCTCAACAAAACACAAATAATTGTCACTTTGCCCGGACCATTGGCCCCGCTTGCAGGGCAACAGTCTGCCGGTGTTTGCCCCCCAATGTGGTGAATCGCCACCACCGTGGGCTCAGACATTTCCACAGATGAGCCCCTCCTGTCCCCACCGGGACAAACATCCTGTCCACCCCCTCTCTCACCGTCTTCATCCTCTCCCTCCCCGGGGAACCGGCATCAAACCGACGGGCCGAGCGGTCTCCTCCTACCTCTCAGCGACACATCAGACTCCGGCCGCAGGAGACGCTTCACAAACGCCCCAACTTCCCTCGGAGGGAAATGGAAATAAATCAGAAAGCGGACATTTACTTTGACGGTTGTCCCGCCGTGACGGAAAGTTCGGGAGACGGTGTCAGCGGGGTAACACCCACTCGCCTTGTCCGCCTCCGCTATTGGTTGGAAGCAGTGATTGACATCGCCTCGCACCAATGGGAATAGCGCAGCTCCTGAATCCTCTGTTGACAGGGGTGGGGGCGGGGCTGGTCACGTGATTAGTAGCCCAGCCGTTAAACCGACCAAGCTCGAGCTCACCAGCGCGTGGGTGACGTAGACACCGCGCACGTGACGGCAGATCCCCGTGTGGGGAGCCCATGTGTGACGTCAGGCGTGTGGGTGCGCCTGTGTGACGTCACCTGTGGGGGAGCGCTCGTAACAACAGGTATTCCACCCCCGGAATAGTGGACTCCTGACTGGTACTAGGAAAGGGTCTGGCCGACAGGAATCCAGAATAAGTGTCCACCTTTGTCAAGACATATTTATCATTCTTATGTGGGGGCAGGGGTCCAATGTAATCAATCTGACATACTTTCGCCGGGTACGGAGCCTCTCTTAATATGGCCAAAAGGTCCACGCGAGACAGAGCGAGACTTGACTTGCTGGCAGATAGGACATTCCGACACAGTAGTCCGACAGTCATCCACCGTCAAAGGTCTCGTCCCCACTCTCGCGTCCCCTTCTCCGCGGGACGGCCGGACTGTTCGTGGGCCCATCTAACTAGAGGCACTGTAATAGCAGATACCGCAGCCAAGCCGTCTACTTGATTATTGTGGAGCGTCGTAATGTCCTCCTGGTGGGCATTCACATGATACACATAAATATCGCGCCTCCGCACCTCTTGTCATACCTGCTGCCAATATTCCTTGCCCCAGATAGGTTTATTATGACCTGCCCACTGGTGCATCTGCCAGCTCACCATACAGACAGCCATTCCATTAGCCACCGCCAACGAGTCGGTATATATTCTAATTTCCTTGGTGGGGAGGGAAGAGGGCAGGGTAACCGCCACAAGTTCCGGCAGCTGACTGGATCCGTCCTCTCCTTCTTGTATTAACTGAGAATCGTCCGAGGGTCGCAGGGCAGCGGCCTTCCACGGTTGGCCCTCTCACACCCAACGGTTCCAGCCGTCCGTAAACCAGGCACCAGCCTTTTCACCCGATGTCAATTCCTCGTACGGCCGGCCCCATCGAATGGGGGAGGGTTCGAGAGGGGGAGCCGCCTTCTCTTCCTCGGTTCCCGCTGTCATAGGTCATCTGGCTACTTGTTCCTGAAGACGGCTGACTCCTTCGGATACTTTAGCGGCCCGGTCCTGTATATACCATTTCCAATTCCATATGGATGACTGCTGTGCACGCCCCTGCCTCATCTTCGCATCTGGGGCGAGCACCCAGGACATAATAGGCAAATCAGGTCGCAACACCGTGGAGTCTGATCCCGTGATGGACTCCATTTCCACCAGGGCCCAGTAACAAGCCAGGAGCTGTCGTTCTAACGGGGTATATCGTCCGGCAGCCTCCGGTATAGTGCGTGATCAGAACCCGAGGGGCACCCTCCTCCCATTCTGCAGCTGCCACAGACTCTACACGGCCACGTTATCGTGAACAAACACCCGTAATTCATACGGGGCCCCCGGGACCCGAGGTGAAAGGGGAAGAGTCTGTTCAGCTGCTGTTTTGGCCTGCTCGAATGCCTCCTTTTGCTCATCTCCCCATGTGAGTTTGCTCTTCTTACGAGTGACCGCGTACAGTGGTTTCAGTGGGAGAGTCAATTCGGGAATATGTCTTCTCCAATATACCAATAACCACATAAAGCGCTGAACTTCTTGTTTATTAGCGGGAGTAGCTGTGGTTTGTATTTTATTTCGTACCTTTTCCGGTATAATCCTCTCCCCAGCATGCCAGTGGATGCCCAGAAACGTCAGGGATTGACTGGGACCTTGAACCTTATCTTCATTC
This sequence comes from Mobula birostris, assembly GCF_030028105.1. Lineage (NCBI taxonomy): Eukaryota > Metazoa > Chordata > Chondrichthyes > Myliobatiformes > Myliobatidae > Mobula > Mobula birostris. The sequence goes on from NC_092382.1 coordinate 17,035,875, forward strand.
ACAGCCCATCCCCTCTCTCACACACACAGTAACAGGGACCGCAGCGCCTCTGCGACACCCTCCCCGTCCGGTCCCTGTAACATGACATCATCGATGTAGTGGTGAACTCCGACGTTAGGGGGCAGTGCGCAGGTCTCCAGATCACCTGCCACTATCCCGCGGCATGAGGTCGGACTATGGACAGGTCCCTGTGGCAAACGAGTGAAGGGATATTGCCGACCGTTCCAGGTGAAAGCCAACTGCTCCTGTGATTCCTCCTCCAAGGGAATCGAACAGAAGGCGCTGGCCAGATCAATAACAGCATACATCGACCATCTGCATCATCCGGAATATCATCTACCAGCGTCACTATGTCGGGCACAGCAGAACTCAACGGGGAAGAGTATCGATTCAATTGTCGATAGTCAACAGTCATTTGCCAGGACCTGTCTGGCTTCTTTATCAGCCAGACTGGGCTATTGTACGGGGACGTGGCGGGTCGAATAACCCCAGCTTGCTCCAAGGAGGCAATAGTTTCAGTCATTTCCTTGTGACCTCCCGGGATCCGGTATTGTGGAACCGACACTATCTGCGTCGGTGGAGGCATAAACAGGGGCTCCCACTTTGCCCTCCCGACTACACCCGCATGCTCCGGATCCCAAAACTAAAGGTCCCTAACGATGTCTTCAATTGCATTCCCCGTAACGCATTCATTCCGAAGATACGCTTGGTGGTTACAGCAATTAGGACAGACACAGAACGCGGGACGTTTTTGTCAATCGTTACTCATACCGTTACTTCCTGGGCCCTAGTAAGGGCACTACCCCCACCCCCCATCCCTTCAATATTATACTCGGGTCCCCTCCACTTATCGGGGTCTCCCGGGATCACAGTATGTTCTGCCCCACTATCGACCAGAGCAACAGTCCGTTGATAATTTCCCTTAGCCCAATGGACATAATGGTATATAACGCCTACGGTGCCCCCGGGTCCACATCGAATGGATCTCATATGTCGGGGAAACCCGGTCATCCCACTAGGTCCGGGAGGGTTTGGGAGGCCGCCATTTCCCGGTCTCCTCCTGTATGGCCTTTTTCATTACGTCCTGCAATCCAGCTGACGATGGGTACAGTGAGAAGGCAGGAGGAGCAGGAGGGTCCACCGGCGTCTTCCCAGCTTCCATGTGCTCACGATACATAGCATACAATACACTAGTCGGCACCCCGTCAATCTTCTCCTTACCGACGCCTGCTTTCAAAAGGGTAGCGAACATCTCCCCTGCGCGTCAGGGCGGGTTTCCTAGTCCCATTGGTACCGTTAGTACCTTCCCCTCCAATATTCGTTAGCCGTGTCGAACGGACTCGGGGTTTAACCACCTGCAAGTCCGAAAGGTTCGCCGAAGCACTAGTCACGTCCTCCACATCCTCCTGAACTGAGGGCCCCAACAATGCAAGAGCCACAGCCCGAATGGATGGGGCGGCTGACCGCACCAATCTCGTGTACATCCCTCCGGTGAATTCCTCTTGGTCGGGATCTCGACCCTGCCGCCACTGTGCGTCCCAGTCCCCAGACATCCTATTGACCAGGGCCTGTTGTCTTCAGCGGTGAATGCCTCAGCGGCAGTCTCCCAGTCCCACTGTACCTGTGAAAGGTTATACCAGCACCTCTATCATCCCACAAGCGGAGTAACCATTCCGCTAGCGACTCCCCAGACCTTTGCTTAAAACGGACAGCCATCTCAGATAGCTCCTTATCATTATACTCGAGAATCTGTACTCCCGGCTGCCCAGGTACAGTCTTTTGAGAATTCATCACAGCAGGCCGAGCCTACAATGGTTCTGGGGGAAAAGCAGTTTCCCCCTCACCAAAGGACCCATTATCATTATCATCATACCATATATCCCCATCCCAGGTATCTGGATCTCCCTTGGGTAACAACATTGATCTTATCTTCACGGCATCGGGGGTATAATTCTGGCGGCGAGCGCCTCCTGATGTTTAATTTGCACTAGCCTACATGCCATCTGAATTCCCTTCTCCTCAGCTTCCTGCGCCCTATTCTGACTGGTCCTCACCACCTCAATCATGACTGAGCACCTCTCCTTCACAGCAATCCGTCATCCCTCAACGTATCTCTTTCTTGTTCCACCTCACGGGTCCTTTCCAACTGTTGGCGCAAGGCTGTGGCCAGCAGCCAATAGTCATCAGTATGAGAACCTTGTTTTGATGGAAAATTTATTTCTCGCAACAGACTAGCCATCTTACCTCCCCATTTCTCGCCAGTATTATCTAGGTGATCATCCCAGCTTATGGGAGGTCCCAGCTCAGCAAGGGTGCTAGCAAGCGCAGCAAACCCATCAGTATTATCCGCCCACCTTCTTCTTACAGAAACATCTGACTGATGCTAAGCTGGGACACATCATCAGTGATGTTACCTGGGGTCGTCAGGTGTTTCGGGTCTTTCAACATCATACACCCTCGCCCAGGCGACCCAACCGGGGTTGATCAGACCCCGGCCTGTGTCCTAGCAGCAACACACGGATCTGCCCTCTTTATCCAGAGCCATCTTGACGCTTTCTCTGCCGCATCTATGGTGGTAGAAATGGCTCTCCTTCTTCTCCCTCCCATGATTCCAAGTGCAGTGTGTACTTTGCAGAGCGACTGGCCTGCAAAGCCACGACACCCGACCTCCACGGGCCAGCACTCTGCTCTCCAGCCTCTTCTCTGCAAGTTGTTCTTCAGATCTTCATACTTGGCTCTTTTCTGCTCGTAGACCCCCTCCATGCGTTCTTCCCGCGGCACGGTAAGCCCAAGCATAGGGACGTGCTTCAATGAGTCGGACCACAACACAGTGTCGGGCCGCAGTGTAATCTCTGTGATGTGGGGAGGAAACTGCAGCTGTTTTCCCAGGTCTGCTTTTCGCCCCAGTCCTGCGCAGTGAAGAGCAACCCGGTTGCTTTCTGGTGTTCTGTTGGTCTTTCCCCCTCTTTGACAAAGCAGATGGTATTCTTGACCGGACTTGTTTTCCGGCAGATGTTAAGGGTGCTGCAGGTAGTTCCTCCGAGTACTCGCTTCATTGTTAATACAGAGAAGGAAATAGAGAGTTGTGAGAAATGCTTTTTATTATACATACCTACACCACAAACAGGTAGGGCTAACTTAAGCAACCCCTGGTAGTCTACACCTCCGAGTATACTTAGCAACGTCTGCGTGGTCCCTGAGGCAGGCGATCGACCGTGGACTGGCTGGGGTGGAGGTCCTTGGCGCCGGTTCGGCTGCTCGGCCCGAAGCTGGGGCCCAGGCGAGTGGCCGGCCCAAGAAAGCACTCTCCCACCTTTATACCTGTATCGCCATCCCCCCCCCCCCTCCAGTCGATGGTCGGGTGACAGGCAACAACCGGCCGTTGCCTCCTTCAGGGACAATACATCCTGTTAATCTTACAAACAAACAATGTTAAAAAAACATTCTTTGGAGACAAAGTGATTAATTACTTTTACACAAATCAGAACTTTCAGCTTGCTCTGAAGCATATGATCGGTAGACCAGAGTCACATATAATGTTCTCCCGTTATCTAGTATCAAGGGTCAATCCGCCCAACAACATAACAGACCCACAGATTCGTAATTGTTAATCATTTCTCTGCCGTGCCAATTTTCATACATCATATGCTTACCTACACAAGTAGTTAAGGGGGATTTTATTTAGTCAGAGAGCAGTGAATCTGTGGAATTCTCTGACACAGACGGCGGTGGGGGCCAAGTCTGTGGGTACATTTAAGGCAGAAGCTAATAGTTTGCTGATCAGTCAGGGCATTACAGGATATGCCGAGGAGGCAGGTGTATGGGGTTGAGTGAGAACCGGGATCAGCCATGATAGAATGGCGGAGCAGACTTGATGGGGCTGAATGGCCTAATTCTGCTCCTATGTCTTATGGTCTTATACTGCTAGTGTCTTACACAGTGAAGATTGACACAAAATACTTATCACATTCGGCTGCTGTTTCTTTGCTCTGTTACTAACTCGCAGCATCATCTTCCAGCGGTACAATATCAACTCTTGCCTCTCTTTTACTCTTTATATATCTGAACAACTTTTGATACTTGATATTATTGGCTCACTTACCTTAATTTTTCATCTTGTCTCCCCAGAGTGACTTTTTTTTTTCCCAGTGGTCTCCTGTTTGTTATACAAAAGCTTTCCAATTCTCTAACTTCCCACTGTTTTCTTGCTATATCATATGACCCCACTTTTGCTTTTATCAAAAACAGGAGAAAATCTGTGGATGCTGGAAATCCAAGCAACACATACAAAAAATACTGGAGGAACCCGGGAGGCCGGGCAGCACATATGGGAAATAGTAAACAGTCGACGTTTCGGGCCGAGACCCTTCATCAGGACTGGGGGGAAAAAGATGAGACGTCATAGGAAGAAGTGTGGGGGTGAAAGGGGTGGAAGAAGTGGTAGGTGATAGGTGAAACTGGGAGGGGGGTGAAGTGAAGGAAAAAAACTTCTTAGGATATAATTTCCTTAACGATTCTTGAAAGATCAATGCTAATGCCTCCACATCTCCTCAGCCACCTCTTTCAGATCTCTGGGGTGAACACCATCTGGTGCAGGTGACCTATTTATCTTCAGACCATCTCTGTTTCCCAAGAACCTTCTCCCGAGTAACGTAACTTTATACATTCTGACCACTGACATCTGGGAATTCCATATTCCTGCCAGTGTCTTCGACAGATAAGAGTGATATACAATACTTATTCAGCTCATCTGCCATCACCTTGCACCCCCAGCCCATTACTACCTCTCCAGCATCATCTCCCAGTGGTCTGATATCCACATCCGCCTCTCTTTTACACCATATGTGCCTGAAGAAAAAATTGGTATCCTCTTTAATATTACTGGCTAGCTCACCTATGTGTTCCATCTTTTCCTTCTTAAGTAAATTAACTGCATTCTGTTGGTTTTTAAACACTTCCTAATCCTCTAACTTCGCTCTCTGCCCTCTCTTTGGTTTCTCTTATCAGCCACGGTTTTGTCCCCTTACCTTCAGAATACTACTTCCTCTTTGTGATGTGTTCACTCTCTGCCTTCCGAATTGCTTCCAGAAATTCCAGCCATTGCTGCTCTGTTTTCATCCCTGCCTGTGTTCTTTTCAAACCAATTTTGACCATTTTTTTTCTCTCATGCCTCTCGAATTATTCCACATCTGACTTTAGCTTCTGCTTCTCTAATGTCAGGGTGAATTTGATCATATTCAGATCACTTGCCCCCAAGTGTTCTTTGAATTTAGTGACCTAATTAATTCCAGTTCATTACAACACCCAATCCAGAAGAGCTGATCCCCAAGTGGGCTAAACCACGAGCTGCTCTAAAAAAACATCTTGTAGGCATTCTAGGAATTCCTCCTCTTGAGACCAACACCATCCTAATTTTCTGAATCACCTGCATGACAATCCCCCATGACGATTGTAAGATTGCCCTTTTGGCAGGCACTTTCTATCTCCCATTGTCATTTGTGGACCACAGACTTACTGCTGTTTGGAGGTCTCTACACAATTCCCATCAGGGATTTTTTTTTACATTTGCTGTTCCTTAATTCTACCCACAGAGATTCTACACCTTCCAACCCTATGCCACGTCTTTCTAATGATTTTATTTAATATTTTACCAACAGAGCCACACAACCCCACTACCAGCTTGTTCTTTCAACAAATATATAAGTATCTGGGAACAAGAGGACCTGCGGATGCTAGAAATCTGGAGAAATACACACAAAGCGCTGGAGGAGCTCAGCATGTCAGGCAGCATCTATGGATGGGAATCAACATTTCAGGTGAAGACCCTTCATCGGGAATCTTGATATCCACGCATCTGGAATATCAACAATCAAAAACGATAGAAAGTAGTGTGAAATAAGGAAAACCTTTGACAAAATTTAGTTCAAGGGTTAAAAAAAACCTGCCAAACAGAGCACAATAGTTAACAAATACAACAAAGGCAATAAACACTTTCATCAATACCGACATTGACGTTTTTAAAATAAAAAAATGTCTTGGTGACATTTCAATCAGTAAAATCTACAAAGGTAACTAAGAAATTTAGAAAACTTTAAAAAAGAATACGTACACTCAGACCCACTTAGATTAACACTATCTTGGACAGAAGGAGGAAGAGAAATAACATACATGAAAAAAAAATCACACAACAGTCAGATAAAACTTCTAAGTATATATTTTCATCAAAAATGAACTGGATTCAACACTCCATGTGTGTGTATGCAATCATGATAAGAAATACAGACCAGAAAACAAAATGAGAGGCCAAAACAGAAAAACGAATCATCACTATGGATGAAAACATTAACCAGTGGAATGAGTATGACCCTCCATCGGAGACATCCCAATGATCTGAGCAGAGGAGGTGACAAGGAAGCATCGAGCACCTGACTGAGTTTTGGAGACCTCTTCCTAGAAACAGAGGGGTTCCTTGCAGAAATACAGGACAAGGTGGTTAATAAAAAGAATTCAAAAATCAAAAATACATAAAATACAAACAAACAAGGCAATAAATGCAGAAAATGCCAAAAGGAACAAGACACAATCCAACACATTCCAGGATCCTGCAGCAGTTTAACTCAATCTGATTACTGACAAAGTTACAATCGAGTGGCAAATATCATTCACAAAAATCTTGCTTTAAAATACAAACTCATGAATGCCCTCGATCACTTCATAAAGGCACCATAAATTCAAGCCTGATCCAGTTTTACAGTTAAAATATTACAAATTATATGAAAAGCAATACATTTTTTCAGATAGGACAATCCATAATAACCAACCAGATATAATATTACAGGATAAACAAGCAGGAACAACTTCCTCAATAGATATAACCATTCCAAACACACACACGTTCCCTGACCAATGGTGCAGCTCACCACAGGTTTTGTTTGTGTCGTCAGTCTGACAACTGAATTATTTTCCCTGTCAATCAGCTTCCAAATGTTGCTACTCTAATATCATTTGTTGCCACGCCCCACTGCTGATTCCCTCTTCATCATACATTCTTACCCCAACCATCGTCCAGAGCCCCAAACTCTGTCCTGTGCGGACTCGACTCTGGTTTCTGAACCTGCTCCGTTGAACATCCAACTAATGGTTTCCCATTCTGTTTTCAGTCTTTAGAGGACAGTGGTGTTTTCTAACAACCGTTTAGAAGCAGGGGAAATGACCCACAATGTGGAAATGAGCCCAAAATAAGGAGGTTAACTCCCAATATCATTCTTCCTCAGCCCAGAGATTTGAGGGGTGAAGAACATCTCAGAAAGAACTGCAGTCAGCTCGACTTTTTCAGACCGCAGAAAATTCAACGGAAACCTCTTCACCCACAGAGTGGTGACTATTTGGAACTCATCCACAGGGAAAACCAGGGGTGAACAACAGGGGAGGATTTGAAAGGACTGTCGTGGAACAGGATCACTGGCAGGGTCCAGCCGGCCTGAGTTGACTCTCTACTGTACACTAGGTGTGTTATAAATTCACTAAGTACCGGAGACGGTGTTTAAAATAGAACTGATTTATTTGTCACAGAACTAGTACCATTAAAGGTGAATATGTAGAAGAAACTCCTCCCATGCCCAGTGACCAGGGTGCAGAACTGGGTGTGGTGAGCAGCAACAATAATTGCAGAGTTCAGCACCTACAGTCACTCTCGAAACTGCATTCAGCAACATCTGGCATGCAGCTTACTGAAACTTTCTCCCCAGTGTGAACCCCGTAGTGTGTCATAAGTGTAACATGCTGTAAGGTTTCACTGCTAACGTAATGGCCTCTCTGTAATGTTTCACTGCTGAGGTTTGTCTGTAGCAGCAATGTTTAGGTTCATTATCATCATCATCAGGTGCCAAGCCCAGCTTGAGCTTTGACTGCCATGGCCCACACACTCCTGTTTCGGGTCAAGTGGATCAATTCATTGGTATTCATTTCCAGTTCTCTGGCTGCTGTCTCCATCATCATTTGTCTTCCTTTTGCTTTCTTCCCTTCAATCTTTCCCATAATTACCGTGCATTCCGACTCCTCTTTCCTAATCGCATGTCCAATATGATGCAAAGAATATTATGGACAAAATGAATATCTAACGAGGATGTCATGAACAGAGCAAACACAAAAAGGGAAACGTTTAGGTTACGACTAGAGATAACAGAGTTTTCAGGGGAGGGGCTATCCAATGACAGAAACATTCTTCCTTGTAAGTCTGGAAGAGAGATTTTCATGGTCTTTTGCTGGGAACAGATGAGAAGATGCGAATGGAGAGAGTGGACTGTTTTTCCTTTTTTTTTGTTTACTTCACTAACCACATAGTCAAAGTCACAATTATAAAGTTCAATCGTTTTATCACATATTGTGGACTGTTTCTTATTTCAGGGTACAGTACTGATTTGTAACAGGGGACACATCACACAGCCTCCACCCAAACAAGATTTCTTAAGTTTGGCCAGGCTGGGGGGCTATGAACCCCTATATTAAGCTGCTAGCCGAAGCGAGAGTTACATAAGGTTAGATGACTGCGTGAATCGCTTCCCACATTCACATCAGGTGAACGGCCTCTCTCCAGTGTGAACTCAAAGATGTATATTAAGTTGATTTTGCTGAGAGAATCTTTTCCCAAAGTCTGAGCAAGCGATCGGACTCTACCCAGTGTGAACTCGCTGGTGTCTCTGTAGTTGAGATGTCCAAGTCAATCCCTTCCAACATACTGAAGCCTGAATTGTACTTCTCCTTCGAAGCTACGTCGCAGGCTCCCCGTAGACGCATACTTGACGTGGCACGCTGGGCCGTAACATACGCCGTAGCCTAACATGCACCTTCCCAAAAATGTAACTACGTGTCACGGCGATGCAGACCGCAGGATCTGTGATCGGTCCGCTTGGTAGCAGTGCATTTCCTGTTGCTTCGACGTTGGAAAATGGACCTAATCGAGGAGAGGTTAAGTGAGGAAGTCAGAAAATATGTACATTTGTACCACGCTTTGTCGGCAGACTATGAAGACTTGCAAATGGCATCAAATTCGTGGAAAGAAATTTTGACAAACCGGTTTGGACGTCGTGGAATGCACAATGGAAAAACTCTGCGTTGCAGTAATTTCAATAAAAGTAACTCCTGTTCAACGTCTATTAGCTCCGACTCCAACAAGATATACTCAGCAGTCGCCACCATTTCCAGCTCAACACGAGTCAATTCAAAACAGTGGGATAGAAAGCCCAAAGCCAACTAGCATTTTGGCAGAGCGACGAAGACACACGAATGCATAAGTAGAAATGCTCACAACGGCATAGGCCACTTGCATGGGCTACTGCGTAGGCTACACTGTAGAACCTATGCAGAGGTATAACTCAGGCTTCAGCAGGTGAACGGCCTCTCCCTAGAATGAACTCGCTGGTGTGCTTGTAGGTGGGATGACCGAGTGAATCCCTTCCCACATTCTGAGCAGATGAACGGCCGCTCCCCAGTGTGAACTCGTTGGTGACTCTGTAGGTTGTATGACTGACTGAATCTCTTCCCACAGACTGAGCAGGTGAACGGCCTTTCTCCAGTGTGAACTCGCTGGTGTGTTTGTAAGTGGGATGATCGAGTGAATCCCTTCCCACAGTCTGAACAGGTGAATGGCCTCTCCCCAGTGTGAACTCTCTGATGTACCTTCAGTTCAGATGACCGTGTGAATCCCTTCCCACAGTCTGAGCAGGTAAACGGCCTCTCCACAGTGTGAACTCCTTGATGTATATTCAGTTCAGATGACTGAGTGAATCCCTTCCCACAGTCCGAGCAGGTGAACGGCCTCTCCCCTGTGTGAACTCTCTGATGTACCTTCAGTTGAGATGAGCAAGTGAATCCCTTCCCACAGACTGAGCAGGTGAATGGCCTCTCCCCAGTGTGAATTGACTGGTGTCTCAGTAGGTGGGATGACCGAGTGAATCCCTTCCCACAGACTGAGCAGTTGAATGGCCACTCCCTGGTGTGAACTGACTGGTGTCTCAATAGCTGAGATGACAATGTGAATCCCTCCGCACAGTACGAGCAGGTAAACGGCCTCTCCCCAGTGTGAACTGACCTGTGGGCTTGTAGGTGGGCTGACTGAGTGAATCCCTTCCCACAGTCTGAGCAGGTGAACGGCCTCTCTCCACTGTGAACTCGCTGATGTACCTTTAGTTTAAATGACAGAGTGAATCCCTTCCCACAGTCTGAGCAGGTGAATGGCCTCTCCCCAGTGTGAACTCTGTGATGTACCTTCAGTTCAGATGCCTGAGTGAATCCCTTCCCACAGTCTGAGCAGGTGAATGACCATTCCCCGGTGTGAACTCGCTGGTGAGACATTAGGGTGGATGACTAAGTGAATCCCTTCCCACAGTCTGAGCAGGTGAATGGCCACTCCCCAGTGTGAACTGACCAGTGTGCTTGTAGGTGGGTGACTGAGTGAATCCCTTCCCACAATCTGAGCAGGTGAACGGCCTCTCTCCACTGTGAACTCGCTGATGTACCTTTAGTTTAAATGACTGAGTGAATCCCTTCCCACAGTCTGTGCAGGTGAACGGCCGCTCCCCAGTGTGAACTCTGTGATCTACCTTCAGTTCAGATGACTGAGTGAATCCCTTCCCACAGTCTGAGCAGGTGAATGGCCTCTCTCCAGTGTGAACTCGCTGATGTATCTTCAGTTTAGATGAGCAAGTGAATCCCTGCTCGCAGTCCAAGCAGGTGAATGACCACTCCCCGGTGTGAACTTGCTGGTGAGACATTAGGGTGGATGACTAAGTGAATCCCTTCCCACAGTACGAGCAGGTGAATGGCCACTCCCCAGTGTGAACTGACCAATGTGCTTGTAGGTGGGTGACTGAGTGAATCCCTTTGCACACACCGAGCAGGTGAACGGCCTCTCTCCAGTGTGAACTTGGTCAGATAACCAAGTGAAATTTCCTCACAAACTGAGCAAATGACTATCCTCTGCCCAATGTGAACTGACTGGTGTGTCCACAGGTGGGATGACTGACTGAATCCCTTGTCACACCAAGAAACGGTGAATGGCCTTGTCCCAGTGTGAACTTGCTGATGTACCTTCAGTTGAGATGACCGCATGAATCCACTCCCACTGTCTGAGCAGATTAATTGGATCCCGTTTAAAATTACGGGCATGCCAGTCGGTCCGATGATCGAGTGAATACCTCCCCACAGTCTGAGCGGGAAGGATGATTGAATGATATCAAATATTAAATACCTCGACAGAGACAGCAAAACTGATGTGTTGTGTTCTAGATCCCCGTAGACAAATTCCTTGTCGTGTTTAACCTGTAAAAAGATTTACAAAATCCATCAATGGGTGTAGGACAACCTTTCAGATGAGATCACTTGAGCTGTCAAGGTGTGATCTGGCATCACTCTGTTACAGTGAGGTTCAACCCAAGTTAGAGAGAGAAATCATTTTCTAACTGGGTACAGTGCTGGTATCTGGAATGATCATCAAACTCTCTGATGCTCTTCCTGTCTCTGTAAGAATGGGGCATTTCTGCCATCTCCAATCTGTGACCTGGCTCAGTTTGCCTCTCTCCATTGGTATTATTCCCTGTTCCCACTGAGCTGCATGGGTTCCTGTCCCCACAGAAACTGAAACACTCTCACACAATAACCGGCAGTGCATTCCATGCATCCACCACTCTCTGTGTAAAAAACTTACCCCTGACATCCCCTCGGTATCTGTTTCCAAGCACCTTAAAACTATGCCCCCTCGTGTTAGCCATTTCAGCCCTGGGAAGAGCTTCTGGCGATCCACACGATCAATGCCCCTCATCATCATATATATCTAAAAAAGGCTCTAAACATAAACAAGGAAATTATACATTGCTGTGGGGATTTGCCAGAAATACTGTATACAAAATTATGACAGTATAGATAGGGTAAATGCAAGCAGCTTTTTCCACTGAGGTTGGGTGGAATGACAACCAGAGGTCATGGGTAAATGGGGAAGGTGAAAATTTTACGGGAACATTTGGAAAAGCTCTTTCCTGAAATGGTCATGAGAGTGTGGAATGAGATGCCAGCACAAGTGAAGAATATGAGCTCGGTTTCACTATTTAGAAGAAATTTGGATGGGAGCCTGGATGGTAGGGGTCTGAAGGCGAAAGTCCCAGTGCAGGTAGTTGCAGTAGAGACCTTAAATGTTTTTTCAGCATTGACTAGATGGGCCAAATAGCCTGTTTCCGTACTGAACTTCTCCATGTTTCTATGACAGAGAAGATGGACAAACTTGTCTGGAAGGGAAAAGGTAGGAGTGACAATGGAGCAGCAATGGCTGGAGTTTCTGGGAGCAATTCGGGAGCTGAGTGATAGATACATCCCAAAGAAGTGGAAGCATTGGAAAGACAGGAGGCCACAACCATGGCTGAAATGGGAAGCCAAACTGAAGGCAAACAAAAGAGCAAAAGCTATTGGGAAGCTTTTAGAAACCAACAGAAGACGACTAAAAAAAAAAGTCAGACGAGCACGGGGGTGGAATTATGATATTGTAGTCATTAATGAGTCTTGGTAGCACCCAACAGTCTGAGGCATTTAGAGGAACAAAATATCCGGGGCCTCAATATCTCTTGAAAACCGAGGTTCCCTGCACCGGTTACCTTTCAACTTTTATTTTGGCAGGCACATACAAACTAAACACCTTCAAAATTTCACTTCTGAAGGCCTCCCACTTACAAATACTCCTTTGCCAGAAAACAGCTTTCCCCAAACCACACTTGTCAGATCCTTTCTGATACCATCAAAATTGACCTTTCTCCAATTTAGAATCTCAACCCATGGTCCAGACCTCTCTTTTTCCATATTTACTTTGAATCTCATGGAATTATGATCACTACTTTCTGTCACCAGCCCTGGAATATTTCCTAACAGCTTATTGCACACTTCTACGTTGGGAATTCTATGAACTGATTAAGGGCACATTTGACAAACTCTACCCCATCTAGTCCTTTTACAGTATGGGAGTCCCAGTCAAAATAGGGAAAGTTAACATCACTTACTGAATCAACCTTTGTTTCTTGGCATGGTCTACCATCTCTCTACAAATTTGTTCCTCTAAATCCCTCAGACTGTTAGGTGCAACCATGTCCCAATAATGGCTACAGTATCATAATTCCCTGTCCTGAGCTCATCTGGCTTTCCTACGATGCTTCTTGCATTGTGATATACACAGCTCAGCACATTCATCGCACCATGCTCAACCATTTGATTGCTGACTCTGTCTGAGGTCTGAACAACATCCGACTGGTGTCAAGAAAACAAACTCTCCCTCATTGTCACAAAAGCAAAGGAGCTGATTGTGGACGACAGGAGGAATGGAGACAGGCTAACCTCTATTGACATCAGTGGATCTGGGGTTGAGAGGGTGAACAGCTTTAAGTTCCTCGGCATAAACATCACCGAGGATCTCACATGGTCTGTACATACCGGCTGTGTTGTGAAAAGAGCACAACAGCATCTCTTTCACCTCAGACGGTTTTAGAAGTCTGGGATGGGGCCACAAATCCTAAGAACTTTCTACAGGGACACAACTGAGAGCATCCTGACTGGCTGCATCACTGCCTGGTATGGGAACTGTACTTCCCTTAATCACAGGAACCTGCAGAGAGTGGTGCGGACAGCCCAGCGCATCTGTAGATGTGAACTTCCCACTATTCAGGACATTTACCGAGACAGGTGTGTAAAAAGGGCCCAAAGGATATTGGGGACCCAATTCACCACAACCACAAACTGTTCCTGCTGCTCCCATCCAGGAAACGGTACCACAGCAAAAGGACCAACAGGCTCCAGGACATCATCTTCCACCAGGCCATCAGACTGATTAATTCATGCTGATACAATTGCATTTCTATGTTATATTGACTGTCCTGTGTACAAACTATTTATTATAAATGACTATAAATTACACATTGCTGATTTAGCTGGAGACATAATGTAAAGATTTCTACTCCTCATGTATATGAAGGATATATGTAATAAAAGTCAATTCAATTCAATTCACCCTCTCCACTATCTGTTCTGTCATTCTGGCTCCCATTCCCCCAACAACTTATTTTAACCACATCATCCTCTCCCCACAATAGCACTAGCAAGCCTGACCACTAGGATATTAGTCCCCTGTTGTTCTGTTCCCCTAATGAACGAATCCCCTATCATCCCTTGACTTTCCTCTGCCAGGTAAATCCCCCCAACAGTTTCTAAACTGGTCCACCTGTTGTTGTGTGGGATGGACACAAGAGTACTCTGCAATGGCTATTTAACCTCATTCCCCTTCCCGACTCTCACCAAGTTTCCTGTGTCCTGCACTTCAGGTGTAACTCACCTCTCTTCATGTCATATCTATCACCCCCTCCAGCTCCTGGATGATCCAGAATTCATCCGTTTCAAGTTCCAACTCCTTAAACTGCAGGGTTACAAGCTGCAGCTGGATGTACATCTTGTAGGTGAGGGCATCAGGGACACTAGAGGTCTCCCCACCTTCCCACCAATGTCCCCCCTAATTTGCAATGACCAGTGTGCACATAAATCTAGTATTGTGCTTTTTTTTACCCAGTGTGCACAGTGAATTTTATATAGAGTGGTATTCATTTTAACAGCTATCAAATCATTGTCGATAAGAACTTTGATTTCCTCTGGGTTTGATCGAGTCCCATCTGCACTCTCACACAACCTATGTCGCAGGCCTGTAACAGGTAATGAAAGATTTTCTCACCAGAGCTTTTGCACATTGTCCATATTTGGTTTGCTTGCTAAATTACGCTTCAAAAAGTCAGATTTCTAAATATCACTCCACTTCTTCCCACTTGTAAATTCTCCAGCAACTTTTGCATCACCACAATACACACAGGTGACACCAGTTTCTGTATTGTACATAAATATTTCCCCTGAACCCTCTTGAGGAATTGAGGATATATTTAAAAAATCATTTTGATCCTATGTAACCTCTGGCTGCAAGAATAACTGGGACTGTATAGGAATTTTTGAACTGAAGTAAACTCTGTCTTCTGCGGTTAGCTAAGACAGGCTCATTACTGGTTCTCTGCAGCTTGCAGAGAGATGCACTGAGAGCTGACAACATTATACCTTGCACCCTCTTTAGCTGATAATATTATACATTGTATGCTCATTTGAGTAAAGGGAGGAGGACTCGCCGATAAGGACAGGAATGAACATCTCTCTGTAATTAAATCAGGGCCTTGCAAAGGGAATACCTGATAAGGACTGGACAATATATCAATATGTAATTAAAACCTTGATTTAGTGAACTCTCTTATCTAAGTAATTAAGTTTTGCACCAACAGACTTGGTGGGTGTACCAGTTCAAATACCATCCTCCATAAGTAATGTATGGGGCTTACTATGTATAAATATACGGCTGTAACCTAAGTCAGTCCACTTGTCAGACGGTGGCAGTGTTTACGTGCCTTCCCTTTGACAACTGGGTCTCAAACTCCTGCAGGAGAATGCACAATAAACTGTGGTGACGATAAGAAGCTGGTCTCCCGAGTTTTATTCAGATTCAACTTTAACATTTGGCGTCACAAACAGGATCCCAGTATACCCAAGCAGACGGGCTGAGTTAGTGTCTGGACCACTCTGGGGACTGTGGAGACTGACTGGGCGCCTAATAGGTATTTTACCTTTTGTCGCTCTCCGTTAGTTCCTTTGGAGGTATGGTCCCTCGCCTGAGGCTGATCATATAACCTTGATGGGATCGGGAAAGAATCTGTCGGGAGAAATTTTACCAAATGGGCAGGAGGCAGTACTGGCTAAATTTTACAAAGTGGGCAGGAGGCAGACGTGCCGTGTAAGTTTATCAATTGATCAGGGGATGCCAGCCGGGTGAATTTATCTGATTGTTAATTGAGCTGGAGGCTTTGTGCCAGGTAAATTACTTAGAGAACACGGGTCAACTGCAGTCGATTGACACGAGCAGGCCAGGAGCAGCCCTACACAATCTGTGTGAGAGTTTTCCGGACAAGGAAAAAAGATTTGCGAATGTTGAGTGCAGGGCTGAATAAGAAATTGGGGAATAAAATGTGGCCGCTGTGGAGTGCAGAACCTGGTATATAAGCTCATGTAAACAAGCAGCCAATCTGATTTGGAGGAAGAACTGTGGAAAGAAGTGGAAATTGTTGAAAAGGGGGTGGAAGGAAAAGGTAGATGTGAAGTGGAACAGTATATGATCAGCAAGCTGGAGGGATAATGCATGTGACAAAGGGATAGAGGTATGTACTGCAGAAGGAACGCCAAAGGTTGGGAGACGCTAAAAGCGGAGCGTGAATGGGTGGATGGGCACCGAAAACGAGAGCAGGAAAAACAACATAAGCAAACCAAGGGTGGCCTAGGTAGGAGAGAAGGGCAGGAACGTCAGTCTGAAGTTCGAACTGTTTGGGAAACAAGGGATCCGGAACCCATGTCTGGCATACTGACCCTGTGTCAGGACAGTGACCGTGATGAGGAGTGGGCACCCCCCACCTTACCAAGGGCCAAGTGCACCCAGTGCTCCTGAACCCCAATCCTCCCAGTACTCAGATACGGTGGCCGCTCGGGTCAAACAGCGGCGGCAGGGAAGGGGAGGCTCTCTATGCCCTGAGATCCAGAATGGGAATACCAAGGATTATTCCGAGAGAGGGAGGGAAGAATCCAATAAATCCCCAGAGTTAATGGCTCCATGAAGACAATTGCCGACCCAAATGCTGCCCAATCCACGAGCAGGAGGAGGGACAGTCCTCAGTGATTCCTGTGTATGCACCCTGGAAGCCTCAGGAAATGATAATGATCATGATTCCGCCCCAGATAGAAAAGAAAAACCAGCACAGTTTGCTCAGTATGTCCGCAGTACTATACAAATGTATAATGTGAGCCGGGAAGATTCATTCGGTCTCTGCTACGTGATTCTCCCAGCTAATGAGGGGTGGAAATGGAAAGCAGAATTGAGATACCAAACCTATCAGGAGTTACAGGTGGAAAACCACAATCAGAATGAACAGACAGACCAGATTATTCAAGCCTTGGAAAGGGCTCTCCAGCAACCTGTAAACATCACTAAAGTACCTGAATGCAAACCTAAGCCTGGGGAATGGGGACCAGACTATTGGGAGCGATTTCTGGCCTGCTGCAGCACTTTCGCAGGAGACCAAGCCTTCAATGATGGAAATCCGTCCCCCCAGTTTAATGCCTTTCTGCTCCAATGCTTACCAACTAAGTTAGCCAACGTGATTAAAACAAATAATATGGATCGGCCTGACAATGATCAAAATCAAATGCGACGAGCTTTGACATATTATTGGGACCCGGCTTTCTAATTCCCATCAACCCCGAAAGGAACTAATATAAGACCTGAATATGTTCAGCGGGTAGAAGGATGCGAGCGGGCTTTATCTGGGGATCAGAAATGGGAACACAAACCTACCAAGGGACAGATAGGGACAAAAACTGTTTGGAAATTGACAAGCAAGGACGCTTCCTGCTGTGAGTACCACCCCTCAGGAAAACCCAATGAAATATTGCAAGTTGCTGCAATTCCAATTCCATTTACGGGGGCCACCACAACCACTCTCGATCAGGAAATAGTACTGGAAAAGGGATTCCAGCCATCAGACGCTACAATCACTGTGTCTGGGTTCGAAGGCACAGAACATACGTATTCACGTACCCAGCCACTGCAGGTGGAATTCCAGTGTGAGGTTTCATTTACAGTCACCACCAGTCTGGGGTGTAATCCAGCAGGGAGAGACTTGCTCAGTCCGCTGGAAGTCGAGATTCTATGCACGGACAAGGGTGTCTCCCTGGGACTAGCGAACAACCAACAGCTTCCCCAGTTTCCGACCTCTCAGTGGTGGGCACTTTATCTGGACTCCACTGCATTTGAACCCCTTCTGCCAGCAGCCAACCCTCATGTGACCCTGGGCTATGACCCTAAGGGGTGCTCAACTGAGGAAAGCTAATATTATGCACCCCTCGAGGGACAGAAGTTCCCAGGCATGGTGATTGGAGATGTTAAAGGAAGAGAGGACTGTGCATTACTGGCCGAAGTTCCGGATTTCCTTTGGCGAAAGACAGGACTGGTGGTTCCCCATACCACCGTTAGGGTTTTCCCTGGGTTCAAGCCAAAGAGCCTCGGGTTCCTTGCCTACACCCTGACGAAACAAGCCTCCAGCACCGAGGGTGAATAACAAGGCTTGGCCACCGGCCAACTCCGATACTGGAAGGAGTTGAAGGTGAAGGTAAGACATTCTTTTAATATTGACTGAACCCAAGACGTTGTACCCCATCTCTGGGCAATTTCAGGCCATGAAGTCGGCCGCACCAACTGCCCCCCTGTCCGGATCACCGTGAAAGAAGGACAGACTCTCCCACCCATTCCGCAATACCCCCTCAAGCCCGAGGCAACGTTCTATGAGGATGGAAGCTCTTTTGTGGATCCAGCAGGGAAACGATGTGATAGTGACGGACAGTGAAGTAATGGAAGCAGCTGTCTCCGCCCAGAAGGTTGAGCTGTTTGCTATAACTCGTGCCTGTATCCTAGCAACAGACTAAAGGGCAGACATTGACACAGATTCCCGTTATGCACTGACTATGGGGCTTTGGGGATTCCTGACTTCCTTTGGCCACCCCATTAGTAATGCTTCCTTTGCAGACAAGTTACTCACCGCTCCACAGTTACCTCGAGCTTTGGTTATTATTAAATATGCAACCCACACTGGGGAATCTGATGACATATTTAAGGGTAATACTAGGGCTGATGCAGCGGCCGAACAGACAGCCCTGAACCCCACACTTTTAGTAGCCTCGGGAACCCAGCAAGCTCCAATTAGACACAATCTAAGGATGGGCATGCCAAACATGGGGGAAATACATAAGTTCCATGGGGACGCCCCTGAAGGAAAACGCAAACTGTGGTCCCAAATGGGTTGCCACCTTGAACCTCAGACCAATTTATGGGTGACCCCTGCAGGACAGGTCTGTGTTCCCTCTGTGTTCTCACCTATTCTGATAGATTATGTACATAATTGTACACACCTGGGCAAGGAGGGAATGCTTAATACATTATTACCATCTTGGCGGCACCCTGATCTCCAGAAACTAGCTGAAGAGTGAGCCACAGCATGCTCAATTTGTAAAAAGAAATGAATGCTGGAAAGGGGATGCCATGTGGTTCCAGAACTACCTCCTTGCCTAGTGGACCTTTTTCTTGTTTACAACTTGATTTTACAGAATTACCTAGAGTACACTGTTGTCAGTGTTGCTTAGTGATAGTAGATGTATTTAGCAGATGGACTGAAGCTGTTCCTACAACTAATAATACCGCTATGATCGTTGTGAAAATATTCCTGAAAGAAATAATTCCTCGCTATGGACGTTTAGAAATGATAAGCTCGGACAATTGGCCACATTTTGTTGCCAAAATAAATGAGGAAATCTGTAAAGAAATTGCTATAAAACCACAGTTCCACTGCATCCATCATCCGAAAGCAGCCGGCATAGTGGAACGAGCCAATGGTACCTTGAAAGATAAGTTGGCCAAACTGACACAAGAAACTGGACTGACCTGGTTGGAGGTTTTCCCCCTTGCCCTATTCCATATGAGAATCACGCCATCAAGTAAGACGGGGTTGTCACCTGCAGAAATTATCTACGGGAAGCCGATGAGAACCCCATGGGGACCCCGACCTCGTTTGCCGCTCCTCCCTGAGAACGTACCTGCAACATTGGATATACAGACCTTGGGGGAGGAGATGGGAAAATACTTGTGCAAATTAACTAAAACTCTGCAAAGCTTGCGTTCCCAGGTACGACAGGCCTACCGAGAGGACGAAACCCAGCCTAAGGGTGACGACCCCACCATCGAGCCTGGAGATTTTGTCCTGCTGAAGAACTGGGATGGGAAGATGTTGGGACCGAGGTGGAAAGGACTGTACCGAGTGCCACTGACAACACCTACTGCAGTGAAGGGGGAAGGGCCGCTCCGGAGGGTACGTCGAATGGACTGTAAACACGTTACTGGCCGGACTGATAAGGACTGAAAACCGTACTGGCTAATGCTGACTTTAATGACCCGAAGGGGACCTGCCCCTGTCTCGGGAGCCCCCAGGTTCACACTTTCCTGTCCCTCTGCCACACCTACGCTAAGCAAGTGGAGCGGGGAGCACGTTGGGTATGTGCCGAAATTCCCCAGCACGGTAAGACTACGAACCCCATGTCAGTGGTGCCCCTGAATACCAGTGAAGTAAATTCAGTCATGGTGTTTTCTGGTAGCCGTAATGGTGGCATTATCAATTGCACCATATCCAGGTCTGGAAGGCCAGACACCGTGTTATGTTGATGAAGGTGTTGCTTTGAGGGACGGAGTCGTCGGTCCCCTCCAGGCTATGGCTGGGGATACGAGTTACCTCTCCAGCAGTGGTCAGTACCACTTGTTGGTGTGACCACAGTGAGAGTGCACCCTACCAAGTGGGAGGTAGTGACTGTACCAAGAACCAAACTTATCATACCCCTGGACCAGTAAATGGAACTTACTGGGTTTGTGGAAAAACATAGAAACATAGAAAATAGGTGCAGGAGTAGGCCATTCAGCCCTTCGAGCCTGCACTGCCATTCAGTATGATCATGGCTGATCGTCCAACTCAGAGCCCTGTACCTGCCTTCCCTCCATACCCCCGATCCCTTTAGCCACAAGGGCCATATCTAACTCCCTCTTAAATATAGCCAAAGTACTGGCCTCAACTGTTTCCTGTGGCAGAGAATTCCACAGATTCACCACTCTCTGTGTGAAGAAGTTTTTCCTCATCTCGGTCCTAAAAGGCTTCCCCTTTATCGTTAAACTGTGACCCCTCATTCTGGACTTCCCCAACATCGGGAACAATCTTCCTGCATCTAGCCTGTCCAATCCCTTTAAGATTTTATACATTTCAATCAGATCCCCCCTCAATCTTCTAAATTCCAACGAGTATAAGCCTAGCCGATCCAGTCTTTCCTCATATGAAAGTCCTGCCATCCCAGGAATCAATCAGGAAAACGGGGCCTATCCCTGGCTGTCGGGAGAAAGAACAGGGCAGCGGCACGGAGCCACACCCGACCGGACGGGTCCTCCAGGGCGGGACGAGGGTTGGAGTGGTCGCTGCTGTTTGGCCGACCGTGTGTCACACTGGAGGGTCCTGGATCACCCCCAATGGAATAGGCAACGAAGGCATATAACGGATTGGGGATGGTTGCCTTCCCCTCCTGTGGGGGAGCCAGAAATTCCAGGGAAATAATTAATTCAGCAGCCGCTCTGGAAGAATTGGCCAATAATACAGCTGGAGCGCTGACTGACACTCAGCACAGGTAACAGGGATATCCACTAGGGTGATTACAATTCACCAAACGGTGCTACAGAACCGGATGGCCTGAGACTTTACACTGGCAGAGAAAGGAGGGACCTGGGCTTTGTCACAGGTAACCAAGATATCCACCAGGATGATTACAATTCACCAAACGGTGCTACAGAACTGGATGGCCTGAGACTTTACACTGGCAGAGAAAGGAGGGACCTGGGCTTTGTCACAGAGCCCAGAGTCTGGGAACAGCTAGATGGGAGGAAGCAGATGGTGATGATGGGAGGCTGTTTATTGGAGTCCAGGCCCGTGCCTCGTGGAGTTCCCCAGGGTTACACCCATTGCTACTTGTCATCTAAATCAATAATCTGGTTGAGAATGCACAGGGTATGGGGAGTGAGTTTGCAACAAGTCATTTCAAACAATTATTTCTCTTTCTCTCTCCACACTCAGAACAGACCAAAAGCTACTTCAGAAGATGCAAGTTCTTCAAATGAACAAACACTGAGGGAACGTGAGTGACTTTAAAGAGCTGGGATACTGACAGTACATTACCAGACCTGGAGTGATTGCAACTGGGTCTGACAGAGGCATAACTGGTATTTCTGGGCACATTCAGTCTCACCACAACTATTCCCTACCTTACTTTGTACAGATATGTAATGTCTAAAGGACCAGTATTTGAGTAAATGAGACTCACCAAACTTGCTCCTGACTGAATTAATGGAAACCCTGAGTCAGAAGGGTTCTCTCCAGTTGGTGCTCTCAGTCCTCGGAAATAATAGTCATGGAAATAATAAATAGTAATAGAAACATAGTAATAAATAGTTAAATAGTAATATGTAAATTATGCCAGTAAATTATGAAATAAGTCCAGGACCAGCCTATCGGCTCAGGGTGTCTGATCCTCCAAGGGAGGAGTTGTAAAGTTCTGTGGAGCTCTGGAATTCATATATTTCTTGCATCTTGGTTTAGTGCTTGACATTATAAAAAGCCCTATTCATATATATCTACATACATATACCACACCCAATTTGTGTACCTGCTCATTACATGAATGGGACAAGGAAGTTACCCAGTGCATGAAATGAGCTGGTACACACACTGGGTGTGACATACCAGAGGTGATTGATAGGTTCGTGGTCTAAGGTGGAAGGAGTCAATTTTAGAAAACCTGTCAATTTTCAATTATCTGACACAGAAATACCACAACAGTTATTAGCTTCAAACTTTCTGCATGATCACTCACAGAGCGGAACTACACGTACATGTAACGACAGCTGTAAACTTCAGGCCTTCTAACTTAGGCCACGAACTTATCAACCACCCCTCGTACAGCTCCAGCACCTAAAAAACTGGCACTGCACCCCTGCTCCAGCCGTCAGGCAGAGCCCGGGCCCGGGACTTTCCGAATTTAAGCGGCCCAGATTCACACAAACCCGGGGATGTTTCCACTCACCGCCGCCCCGAATCGGAGACCCACCAACGGCAGCTGCATTCGGCACCGCGCATGCGTTAGCAGGATGTTCGCGGCAGCGCCACCAGTGGCCGGAGGTCCGTGCAACGCCACCAGTGGCCGGAGGTCCGTGCAACGCCACCAGTGGCCGAAGGTCCATGCAGCGCCACCAGTGGTCGGAGGCTGGAGCGACAACGGAGAGGTAAATCACAAACACGACAAAGTCTGCAGATGCTGAAAATCCAAAGCAACACAAACAAAATGTTGGCAGAACTCAGCAGGCCGGGCACCATCTATCGAAAAGAGTCAACAGTCGATGTTTCCAGTTGAACCCTCCTTCAGGACTGAAATGCAATGGGGGAAATATCTGAATAAAATCGGGGCGGGCGAAGAAATGTCTCGCAGGAAGATGATAGGTGAAGCCAGGTAGGTGGGAAAGGTCAAGAGCTGAAGAAAATAGAATCTAATAGGAGAGGAGAGTGGAGAACAGGAGAAAGGGATGGAGCAGTGCACCCAGAGAGAAGTGATCAGCAGGTGAGAGGACGTGAAAAGTCAGAGAGGAAGAGAGGGAGTGGGAGGGAGGGGTGAGGGGGAGATTTGTTCAAAGGAAGGAGAAATCGATATTCATGCCATCGGGTTGGGGAGGAGGTATTCAGACGGAATACAAGGTGCTGATCCTGGACCCTGACGGTGGCTTCACCTTGGCACAAGAGGAGGCGATGGGTTGACGCGTCGGGACGGGAATGGGAATGGGAATGAAAATGTTTGGACACCGGGAATTCACGCTAGGAGCGGATAGTTCAAAGGTTAATTTACTGTCAAAGCAGGTATTTATGAACAACTGAGTTTTTGTTCTCCTCCACAGAGTCACGAAACAAAGAAAGAACATGAAAGTCGTTCAGAGAGAAAAATCAAACTCCCACCCCACCCCTACATCAAAAAGAACGGCATCCCGATCATCAACCCCCAAAACCCACCCCTCCCGCACAAAAGGGAACAATAACATCGACCCCCCCCCCCCACCAAAACACAACCCGACCCCGCACAACTGCGGAGGATCTGGTGTCACCAGTGTCGAGGCGGCCGCATCGGGAGCAGCGGACACAACGGGCGACCCCGGAAGATTCACAGGTGAAGTGTCGCCTCACCTGGAAGGAAGTTTGGACAACGGAGAGAGTTCAGCCGTCCGGCCCTTTCACTGTGACACCCCGAACTCCACATCAAATCCGTCCACACGAATCTGGGTGAACTTTAATGACCAATAAATATAATTCCTCTCAGTGATCAGCTGTCTGATTGATTCCCTGACTCTGAGAGGAAGGGGTGTCTATGGTTCACATTGTCAGGGTGTTGAGTTTACCAGGAGACAGAGACCGCAGGGACGAGAGGTTTTCTGTTGACTAATACACTGTGTGTGGACCCCGCTGGCAATTCTGGTGTTGTGACCCGAATCTAGACAAACACCAGGCTGCCCACTCCACCAACAACACGGCACAGCCGGACACATAACAGGGGACTTTACATCTCACAACACTGGATTCAGTGATGAAACCCGTGATTAATGTTGTTGTCCCACCGAAATCATCAGAAACGTCCATTCAGGTGTTTCTAAATACGAGCGCTCCCCCACAGGTGACGTCACACAGGGGCACACACGCGCCTGACGTCACACATGGGCTCCCCCACGCCGACATCTGCGCTCACGTGCGCCGTGTCTTACGTCACTCACGCGCTGGAGAGCTCGAGCTTTGTCCGTTCAACGGCTGAGCTACGAATCGCGTGACCAACCCCTCCCCCACCGCTGTCAACAGAGGATTCAGGAGCCGCGCTATTCCCATTGGTGCGAAGCGATGTCAATCACTGGTTACAACCAATAGCCGATGCGGACCAGCCGAGAGGGCGTTACCGCTCTCCGTCAAGGCGGAACAAATCCCAAAGTAAATGTCCGCTTTCTGATTTATTTCCATTTTCCTCCGAGGGAACAAAATCTTTGACATCAGCTGCTGTGAAAATCACCTTTGTTCTACCCCCATGTGAGATGAGGAGAGGTGAGTTACTAACGGAGAGAGACAAAAGGTAAAATACCTATTGGGCGCCCGGTCGGTCTCCGCAGCCCCCAGAGTGGCCCGGACACTAACTCAGTCTGTCTGCTTGTCTCTCCCTGTACTGGGATCCTGTTCATAACGCCAAATGTTAACATTGAATCTGAATAAAACTCAGTCTGTCCGCTTGTCTCTCCCTGTACTGGGATCCTGTTCATAACGCCAAATGTTAACATTCAATCTGAATAAAACTCAGTCTGTCTGCTTGTCTCTCCCTGTACTGGGATCCTGTTCGTAACGCCAAATGTTAACATTGAATCTGAATAAAACTCAGTCTGTCTGCTTGTCTCTCCCTGTACTGGGATCCTGTTCATAACGCCAAATGTTAACATTGAATCTGAATAAAACTCAGTCTGTCTGCTTGTCTCTCCCTGTACTGGGATCCTGTTCATAACGCCAAATGTTAACATTAAATCTGAATAAAACTCAGTCTGTCCGCTTGTCTCTCCCTGTACTGGGATCCTGTTCATAACGCCAAATGTTAACATTGAATCTGAATAAAACTCAGTCTGTCTGCTTGTCTCTCCCTGTACTGGGATCCTGTTCATAACGCCAAATGTTAACATTCAATCTGAATAAACCTCAGTCTGTCTGCTTGTCTCTCCCTGTACTGGGATCCTGTTCATAACGCCAAATGTTAACGTTAAATCTGAATAAAACTCAGTCTGTCTGCTTGTCTCTCCCTGTACTGGGATCCTGTTCATAACGCCAAATGTTAACATTAAATCTGAATAAAACTCAGTCTGTCCGCTTGTCTCTCCCTGTACTGGGATCCTGTTCATAACGCCAAATGTTAACATTGAATCTGAATAAAACTCAGTCTGTCTGCTTGTCTCTCCCTGTACTGGGATCCTGTTCATAACGCCAAATGTTAACATTCAATCTGACTAAAACTCAGTCTGTCTGCTTGTCTCTCCCTGTACTGGGATCCTGTTCATAACGCCAAATGTTAACATTAAATCTGAATAAAACTCAGTCTGTCTGCTTGTCTCTCCCTGTACTGGGATCCTGTTCATAACGCCAAATGTTAACATTGAATCTGAATAAAACTCAGTCTGTCCGCTTGTCTCTCCCTGTACTGGGATCCTGTTCATAACACCAAATGTTAACATTGAATCTGAATAAAACTCAGTCTGTCTGCTTGTCTCTCCCTGTACTGGGATCCTGTTCATAACGCCAAACGTTAACATTGAATCTGAATAAAACTCAGTCTGTCTGCTTGTCTCTCCCTGTACTGGGATCCTGTTCATAACGCCAGATGTTAACATTGAATCTGAATAAAACTCAGTCTGTCTGCTTGTCTCTCCCTGTACTGGGATCCTGTTCATAACGCCAAATGTTAACATTGAATCTGAATAAAACTCAGTCTGTCCGCTTGTCTCTCCCTGTACTGGGATCCTGTTCATAACGCCAAATGTTAACATTAAATCTGAATAAAACTCAGTCTGTCTGCTTGTCTCTCCCTGTACTGGGATCCTGTTCATAACGCCAAATGTTAACATTGAATCTGAATAAAACTCAGTCTGTCCGCTTGTCTCTCCCTGTACTGGGATCCTGTTCATAACGCCAAATGTTAACATTAAATCTGAATAAAACTCAGTCTGTCTGCTTGTCTCTCCCTGTACTGGGATCCTGTTCATAACACCAAATGTTAACATTGAATCTGAATAAAACTCAGTCTGTCTGCTTGTCTCTCCCTGTACTGGGATCCTGTTCATAACGCCAAATGTTAACATTGAATCTGAATAAAACTCAGTCTGTCCGCTTGTCTCTCCCTGTACTGGGATCCTGTTCATAACGCCAAATGTTAACATTGAATCTGAATAAAACTCAGTCTGTCTGCTTGTCTCTCCCTGTACTGGGATCCTGTTCATAACGCCAAATGTTAACATTGAATCTGAATAAAACTCAGTCTGTCTGCTTGTCTCTCCCTGTACTGGGATCCTGTTCGTAACGCCAAATGTTAACATTAAATCTGAATAAAACTCAGTCTGTCCGCTTGTCTCTCCCTGTACTGGGATCCTGTTCGTAACGCCAAATGTTAACATTAAATCTGAATAAAACTCAGTCTGTCCGCTTGTCTCTCCCTGTACTGGGATCCTGTTCATAACGCCAAATGTTAACATTCAATCTGAATAAAACTCAGTCTGTCTGCTTGTCTCTCCCTGTACTGGGATCCTGTTCATAACGCCAAATGTTAACATTCAATCTGAATAAAACTCAGTCTGTCTGCTTGTCTCTCCCTGTACTGGGATCCTGTTCATAACGCCAAATGTTAACATTAAATCTGAATAAAACTCAGTCTGTCCGCTTGTCTCTCCCTGTACTGGGATCCTGTTCATAACGCCAAATGTTAACATTGAATCTGAATAAAACTCAGTCTGTCCGCTTGTCTCTCCCTGTACTGGGATCCTGTTCATAACGCCAAATGTTAACATTGAATCTGAATAAAACTCAGTCTGTCCGCTTGTCTCTCCCTGTACTGGGATCCTGTTCATAACACCAAATGTTAACATTAAATCTGAATAAAACTCAGTCTGTCTGCTTGTCTCTCCCTGTACTGGGATCCTGTTCATAACGCCAAATGTTAACATTAAATCTGAATAAAACTCAGTCTGTCTGCTTGTCTCTCCCTGTACTGGGATCCTGTTCATAACGCCAAATGTTAACATTGAATCTGAATAAAACTCAGTCTGTCCGCTTGTCTCTCCCTGTACTGGGATCCTGTTCATAACGCCAAATGTTAACATCGAATCTGAATAAAACTCAGTCTGTCTGCTTGTCTCTCCCTGTACTGGGATCCTGTTCATAACGCCAAATGTTAACATTGAATCTGAATAAAACTCAGTCTGTCCGCTTGTCTCTCCCTGTACTGGGATCCTGTTCATAACGCCAAATGTTAACATTGAATCTGAATAAAACTCAGTCTGTCCGCTTGTCTCTCCCTGTACTGGGATCCTGTTCATAACGCCAAATGTTAACATTGAATCTGAATAAAACTCAGTCTGTCTGCTTGTCTCTCCCTGTACTGGGATCCTGTTCATAACGCCAAATGTTAACATTGAATCTGAATAAAACTCAGTCTGTCTGCTTGTCTCTCCCTGTACTGGGATCCTGTTCATAACGCCAAATGTTAACATTGAATCTGAATAAAACTCAGTCTGTCTGCTTGTCTCTCCCTGTACTGGGATCCTGTTCATAACGCCAAATGTTAACATTGAATCTGAATAAAACTCAGTCTGTCCGCTTGTCTCTCCCTGTACTGGGATCCTGTTCGTAACGCCAAATGTTAACATTGAATCTGAATAAAACTCAGTCTGTCCGCTTGTCTCTCCCTGTACTGGGATCCTGTTCATAACGCCAAATGTTAACATTGAATCTGAATAAAACTCAGTCTGTCTGCTTGTCTCTCCCTGTACTGGGATCCTGTTCATAACGCCAAATGTTAACATTGAATCTGAATAAAACTCAGTCTGTCCGCTTGTCTCTCCCTGTACTGGGATCCTGTTCATAACGCCAAATGTTAACATTGAATCTGAATAAAACTCAGTCTGTCCGCTTGTCTCTCCCTGTACTGGGATCCTGTTCATAACGCCAAATGTTAACATTGAATCTGAATAAAACTCAGTCTGTCCGCTTGTCTCTCCCTGTACTGGGATCCTGTTCATAACGCCAAATGTTAACATTGAATCTGAATAAAACTCGGGAAACCAGCTTCTTATCATCACCACAGTTTATTGTGCATTCTCCTGTGGGAGTTTGAGACCCAGTTGTCAAAGGGAAGGCACGTAAACACTGCCACCATCTGACAAGTGGACTGACTTAGTCAGGTTACAGCCGTATATTTATACATAGTAAGCCCCATACATTACTATTGCAAGATGTTATTTGAATTGGTACACCCAACAAGTCTGTTGGTGCAAAACTTAATTACTTAGATAAGAGAGTTCAAAAAATGAAGTTTTAAATTACAGATGGATGTGCTCTCCAGTCCTCATCAGGTATTCCCTCTGCAAGGCCCTGATTTAATTACAGTCCTGTCATTCCTGTCCTTATCGGCGAGTCCTCCTCCCTTCACTCAAACGAGGGTACAATGTATAATGTTATCCGCTCTCAGTGTCTCTCTCTGCAAGCCGCAGAGAACCAGTAATGAGCCTGTCTTA
The DNA here is from genome assembly GCF_030028105.1 of Mobula birostris. Classification (NCBI taxonomy): domain Eukaryota; kingdom Metazoa; phylum Chordata; class Chondrichthyes; order Myliobatiformes; family Myliobatidae; genus Mobula; species Mobula birostris. The sequence continues at coordinate 17,064,955 of NC_092382.1, forward strand.
GCTCACCGCTGAAGACAGAGTTTACTTCAGTTAAAAAATTCCTATTCAGTCTCAATTATTCTTTTATCCAGAGGCTACACAGGTTCAAAATGATTTTATAAAATACATCCTCAATTCCTCAGGAGGGTTCAGGGGAAATATTTATGTCCAATATGGAAACTGGTGTTACCCGTGTGTATTGTGGGCATGCAAAAGTTGCTGGAGAATTTACAAGTGGGAAGAAGTGGAGTGATATTTGGAAATCTGACTTTTTAAAGCGTAATTTAGCAAGCAAACCACATATGGACAATATGCAAAAGCTGTGGTGAGAAAATACTTCATAACCTGTTACAGGCCTGCTATGTAGGTTGTGTGAGAGTACAGATGAACTCGATCGAACCTAGAGGAGATCAAAGTTGTTAGCAACAGTGCTTTGCTGGTTGTTCAAATAAATATCTCTCCAGGTAAAATTCACTGTGCACCTCCAGTGTCCCTGATACCCTCACCCACAAGATGTACATCCAGCTGCAGCTTGTAACCCTGCACTTTAAGGAGTTGGAACTTGAAATGGATGAATTCCGGATCAGCCAGGAGATGGAGGCGGTGATAGATATGACATGAAGAGAGGTGAGTTACACCCAAGGTGCAGGACACAGGAAACTGGGTGAGAGTCGGGAAGGGGAATGGGTTTAAATAGCCATCGCAGAGTACTCTTGTTGCCATCCCACACAACAGGTGGAACCACTTTAGAAACTGTTGGGGGGATTACTGACAGAGGAAAGTCAAAGGGGTGAGAGGGGACTAATATCCCAGTGGTAAGGCTCGCTAGTGCTAGTGTGGGGAGAGGGTGATGTGGTTAAAATAAGTTGTAGGGGGAATGGGAGCCAGAATGACAGAACAGATAGTGGAGAGGGTGAATTGACTTTATTACATACATCCTTCATATACATGAGGAGTAGAAATCTTTAAGTTACGTCTCCATCTAAATGTGCAATGTGTAATTTATAGTAATTTATAATAAATAGTTTGTACACAGGACAGTCAATATAACATAGAAATGCAATTGTATCAGCATGAATTAATCAGTCTGACGGCCTGGTGGAAGATGATGTCCCGGAGCCTGTTGGTCCTTTTGCTGTGGTACCGTTTCCTGGATGGGAGCAGCAGGAACAGTTTGTGGTTGTGGTGAATTGGGCCCCCAATATCCTTTGGGCCCTTTTTACACACCTGTCACTGTAAATGTCCTGAATAGTGGGAGGTTCACATCTACAGATGTGCTGGGCTGTCCACACCACTCTCTGCAGGTTCCTGCGATTAAGGGAAGTACAGTTCCCATACCAGGCAGTGATGCAGCCGGTCAGGATGCTCTCAATTGTGTCCCTGTGGAAAGTTCTTAGGATTTGGGGCCCCATCCCAAACTTCTTCAACCGTGTGAGGTGAAAGAGGTGCTGTTGTGCTTTTTTCACAACACAGCCAGTATGTACAGACCATGTGAGATCCTCAGTGATGTTTATACCGAGGCACTTAAAGCTATTCACCCTCTCAACCCCAGATCCATTGATGTCAATAGAGGTTAGCCTGTCTCCATTCCTCCTGTCGTCCACAATCAGCTCCTTTGTTTTTGGGACCATGAGGGAGAGTTTGTTTTCTTAACATCAGTCAGATGTGTTCAGACCTCAGATAGAGTCAGCAATCAAATGGTTGAGCATGGTGCGATGAATGTGCTGAGCTGTGTATATCACAATGCAAGAATCATCATAGGAAAGCCAGATGAGCTCAGGACAAGGAATTATGATATTGTAGCCATTATTGGGACTTGGTTGCACCCAACAGTCTGAGGGATTTAGAGGAACAAATTTGTAGAGTGATCGCAGACCATGCCAACAAACAAAGATGCCCTTAATCAGTACATAGAATTCCCAACGTAGAAGTGTGCAATAAGCTGTTAGGAAATGATCCAGGGCTGGTGACAAAAATTAGTGACCATAATTCCATGAGATTCAAAGTAAACATGGAAAAAGAGAGATCTGGACCACGGGTTGAGATTCTAAATTGGAGAAAGGTCAATTTTGATGGTATCAGAAAAGATCTGGCAAGTGTGGTTTGGGACAGGCTGTTTTCTGGCAAGGAAGTACTTGGTAAGTAGGAGGCCTTCTGAAGTGAAATTTTGAGGGTGTAGAGTTTGTATGTGCCTGCCAAAATAAAAGTTGAAAGGTAACTGGTGCAGGGAACCTTGGGTTTCAAGAGATATTGAGGCCGCGGATATTTTGTAGCTCTAAATGTCTCAGACTGTTGGGTGCTACTAACACTCATTAATGACTACAATATCATAATTCCACACCCTGAGCTCATCCGACTTTTTGTTTTTGTCATCTTCTACAGGTTTCTAAAAGTTTCCCAATAGTTTTTCCCCTTTTGTTTGCCCTCTCTTTGGATTTTATATTGGCTTTGGCTTCTCATTTCATCCACAGTTGTGTCCTCCTGTCTTTCCAATACTTCCACTTCTTTGGGATGTATCGATCACTCATCTCCCGAATTGCTCCCAGAAACTCCAGCCATTGCTGCTCCGTTGTCACTCCAACCTTTTCCCTTCCAAACAAATTTGTCCAGCTTCTCTGTCATAGAAACATGGAGAGGTTCAGTACAGAAACAGGCTATTTGGTCCATCTAGTCAATGCTGGAAAAAAACATTTAAGGTCTCTACTGCAACTACCTGCAGTGGGACTTTCACCTTCAGACCCCTACCATCCAGGCTCCCATCCAAATTTCTTTTAAATGGTGAAACTGAGCTCATATTCACCACTTGTGCTGGCAACTCATTTCACACACTCATGACCATTTCAGTAAAGAGCTTTCCTCAATGTTCCTGTTAAATTTTCACCTTCCCCACTTACCCATGAACTCTGGTTGTCATCCCACCCAACCTCAGTGGAAAAAGCTGCTTGCATTTACCCTATCTATACCCTCATACTTTTATATACTTCTAACAGATCCTCAAAGCAATGTATAATTTTCTTGTTTATGTTTGGAGCCTTTTTTAAGTGTATAAGATGATGAGGGGCATTGATCGTTTGAATAGCCAGAGGTTTTTTCCCAGGGCTGAAATGGCTAACATGAGAGGGCATAGTTTTGAGGTGCTTGGAAATAGATACCAAGGGGATGTCAGATGTAAGTTTTTTACACAGAGAGTGGTTGGCGTGTGGAATGGACCGCTGGCTATTTGTGTGAGTGTTTCAGTTACCATGGGGCCAGGATTCCAAGTAGCTCAGTGGGAACAGGGAATAATACCAATGGAGAGAGTCAAACTGAGCCAGGTCACAGATTGGAGACGGCAGAAATACCCCATTCTTATAGAGACAGGAAGAGCATCAGAGAGTTTGATGGTCATTCCAGATACCAGCACTGTGCCCAGTTAGAAGATGATTTCTCTCCAACTTGTGTTGAACTTCACTGTAATAGTGTGATGCAGGAATACACTTTGACAACTCAAGTGACCTCATCTGAAAGGTTTTCCAATACCAATTGATGGATTTTGTAAATCTTTTTACAGGTTAAAAATGACAAGGAATTTGTCTACTGGAATCTCGAACAGAACACGCCAGTTTTGCTGTCTCTGTCCAGATATTTAATAGTCATAGTCATACTTTATTGATCCCGGGGGAGATTGGTTTTCGTTACAGTTGCACCATACAGTGGAAGAAGTGGAGCAATGCATTCACTCAATCATCCCTCCTGCTCAGACTGTGGGGAGGGATTCTCTCGATCATCAGACCGACTGGCATTCCCGTCATTTTACACAGAGGGGAATCCATTCATCTGCTCAGACAGTGGGAATGGATTCAATCGGTCATCTCAACTGAAGGTACATCAGCAAGTTCACACTGGGACAAGGCCATTCACCTGTTCTGTGTGTGAGAACGGATTCAGGCAGTCTTCCCACCTGTGGACACACCAGTCAGTTCACCCTGGGCTGGGGCTGGTCATCTGCTGAACTTGTTGGGAAGAATTCACTCGATCACCTGACCTAATGTCTCACCAGCGAGTTCACACAGGGGAGCAGCCGTTCACCTGCTCGGACTGCGGGAAGGGATTCACTTGCTCATCTAAACTGAAGGTACATCAGCGAGTTCACACTGGAGAGAGGCCATTCATCTGCTCGGACTGTGGGAAAGGATTCACTCAGTCATACCATCTGCTGACACACCAGCGAGTTCACACTGGGGAGAGACCGTTCACCTGCTCAGACTGTGGGAAGAGATTCACTTGGTCAACCGATCTGCTGACACACCAGCGAGTTCACACCGGGGAGAGACCATACACCTGCTCAGACTGTGGGAAGGGATTCATTTGCTCATCTCAACTGAAGGTACATCAGCGAGTTCACACTGGGGAGAGGCCTTACACCTGCTCAGACTGTGGGAAGGGATTCACTCAGTCATCAAGCCTACAGAGACACCAGCGAGTTCACACTGGGGAGAAACCATTCACCTGCTCTCAATGTGGGAAGGGATTCGCTCAGTCATCTAACCTTGTGACACACTACCGTGTTCACACTGGGAGGAAGTTTCAATAAGCTGCATGCTGGGTATTTGTCCATCACTGTTGCTGAATGCAATTTCGAGAGTGACTGTCGGTGCTGAACTCTGCAATTATTGCTGCTGCTCACCACACCTCGAATGGCCGACGCTTCACTGGAAATGTCTGCTGGGGAGGGAGTGACGGCTTTGGTAGAAGTGAGCACAAGAGAGGGAGGGAGGCGAGGATTTAAAATGGGCGAATCCTTGGTTCATGTGGCCGCCAGGGATGGAGTGAGACACTGCCTTACAATGGCCTCTGTCGCTCACAGAATCTATGGCGAAGGAACATGCGGTGCCCGTGGATACAATATGGGGATTGATTGTAATAACAGTATTTTAATTTGTGTTTTATATCGTCTTAGGCATTGTATATATGTTTTAATTCTAATAATGTTGTCATTGAATAAACTTATGTATATATCTCAGATATTCACACATACACATATAACTGTGGATTTTGGGGAGGAAGGGTGAGGGGATTGGGAGGAAGAGGAGTGACGGGACGAGGAGTGGACTGATGAGACGGTGACCGTGGCAAAGTCACTGACTCAATAGGGGACGAAAAGGGGAGGAGACAGTTCCTGTCACAAACTGGTGGCCGACATGAAGAAGATAAAGTCGGGGTGAGGAAGAGTGAAACGTCAGGAAAGGAGCGGGACTGATGGGACGAGGAGGGAGGGGAAGTGATGGGACGGGGAGGGAGAGGAAGTGATGGGACGGGGAGGGAGGGGAAGTTATAGAATTTGAAGGGAGGCAGGGGGCTGATAGGACAGGGTGGGGAGTAATAGGATGGGGAGTGCGAGGGGTGACTTACTCAATAGTGGATGAAGGGTGGGTGGTGATATTTCCTTCGCTAATAAGACGGACGGCAGGAAAGGGGAGGGGTGTGCTCGAGGGGCAAAGGGAGAGCGAGGGGTCAGGACGCGGTCAGGGCTGATGGGACGGAGAGTTGAGTGTCGTAACGGAGGGAGAGGGGAGAAACTCACTCAACGACGGAAGGAAGGGATCGGGTGGGGGAGCGAAATTTCCCATATGGAAATGTTCACCACCCAGGATGTGGTGGGTGGCGGAAGAAAGGACAAGGGGACAGAGAGGGGAGGGTGTCAGGGGTGACGGGGAGAGTTGGGGAGTGACTCACTGGGTAACAGAGAGAGAGAGAGAGATAGAGGGCGACGAGGAGAGGCGGAAATTAACATCGTAAAATGGTGGCCACCCAGCAGAAAGTGCACATGCACAACATAGAAGTGGTGGGGAGAGGAAAGCGAGTTGTATGCGGGAATGGGTTTGCGGGTGATGGGATGGGAAATAGGGTGACGAGATGATGAGTGTGAGGGAGTGACACATTTCGTGGTGGAGGAAGTGGGAGGGGGGGTCATACACTGTCACAAAATGGCTGTCGGCAGAAGGTTAAATAGAAAATTGCAACAGCGGGCACCGAGGGAAAAGAGAGGAGGAATGAGGAGTTGAGATTGAATAAACAGGGAGGGAAGTGAGTGGAAGGTGAGGAAAAGGTTGTGCTTCATTCTACGATGCTGGGGGAGCAGTTGTCAATGGTAACCATCACAGAACGGCCGCCAGCCAGGGTGAGATGGGCGGTGAAAGAGGGGACAGAGAGCGGAGTGTGTCAGGGGTGACAGGATGCCGAGGGTGGGACAGGGCGACTCGTAACAAGGAAGCTGGAACACTGGGGAGGAATGTAGGTACGGGAAGAGGTTGGCACCGTTACCACCCCTTCCCATCTCCAAAATACCGCCTTCACTGTTTTCCCTCCCCTCCCCCCCACAGGCCGCTCGGCCCGAATCCTTCAGGCTGTCCCGTGCAGTATTCACCCGTCAGTGAACGTGACGTCACCGAGGCCTGTCAAAGGCAGGAGTGGGCGCGGGCTCGCTGGAGAAGATGGAGGCGAGGTCTGTCGGTGCGGGCTGGTTAGCAGGGGTCGGGGTGAGAGGGAGGGATCAGATTGAGGAGGGGAGGGGAGAAAGAAAAGGTGAGGAGAGGAGACGAGATGAGTAAAACCATCATCGCCTCTTCGTCGTCCATTACCCACTCCCTCAGCGTCTCTCTCCCTCACTCCCCTCTCTTCCCCCTGTCCCCTTTTCCTTCTCTATCTCTTCCCCCACCTCTCTCTCCCCACCCTGTCCTCCAGCCCCTCTCACCACCCTTTATTTCGTTTCTCCCTCTGTCCCTATCTCTTTCTCTCTCTACCCCTCTTGCTCCCACCCGTCACTTCCTACCCTCTATCATTCTCTAGGCCCCCAGTCTCTCTACCCTCCCCCACACCACCTCGCCCCGTCTCTATATCCCGGGTCTCATCCCAAATCTCTCCCTCACCCCGGCTGCTCTCTCATCTACGATTTCTCTCCCTCTCCTCCTGGTCTATCTCCCGTCTTGGTCTCTCCCTTTCCCTCACTGGCCTTTCTCCCCGTCTCACTCTCCTCCCTCCCCAGTCGTTCTCTCTCCGCCCTCCCAGATTCTCTCTCTCCAACAGTCTCTTTCAATGTTAAAAACAAATTTATTATGAAAGTACATCCATGTCACCACATAGAGCTCTGAGATTCATTCTAAAAGCATAGAACATAGAAACATAGAAAACTTGCAGCACAATACAGGCAGTTCAGCCTACAAAGCTGTACCGAACAAGTCAGTTTCTTGCAGGCATACACAGAAAAAACAACATAAAATAATAACCAGAATAGAATCACTAAAATATATCTGCTGATGGAAATTAGACAGGGTTTTCTTCCTCCAGGGTCCTCCACTCTCTCCTCATCCCTGTCTGTCTGCCCGAGACTCTTAGTCCCCCTCCAGACTCTCTATCCCAGAGCACTTTCTCTCCTGTCTCTCTCTCTCCCGTCTCTCTCTCTCTCTCTCTCTCTCTCTCTCTCTGCCGTCTCCCTCTCTTTCCCCCATCACCCGAACGGTGACGTTGAGTGTGAGAAGTATGGTGGAGGTAAATCTCCCACTATCTCCCTCTCACTCCCCCTGTCTCCCCCTCTCTCCCCGTCTCTCTAAGCCAAATACTTATGTCACTCTTTTTTACATTCTGTCACAATGGAGGCGCTGGTAGATGGCAGACCCAAATGCAAGACACAGACACTGAAGTACCAGGAGCAGAACTTGACTAGAATAGGGACGTGACAGGATACAGATAAGAAGCAGGGACAAGAACGCAGACTTGGGCTTGAACGCAGAGCCAGAGATTGGACAAGGACCCAGAACCGGGATCTTGCCTCGGGCTCGGGCCCTAGAACCAGGCATGGACATGACATGACTGCAGGACTGGAGGCTGGGGTCTTGAGGCTTGAAGACAGGCTTGGCGTCTTAGGGTCTTGAGGCTTAGAGACAGGCTTGGAGTCCTGGGGTCTTGAGGCTTGAGGCTGTGGTCTTGGTCTTGAGGCTTGAGGATGCGGTCAGGGTCTTGAGGCTTGAGGCTGGGGTCTGGGTCTTGAGGCTTGAGACTGGGGTCTGGGTTTTGAGGCTTGAGACTGGGGTCTGGGTCTTGAGGCTTGAGGATGCGGTCTGGGTCTTGAAGCTTGAGGATGGGGTCTGGGTCTTGAGGCGTCAGGCTGGGGTCTGGGTTTTGAGGCTTCAGGCTGGGGTCTGGGTTTTGAGGCTTGAGGATGCGGTCTGGGTTTTGAGGCTTGAGACTGGGGTCTGGGTCGAGGCTTGAGGCTGGGGTCTGGGTCTTGAGGCTTGAGACTGGGGTCTGGGTCTTGAGGCTTGAGGCTCTGGTCAGGGTCTTGAGGCTTGAGACTAGGGTCTGGGTCTTGAGGTTTGAGGCTGGGGTCTGGGTCTTGAAGCTTGAGGCTGGGGTCTGGGTCTTGAGGCTTGAGGCTGGGGTCTGGGTCTTGAAGCTTGAGGCTGTGGTCTGGGTCTTGAGGCTTGAGGATGCGGTCTGGGTTTTGAGGCTTGAGACTGGGGTCTGGGTTTTGAGGCTTGAGACTGGGGTCTGGGTCTTGAGGCTTGAGGCTGTGGTCTGGGTCTTGAAGCTTGAGGCTGTGGTCTGGGTTTTGAGGCTTGAGGCTGGGGTCTGAGTCTTGAGGCTTGAGACTGGGGTCTGGGTCTTGAAGCTTGAGGCTGTGGTCTGGGTCTTGAGGCTTGAGGCTGGGGTCTGGGACTTGAGGCTGGGGTCTGGGTCTCGGGTCTTGAAATGCGGAGTCTGATAATTCGGAGGCTGGAGCTCAGAGACAGACTGGGAACTGAACATCAACATAGAGCCGGGACTTATCCTTCGAAAAGCCGGGACTCATCTTTAACACGGCACGAACACGAGACTGGACAGTACATAGACAAAGAGCCGGGACTTATCCTTAGACAAGCCGGGACTCAACTTTATCTCCACACCAAGATGGGACAGGTCCCTCCGTCGGGTAACGGCAGAATGGCCGGACTTACCTAATAGAGGCAAAGACAAGACATGTCCCCCCGCAGGGCAAAGGCTGAACGGCCTGATTTACCCAACGGAGGCGAGGACAAGACAAGACAGATCCCCCTGCAGGGCAACTGCAGAACGGCCTGACTTACTCCACGGAGGCGAAGGCAAGAAGAGACAAACATCGAAGAACAATAGACAGTTCTATCCCTGCTTCGGGGTTGCTCCGAGTTGCAGTTACGTCCAACGGCCTCGGCTGGCTACGGGAACAGCCGGATCCTTACCTAGCTCGGAGTGGCTGACGGCCCTTCAGCTGGCCCAGGAAACGGCCGAATCCATACCACAAAGACAGCTGCGACTACTGACAGCAAGGCTCCATGAGGGGATGGTTCCCCACCGCGGCCTAAAGATGGCAAGTGGCCGTTCTGGCCTTCCACCGGGATGTTGCTCCCAGGGGATCTTGACAAGACAAACCAGCAGCCCACACTCAACCCCAAGGCTGCTGATATTCCAAGCCCCAAGATAGGAATCAGTTGCCTATGATTAACTCAACCTAAACAAGGGACAACTGGAAGACCCAGAGTCCTGAGTCCACGGACCGAACCGTGAACCGGAATGCGGACTTCACAGACCAGACCATGACACATTAACAATATTCAAAAGTAAGCTTTTGAAACAAATTTCATCTTCCTCTCAACGAAAAACTGCACATTTTAGTTATCTTTGTCTTTGAATTTTACTCAGCTTCATTTTCGCTGAATCTACAAAATTGTTTCGAAATGCTGGAAATTATTTAACAGCACCTCACCACACCTGCTGCTCAGGAACTATGCAGAAATAATTAAATGCATGTGTCATTTCATTAAATGCCGATATCCACGAAGGATTCTGGCGTCACAAGAGAGTTTCCCTCTCCTATTAAATAGCATCTGAATCACAGAGTTCTCACTGAGCAGCCGCTCAGACACTCACAGCCATTCGCTGATCTTCAAAGCGGACAGAGAGAGCACACTCTGCGGAAGGAAGGTTTTCTGGTTCCGTAATCGAGCAGAGACCGGGAACAGCAGAGTGGAATGTGGCAGAAATTCCGAAGAATATCGTCTGGGCTGCTCAATTTATCTTTGCGACTTTGACCTTGGATCTTCGAATTACGCACAAATTAAAAGTCATTCAAGTTATTTACTACCCCGGTCTCGCTATCATTGCTCTTCCCGGTGAGTCTCTCTCCAAAGTTCAACTATAAAACAATACCTAACTGCTTTCTAATGTTTATCACCCAATTGAAATTATTGCTCCAGGTAAGAAATCTCCGAAAGTTCAAATTCTGCAACGATGCTCTTCACTGTGGCTCTTGTAATTGTGCTGGTGCAATGGCCAATGATCCATTCGGTAAACTCCGTTCAACCGTTGCTCACATCAGTTCATGAACGAGGTTTAATATTTTGCCTCTGGAAGCGTTGCTTTCTTTCAGTGGCTCCATCCTCCGTTCGAAAATATCGGCTTTGAATCAAGTTGCTTCCTCTCCTTGTGTTTGCAACGGAATTCAATCTGACTTCCAAGTGCGGATTATTCTCACAGACAACCGGTCTGACTATCAACCAGCCGCCAACGTCACCGCTCACCCAGCACCGCCCAGCTCCGTACGTGCCTGCCACGTCATCGAACAGAACATCCCGCCTTCCCACTTCTCCCAGAACCGACTGTCTATTCTAAAACCCCCGGGTGTCCAGGGAATCCGTGATCCTTTCCTCACGGTTCACCACTGGCATTCGTCCCGCTGCAGCTCCATCTCCGCATTACCGGAATTTGTGAGCAAATGTCTGAATTGTTCCACCTCTGTCCTTTCCTCTGGTAATTCACGTAATTTAAAACAATCCTTCATTCGCTTTTCAAATGTCACTCTGAGGCTTTCTCAGAATTGGGTTATAATAATGATAAAGAGAGACGGCTCATTATCTGTCTTCTCCTGAGAGGAGTTACATTATGGTGACTATAATCCCGACTCTCTTATTCTGTGGTCATTTCAAACAATATTCATCTGAATAACATTGTGCAGCAGAAAATGTAGCTGTCTGTATGGACTGAATAGCGCGATTCCGTTTGAGGTTTAGAATTCTTACTTGAATTCCATTGGCATTTTATTCAAAAAAAAGGAAAGGCATCTCGATTTGTACTATACTATCGTTAAAATATTCTCGTGATCATTCGCTCTCCTGTGACTGTCCGCCAAACGATGTCTGTATCAGATGTCATTCTACAATTAGAACTCCACAATTATAAAATGCCAATGTCCTTACTGTTGTTCTCTTTTAATTCTCGGTCAGCGCATTTGACAGTGATCTCAGTGATTTCGAGTAGTCTTTGTACAAACTGATTCCATTCAAAAACATTCATCACTAATTATTTTATTATGGTCAGCATTTCAAGTCAAGTCAAGTAAAGTCAGTTTTTATTGTTATTTCGACCATAATTGCTGGTATAGTACACAGTAAAAACGAGACAAAGTTTTCGGAACCATGGTGCAAAAGGAAACAATACAAAAACCAGGCTGGAACACGTAAAGCAACACAAAACTACACTAGACTACAGACCTACCCAGGACTGCATAAAGTGCACAAAACAGTGCAGGCATTGCAATAAATAATAAACAAGACAATAAGCACAGTAGAAGGCAGTAGGTTGGTGTCAGTCTAGACTCTGGGTATTGAGGAGTCTGATGGCTTGGGTAAAGAAACGGTTACATAGTCTGGTCGTGAGAGCCCGAATGCTTCGGTGACTTTTGCCAGATGGCAGGAGGGAGAAGAGTTTGTATGAGGAATGCGCGGGGTCTTTCAGAATGCTGTTAACTATGTGGATGTTTGCAGTTGACTGTGAACTCTGTCGGTGTTCTGAAGCGAAAAGAAAAACACAAATATCCGCAAACTGAAAAATTACTAACGGGCTGCGATGCATTGCTTTGGGGATAAAAGAGGACATTATTGTGGGTAAGTAAAATTTCAGCTGGAATGGAATAAATGCAGAGAAACGGAGGAAAATCTCTTTAATAAGGGCAGGAGTAACTGAAGGGGATAAAGAACCTTGGAGGAAAAAAATCATAGGAATATCACCATCCCAGTTAACTTCCGGCCTGTGAACATAGCCTCCGCCGCCGCAAAGTCAGATCTCCTGCTCAACGTGTCCTAGGGAGTCGACCAGTTTCTCCGAGTTTTAGGTCGGCGGCTGCGAATCAGTCAATGGGTCGTGTGAAACTTAGATAGATTCCGCTTCTCCGAATCACTCGCTCATTGAGCGAATTCACTGGAGCTACTGCAGATCGGATGATCGGTGACAGTATTTTATATATAGCGAGGATGCCGGAGACCTTTCCCCAGTACCGTAGTAATTGCATGTACTACACTGTACTACTGCCGCAAGAATAACTAATTTCTTGACATAAGATGATGATGACAAATCTGTTTCTGATACGGGTCTCTGCTATGGACTGAGAGTGGGAAGGGATCAGGGAGAGGGGCTCATAGTTGAGAAAAGCGGGAGGGAGAGTGGAGGGCGCGGGAAACACCAGGGAGACATTTTGTAATTGTCAGTAATTCGCAACATAGTTTTCTCCCGCCAGATTTGCAAGCCGGTTCTCCACTCCACGTTGACAACACGGGACTGTGTCATATTCTCAGGCTCCCTAGCTATATATATGTGCCAAAGACTGTTGCACGGCAGGACGGCGGGTATAGTGATCAGTGGCGCAAGCCTGCCGTTGATGTAAGCAGTCGTTGTTCCGGAAAGTTATTTAAGTTTCTGTAGAGTTCGTGTTTGATGTCCCATTTACATCTTCTCCCCAAACACGCCCGAAGTTGCGAAATTATCAGTGATCCTCATCTGTGTTATTCGGTGCTGCTCTTGGGTGATATCTGTCGGCAAATTTTGCCTTTGATTTTTTCGCTAATTTCACCCAGGATTTGAATCTAGTAGTTAATTTTCTCTATAGACTTCCTGAGGAGCAATGATTTACTAACATGACAGAAAACAAATCTGATAAATTGTATGTCCACTTCACAGAGAAGGCTCCCTGATGTGTGTCTGCTGATTATTTTCTATGCTCCTCGCAGTGAACCTGGTGACGATTTTAATCTTGTCGGGAGGAAAGTGCGGTCTCTCCAGAGTTGTCACTCGCTACCTGGTTGCCATGGCAGCGGCGGATCTTATGGTCGTTGCACTGGACCTAATACTAAGCAGGATCCCGCATCAATGGAACTTTTCCTCTGGGCTGCGGATACACCGGTGTGTAATATCCACGCCGTCCTGCTTTACGCCGCCACCGATTGTCCGGTGTGGTTCACCGACACTTTCACATTTGATGGATTTGTGGCCATCTGTCGCCAGAAACTGAAAACAAAATATTGCACAGGGAAAACTACGGCTGTGATTCTGGGGGCAGTGACTGCAATCAGCTGTTTAAGAAACACCTACTGGTATTTTCGGCTCCCAGGGCGTTATGCAATGATAATTCATCCATTTATTTGTATGGATACCGCGCATTATATGTCTTTATCCGTCTCAATACCAATGGAATTATTTAATTACCTCCTCATCCTGTAATCCCATTCCTGCTGGTTCTCCTGACGAATGGATTAACCGTCCGGCATGTTCTAGTCACCAGCAGAGGGCGCAGCAGACTCCGGCGTGCTGACAAGGGACAGGGTGACAGGGACCCGCAGATGGAGAGCCGCAGGAAATCCCTCGTTTTACTGCTGGTCATCTCTGGCAATTTCGTCTGCTGCTCTGCGTTGCTGCATCCTCCTGATTCTCTGCGAGGACTGGGCTCGATGCTGCAGCTTCTGAGCTGCTGCACAAACACGGCTTTTTACGCCGTCACCCAGACCAAGTTCAGGGAGCAACTGAAGGACGCGATAAAACATCCCCTGGCTCTCATTGCTGCGAGGATGTGATGAATTAGTGATGTTTCGCAGACTGGCCCAACTAATTCGCCACTCATTGCAGGCAAACTCCGCACCAATGGGAACCGGCGTAATTACGTGGTCTTCTCATTCCTCACTCGCCTTACTAACGCGCATGTTTCTTCACTCCAGCTCAACTGACGATCCTTTCAATCGTTTTTAGTTTCTGCATTCACTCGTTTACATACCCCTCTCTTACCGAGTGAACGACCTACGTTTGTTAGTGTAGATCAGTGACGCCCTTGTGGCCCGCAGTTCTGTCTTGCAAGTCCCACTGTCCGCCTGGTTCGGATGCACTGCACCGCTCCAGCGTGCGATTCTGTGTTCCCGAAACCTCTCCTGTTTAACAGCCCAGTCCCCCCAGTTCGCTGTTCGAGACTGGAGGTAAGCTCTTGTCTCGTTTCCCAGATATCGCTGATCAAGAAACACCTTGCAATCTCAATGTTAACTGAAGTTTGAAAAAAATTGATGTTAATTTTGTGGAAATGCAAATGTCAGTCCGCCATTCGGGGTGCAATTGCTGTAGTTTTTTTTTTATTAAAGCCCCAACTTGGCCGCGGGGGATGGCAAGGACAGACAAGTTGCGGTATTTCAAAGTGCAGGAAATACGGGGGAAATACAGCGCACATACTTTGGTGTTTTACCTATAGGGATCTACAGACTTAAAACTCTGGAACGGCTTGCTCCTTCAGACTTAGCACAGACCTAATGTCATTGGCGTGTGTTCTAAACTTGCCAGACTTCCCCAGATCTATTAAGGTCATTTAGGGTCAATGGACCAGCCGGCAAAATGGGCAGGAAAGTGGTGGATGGAATTTCATTCAGGTATCTGCGAGCTGTTGCACTTTGGGATGAATTACACGTTGAATGTTCGGTCACCGATGAGTGCGGTGGAACAGCGGGATCCGGAAATAGAGATCCATAATCTCTCGAAAGCGGCATCACAGGTCGACAGGGTCGTAAAGAGAACTTTTGGTACATACATAGACCTTCATAAGTCAAGGTATTGAGTATTGGAGATGAGATGTTATTTTGGAGTTTGTGAGCCCGAATTTGTGCGCAGTTTCGGTCAGCTGTCTGAAGGAAAGATATCAATAAGATTGAATGAGTTCATAGAGATTTTACGAGAATGTTTCCAGGTCTTGAGGATAGATTTATGATAGCTTGAATAGGTTATCACTTTATTTCCTGGATCGTAGGAGAATAATGGGAGATTTGATATGTAGGTGTATAACATTTTGAGGGGTATAGACAGGGTAAGTGCGAGCAGGCAATCTCCCACTGAGGTTGTGTGGGTCTTATGGTCATCGGTTAAGGGTGCAAGGTGAAATGATTAAGAGGAACATGAGGGTGGCGAGAGTGGAACAGGCTGGAAAAGGTTATATGTGTGAAAAAAGTACATGATATTTGTGAATTCATTATCCAAATAAAAATAAAATTAAAAAAATCAAAAAAAAAAGGAAGTGACGAGCGCCGGATCGATTACAACATTTAACAAAAGTTAGGGTAAGTACATGGACGGGAGTGGCGTGCAGGGCTATGGTCGTGGTACAAGTCGATGGGGCCCGGCAGAATAGTTCAGCATGACTACACGGGCCGAGTGGCCTGTTCCTGTGCTGTGTTTCTCCATGTCTTTAGAAATTTCCACCCAGCCTACCACACACACCATGGGATACGATCTCTCTCAGTTCGGGATATTTGTTCTTATTTACAGACATGAGAATATCAACATTATGTGTGGAGAACAGCAGCAGAATTTCCCCTTCCCTATAGTGAATACTGCAACTGTAAAGACGCTTTCCTGACGAGTATCGACGGGGAGTATTAATTTTGTGTCCTTTACCATAACTTCTACTCTATGTTTAGATTGCACGTAGAGTCCCCCTGCGGTACCAGCACTTTCCACCAGCGTTTGCTCGCCCATGCTATGCTGAAAATAAACACCTTCGCATTAATCTTTATGACGTCAGCCGGGATTTCCTTCATCCCCAGTTGTTCATATCGAACAATTTCCTGCACTCGACAGGCTACCGCGACCTCACGCAAACAATATGTTGCAAATTCAGGTATTTCATGAATGACAGAAAACTTTCACCATCGAGCGTGAAGATTAACGATTAATTTTATTGCGCTTCTCGAACGTGAGTGAGATCGCTGGCAGGGTTTCCTCATTCAGAGTGACCCATCATTTCAACACACAGTAAACAGAACAATCACGAGGCTGGCGGCGCGTCACTGACCACTCTGGTATTATCACTGCCTATCCAGACCGATCACTGACCACACAGACGAGCTCACTCCCTCAACTTCGGCAATCATGTTAGAAATGTTTGTATCAGTTCCATGAATATCCGGGCAGATCACCTCATTGCTCAATCAGAACTTCCCTCACTAAACTAACACTGTCGTTACATTTCCTGTCCTAACTTGGACGTAATAGCGATGTTCATATTTAAACTCGTCATTTAACACAATTTTACTGTCAATAGCAATACACCATCATCACTGACCACGGACAGTGACTGAATATCCGAGCACACTCGGCGCGTTGATATTACATTTAAGTCTAAATGCCCGCCCCCTAGTCTGGATACTAAATTGTTAATTTTCCATCAAGAGGCAAAGTGTGCAACTACAGGGATGAACTACTCAGTTATCCGTTTGCGCAAAATCAAATTAAGACAAGTTATTAAACGATCTTCAATGAAAATACGAATCCCTGTGTTGCTCGAATCACAGGATACTTCAGAAATTATCGGTTCAAAGTAAGACTATCATCAAAGTCCGTATGTATTTTCATATCCTATCTTCAGATCTTTTTCTTTGCTGACTTTTACAGAAGGGTGAGGAAGGAAAATAAACGTTTCTTTTCCGAACTGCCATACATAAACAGAGAAACGCTGCAGCAACTGATGTACACAAAATCCCCACAAACTCTGCAAAGAATCCTAATACTGAGAAGGTGCGTTTTAAAGACTCGTGAATGTGAGTCTGTACTCAGCAGGGAATCAAATCAAGGCTGATCTGCAGACGGGGAAGGACGTGGATCAGTTCCTATCGGATCGGTACAAACTCTCAACTCGGCATACTGACCGCGTGTCTGTGACTTCCTGGAGCGCTACCACCGCGATTGGAGAGGTCTGCAGACCCGACATTAACTGAATGCAATGCTGAATTGTTAGAGCCGTCAAATCCATAATTTGGACGTTCAAAATGACACTTTAGTTCAATAAACAGAACAGTCTGTGCTTTTATAAACACTTCAATGCTGTCGTGGGGAATAACAGAGACACGAGTTATTTTGTCAGACATGGGTACCTCATCCTCCCTTTAGAACACATCTTCTTATAGAGGAATCTACCCTGCGCCATCTGAACTGCTGGCTGAAACTCCAGCCACTGATGCTCTGCCACCATCCCTGCTGTTGTCTCCTTCCTTTCCTCAGATACTTCCGGATGCCTCTGAATTGATTTTGATTCCACTATGATACCGACACATCTAATTTTAGCTCGTCTCTCTCAGAACACAGGATGAATCCTCTTCCATTATATTATGCTCATTGTCTCATTAGGAGTTCCTTTACTGTAATCAAATCTGGTTCATTACATGACGCCCACTCCAGAAGTGTCATTTCGTTGTGGGCAGACCCAGAATCCGTGTTCAAAAAGCATCTTCATTCTGCATATTCCGTCTGTAAACTTCTTCCTATTTTTCCAGATGTTCAAGATCCCGCTGCTATCCTTAACAACCTTCCCCGTTGTCCATTACGCTTCCAGCCTTAGTATCATCCACAAATTTACTGACCAAATTTACCTCATTATCATCTCGATCGTTAATAAACATCAACGGACCCGTCACTATTCTTCCTTTATCAATCCGCCTGGTAAACTTCGTGGAAAACTCCATAAGATTAATTAGACACAAGCTACCGCGCTCGGAGCCCTGTTGGCAATCCTTAATCAGACACTGTCTTTCATATCCCTAAGTATACCTTTCATGTTCTATATTACCTATATTTACCTATTATGTTCTATATTAGTCACCTTTTATGTTCTATATTACCTATATTTACCTATTATGTTCTATATTAGTCACCTTTTATGTTCTATATTACCTATATTTACCTATTATGTTCTATATTAGTCAGGTCCGGCTCAGCGGCTTATAATTACCAAGCTACTTCTTACAGTCATCCATGAACAACTTTAGCTATCCTCCAAAACTCCATTCCGCCGGCATCTCAACCATGGCTAAAGATATATAAAATTCCTTTACCAAGGCCAGTCCAATTTCATCTCTCGCTTCCCACTGGGTCCGCTGGACACTTTGTCAGGACCTGTGGATTGATCCACGCTAATTTGTCTCAAGACAGCAAGTGCTTCCTCGTGGTTTCAATGTCTGGCAGAAGGGAAGAAACTGTTCCTGAATCGCTGAACGTGTGCCTTCATGCTCTGTACCTTCTTCCGGACGGCAGTAATGGGAGGTCGGCATGCCCTGGGTGATGTAGGTCAGTAGTAATGGACATTGGGTTACGATGCACCGGTCCTTGTAGGTGTCTTGAATCCTGTGGGGGCTAGAAAACGAAATGGACCTGACTAATTTTACAATTCTTTGTAACTTCAATTATTCTGCTGCAGCCTGTCAGAACGGTCTCCACAGTACGAGTGTAGATGTTCTCGAGTGTTTCCGGTGACAAGCCAAATGTCTTCAAACTCCTGATGAAATATAGCCACTGTCTTCCCCTCTTAATTGTTCTGTCGACATGTTGGGACCAGGTTAGACCCTGGGAGACTTTAACACCCAGCAATTTTGAATTGTTCAATCTCCCCACTTCTGATCCTCCTATGGGGATCCGTTGGCGTTTCTTTCTCTTTCCCTTCTTGAACTTCATAATCAGGTTTTTCGTCTCACTGACATTGTTGTTGCTGCGACACTGCTCAATCAGCTGGTATATCTCGCTCCTGTACGCCCTCTGAGATTCTACCAACAATGTTGTGTCATCAGCGATTTTATAGACGGTATTTGAACTATACCTAGCACACCGTCGTGTGTATAGAGGGACTAGAACAGTGGGCTGAGCACACACTCCAGAGGCGCGCCATGCTGATCATTAGCGGGGTTGGGGGTGGTGGAGGAAGTGGTATTATTTCCAATATTGTGGTCTTCCGGTTAGTAAGTCCAGGATCCAATTGCAGAGGGTGGTACAGAGGCCCAGATTATATAGTTTATCATTCAGAACTGTGGGTATGATGGAGTTAAACGCTGAGCTATATTCAACTAACAGCATCCTGACACAGAGGCTCCCCCCCCCCCAGGTGATCTAAGGCCATGTGAGGAACCATTGAGATTGTGTCTGCCGTAAACTACTGTGGCGATAATCAAACTTCAGTAGATCTCTCATTTACTAAAACGGACTAAAATTGGTAATCAAATCAAAAGCAACAATCTGAATTAGACCTTGGCATACCTTTTATGCATGAGCGATTTGAAATTATACGCTCCTTCGTCAATAAAACTGACATAATTAATTCAAATAGTTGAACTATTTTCTGACGTTATAAACATGATCTTCGGATTAGATACGTGCAGAATATTAAGCATAAAGAAAGGTATAATGAGACTAACAAAATGCAAAATAAATCAGCAGGATACAATGCGAGAGATGGAGAAAGTTTTGAGGTTCTGTGATTCAGAATTTCAGCACTTGCACAAATACATTTATTTACGGAGTGACCCAGACCAGATTCAGAGGGCAGTTGAAAGTTCTTCTGCTCTTTCCCGCTAATTTAGTTTTGAAATTGTTTGGAAGTCTGTACCCGCAGGAGAAAGAGTCAAATAACTTCCCCATTTCGGAATCAGAATCCGGTTTATTATCACCGGCGTGTGTCATGAAAAAATAAATCCACATCTGCTCTGCAAACATATGAATAAATTATACTCTGTGAAAACGTTCCTGTCCTCAAACAATACTTTTGTTCCCAACAGTTCAGCTTTCCCTTTCTTTCAGTAAAAGACTCTCATTTCCTGTTATAAGTTACACAGAAACATAGAAAACCTAAAGCACAATACAAGCCCTTTGGCTCACAAAGCTGTGCCGAATATGTACTTAGTGAGAAATTACCTCAGGTTACCCACAGCCCTCTATGTTTCTAAGCTCCATGTAGCCATCCAGGAGTCTCTTGAAAGACCCAATCCTATCCACTTCCACCACTATCGCCGGAAGCCTATTCCACGCATTCACCACTCTCTGAGTTAAAAGCTTACCCTTGACATCTCCTCTGTACCTACTGCCCAACATCTTAAACCTGTGTCCTTCTTTGGCAACAATTTCAGCCCAGGGTAAAAGTCTCTGACTACCCACACGATCAATGCCTCTCATCATCTTATACACCTCTATCAGGTCAGCTCTCATCCTCCGTCGCTCCAAGGAGAAAAGGCCAAGTTCACTCAACCTGTTTCCATATGACATGCTCCCCAATCCAGATAACATCCTTGTAAATCTCCTCTGCACCCTTTCTATGGTTTCCACATCCTTCCCGTAGTGAGGTAAACAGAACTGAGCACAGTACTCCGAGTGTTGTCTGACCAGGGTCCTATATAGTTGTCAGTTGTTTGTTTATCTCCCTTCAGTAAAATGTGTTTTACCTTGCACATTAACTCACCCAAGTATCCAAAATTGAAAGCGCATCGATCCATTCTCGAAGTTGCATTACCTGAGCCTTTGGAGTGATCTGGCCGTGGCTGCCAATCGCGACATCCAATCCCTTTCTGTATTGTTCGGAGTTTTCCATTTAGTTAATGTTTCAGTTTCCTTACTATAATCACCATTTTACTGGGAGACGTTTTTTTTTTTTGCCTTTTTTTCCTGTCTGGCTGAACTTCTCTAGTTTCAGCACAAATCGAAACCCACACTGTGAATGAGATGTGATCGTGCTCGGCCCAATTTTGCTCTAATTTGACAACAAATCAGTCCCCATGTCCTATTGACCTGGCCGTTTGATGGAGTACATAACGATGCAGCTGCCCCTTCGTCTAATTCGAGATGTCTGGAAACGTACTGTACAATCCAGAATTGCTATATCACTTTAAAAACATTAAGTAATCAACAAGTAGTTTCCATCTGCTTAAATATCACAACCGTCTCGAAATTGTTGCACAGGTTACCCGACTTCCTTTCACATTAGCCTTTTCTAAACGAAATGGTGTAGACAGGGTGTGTTTGGTGTAAATTCAGTTTAGCAATCCGGAACTCCCATCTGCTTCTGGGTGAAATCACAATTTGATGAATGCTTTCAAATTCAGACATTTGAATTTGCGTACTTGGATCCAAACGTGAGAATCCGTCTCTGACAGACAAAGCCGTATCTCACTTGTGTATTACTGAGGCTACTGGAAGCTGCTGGCTCTCCCGCTGCTTCTTTTATAATTATATTTCTATGATCACCCAGTAAAATGAGCCGAGAACAATCTCTAATGGTGCTGCGTCATGGCCCAGTGGGGCTAAATCTCATTTAGCCATGAATGCTTATTTAACATTAAACTAATTTATCAAAAGATCTGTCGGTGGTAATGCAGACCCTCTCTCAGAGTTTATCCGCGGGAGTAGTGTTTGGAGATAACGAGTATCACTGTGATGCCAACAGAGGTAAACCCATTACATTAGAGTGTTTGTTGCAATTAAAACTGATAGATTTTCAGCAAATCTGCAGAATGTATAATAATCATATTGGCAATGGCGATCTGATCTCTAATCCGGCATTGAAGGAAGATAAAATGAATGAAATTCAGATTTTCCGGAGTTATTTGCTCTCCTGTATTTACTCTCCCCGTTCCTTGCTCTCCAATGTCATTGATCCATACCTCCCGTCACGGGGTGCGGTATCGCTGACAGGGTCGGCAACGATCACAGAGCCTAATTACAAATGAACTGAGTACAGTGTTTGTAGATATCAGTAGGCAGTGAATGTCTTCACCTTTTTGATGGGCTGGACCAGGCCGGACCGTAGGTTTAGACAGCTGAACCTCCCCAGTGACCCAACTGGAATATACAACCACATGTCCCTCTGGAACTAGCTTTCCTAACTAAGTGGGCGGGGGGGGGGGCGGTATTCTATTGGTTTACTGAGCTTAATTCAAATTGCCAGAAACGCTGTTAAATTGTGAACAAATTCCTCGATACTCAACCATGCCAACAGCATGACGGAATAAAAACACATTTCCACCATGATTCGTGAGTAGGACAATCAAAGTGGATTTATAGATGTTTATATTCCACACTGTCAAAGTTTCAGCAGGAAGTTCTGCAGCTGATCCACTTATCCTACAACCGTAGCTGTTGC
This sequence comes from Mobula birostris, assembly GCF_030028105.1. Taxonomy (NCBI): domain Eukaryota; kingdom Metazoa; phylum Chordata; class Chondrichthyes; order Myliobatiformes; family Myliobatidae; genus Mobula; species Mobula birostris. The sequence continues at coordinate 17,087,174 of NC_092382.1, forward strand.
CGGTCTGCTGAAGGAAATGAAATGAAATGGAAGCAGGAGAATGAACCTGTCGCCTGTGACCACACTGGATGAATGGAACAAGCGCTACTCCAACTATTCCTGGAGGCGGCAGTCATGAGTCATTCATTGTTATGAAGATGGATGCTTTTTGGTATTTCACATTATCTTCGGCGGAACTAACGTATACCTGCCAATTTTGCCTTAGTAAGGTAAATTACAATATTAAGTGTTACTACTCATGTTAAACTTTCTTTTCTTGCCAATTAAACAAAATTTTCCAATACAATTGCTAAAATCAGTTGACTTTCATTTATATGAAAAGTTCGGAAGGATAGGGGTTAGATTATCCTTGAATGATGGAAGATGAGAGAGAATCTGTCAGGGAATATTAAAAAAAAAGGAGCGCAGAAACAACGGGCCGCATTGTGAATGGTCAGTACGGGGTAAACACAAATAATGCGCCTCGAATCAAAGCAGCTTTCCAAACAGAGAAATAAAATGCCGCAAAGGGTCTCTATCGGTCGTCACTTCGACAATTTGAATTTCTAAAGTGAAATCGCTTCCAAAACTAAAAAAAAGAAGTAAACGGGATAGAATCCTCCAATGATGCAGTGGATGAATAAACAAATGGGATAGGTCCCGATTTCCAAAAGGTATATAAGATGATGCAAGACAATTGACTGTCAGAAAGATTAAATATCTTGGGATAATAGAAACTGCTTCTGTACAGAAACAAAACAGAACACTGGTATGTTTCCTTTTTCTGGAAGGTGGAACAGTTACACTGGATTTCCTCAGAGATCAGTTGCAGCAGAACTTTGTTGCTCGTAACATTAATAAAGAGCTGAGTAAGTCTGGAGTTGCAAAACCAGGTGATGCAGGACGAGTAATAGAGTAACGGGAAATATGGCATTTAAAATTCAACACTGAGGACTGAGCAGTGTTGTATTATGAATCCCAATGAAATCACGCCTCTTGTACCACATTCAAGCACTGACGACTCATGTTTGCAACGAGACACATTGACCTCGGCTCGGCTTCAGTTAACAAAACAGACAGCACAACTCCTCCACAAGCCTCTTCCAATCCCCCAACGCCTTGCACGCTACCGGTACCCATTGATCCAGAAATTTCCACAAGCCTCCACCACTGACACACGCTCTCACACTGAACACACCCATCCTCCACCTGCTCCCACTGACCTCAACTCTCTGTAAGATCTCTTCCCAGTGAGACGGAACCTTGTCGAGCAAAACACAATGAGTCCATTCCATAACCACGGGTCCTTGCCACTGAAATCACGGACACCAGAAGTTTTACACAAGCCCAATTATCACAGCAATTCACTGAGCTTTCCTTCAGAATCTACGTCTTCATGATCGACGTATGACAGTGACTCCATTCCTTCCCATCAGATTTTCCGCTGACCTAATCGTTCCAACAGCTACGCCGTCACATTAACCCCTGATCGGGCAATCACACATCGGCCGCTTCATTGACCTACATTCCACCAGACCCTCTACCAACCACACACCTCCAAATATATTGCTTACTAACCCAATCCTCGACAAACTGTTCCGTTCTGAAACCTCCTCTCCAACAGCTTCCTCTACCACAGCACATTCGTGATAGTTCCATTGAAACCATACCTCCCCACTGGACAACAACCCCAACACATCCCGACTAGTGCCCACTAACCCTACTCATACCGACATTTCCCAATGACCCTACACCTCGCCACCAAACTCAACGGGTTGCCCGCTTCCCCATAGGTTTTCCATGACACCATGAACCTTCCACCTTTCAATGAACACCATATTTCTTCCACCAGCTCCCACTGACTCCGCAGATTTCCACGTTCTCAGCAGTTCTCCGGTCCGTCATCCGATTCGCACCCGTTCAAATGCTTCTTGTTTTGTTTGTACGATCCATCCTGAACTGACTCTGCACAAAGTGTGAACTCCGCTGCTCAAGAAGGTACAGTCCGGGAACTTCCTTGTATTTCCTGAGGTACTATGCGTGCTATCGGACGCAATACGCAGGCCAGGGTCGAGATTTCCATGGCAGCATACAACCTCAATTAGGAGTCAGATCGAGCTTGATCTGTAGGGTGAAGTAATTGTCGACGTTTCGAATCGAAACCCTGTATCAGCGCCGAAGTTCTATCCCATTTTCTGTGTTCCGCAGCGATTTTTCTTCCTCTTCGATGGCCTTTCCAAATCTGTTGCTTTCCGGGCCTGATGAATGCGGGAGTGGGGTTGATGGTGTCTTGAACATCACGATGTGTTTTACAAAGAATAACTGGTTGTGAATTGGAAAGCGCTGCCCGGTACTGTAATGGAGATAGGTTCACCAGGAGACTTTAAGGGCAACGCAAAGACAGGGAGCCGAGTTTTCGAGGTGGATCCTATATTTGTCCGCGAAAAGACTATGGGGCTGATGACATCCGTGTTTACAGTTCACTGGGTTAATTCCGTGGCGAACAGGGATTCTCACCCCCGAAAACTGACCGTTTTACTTGCTCATCTTTGTCCTCATTCTGATTTCGATGGTCTTCACTCTTATCGCCTTGGAAACCCTGGCTTTTGCTCATCCAATCGACGTTGACTTATACTGCCGACTGCCGGAAACTGGAGGAACCGTCGTGCGGAGCAGCACCCATTCCTCTACCTTGTCCTTCACGCCCCTGGTCTATTGCCAGTCTGCCTCAGTCACTTTCATTCACCACTATTTCAGCTCTGCCCCATAGGTTTTTCAGGTCTTGCTGATTCATTCCTCTGAACAAGGTACCATCAGCCGGACAAACCGCAGAGCATCTCACACACCAGGCTTTCCGTATACACAGTTTCCCATTGATACTGCTTGGGACTGAGGTGCTCAATTCACTTCCAAGCTCCGGTCAGCAATCTGGCTTTGAAATAACTATCTTCCACTCAAACTAGAATCACGTAAACTAGCGACTCGCTTTATCAGTGCATTAAATTCATTTGGAAAATTAACCCGTTACAACTTCTCGTTCTATGAGATTTCATCCCACCTTTCTTGTATCCACATTGAAACATTGATATTGACCCGGAATCCCAAGTCACACACTCCACCTAGGAGCTTAGACAGTGAAAGTGTTTACACAATCCATAGACTGTTTAATTCACGAAGTAAAAGGGACTCCGACAATACAATAGTTTGGGACTGACAGGGTCCGGAGGAACCAGAGGTATTTTGGATCTTGGCTTTACTTCAGGATTCCGTGGTACATTCTATGTAGTGCTGGGCTGTCAGGTGCCGACCATAGGGGGACGGGCTCTGTCACAATCTCGGGTCGTCGACGGAGGATTCTGACAGCTCTAACCTTGCTTCCTGTTTCGTGTGTTTCTTAAAAAAATTTTTTGGGCGTGTGTTTCCTGAGTTTTAATAATGGCAGTTATAATATATTGTTCCGTGTTTTAACGTGTTATAGTTGGGTCTTCGCTCGTTTCCATTTCAGTAGCCATTGTCCTCGGGTAGCACCAATTAACTTTCCTCGGGACTTTGCGGGTGCGCAATTCAGTATGCTTGGACTTTTGTCGCTTATCACAATGTTTACCTGTACGCTTGTCACGAGTCGGGGTTTTACTTAGCTGGACACAGATTCCTTTGTACCCTGGAGTGCATTTAAAGTGGCGGTGCTAACCCTTCGGGGCTCCGTCGTACCGTCCTTGCCTCTAATGACATTATGGTTCAATTATTTTGAATTATACAAGAATGTGTAATTTCTACTGTTTTGTTTTTTTTTTTCACTTTGGTAATAAAATTTCCAGTTTTGTTAAATCTTTCAGTGTTCAGCGTGACAATACAATTCATAAATTCCAAAACGCGAGCAGTTCGCATCTAAACCTCCGCTGTTTTGACATGAAACAATGTCATACTTTTGGGCCGCCAGAAACCTTACAGACTCTATTTCAGAGGTTGTTTTGTAACAGTGAATCCTTTTGCAAGTCATGCTTCCCTGGTATTGAAGGCGGGACCGATAATTTAGGACCTGGAAAGAGATTTATCAAAGACCCAACATCGATCGCTGCCGCACATCACTGGTCACAGGCCTGCAATCCTAAATAATGACACCCCCCATCCCACCAGCACATTGTGCCACCTAGCACGATGTTAATTGCTGGACACTATGTATTGTAACATCCTGGAGCAGACCATCTTGCGGGAACTTGCCAATGCTCGGGTATTAAATGCCTAGCACCATATATGCTTCTAACTGTTTGTTCACCTGCTCATAAACTTAGTTCAATTCGCGAGACATTATCGCCCATTCCGGCTCTTCAGAATCCTTACTATGCATTTCTCACTTATAATATGAGGCTCACTGGCCCTCAGTTCCCTAGCTCCTCCTTCAGAAATAACAGGAATCCTCTCGTCCTCTGGTACGTCATCGATCTCTGTCGAATGTGGAACTATCTTTGCCAGAGGCGTTGATTCTCAGAAGACCCTGTGAAAGGCTGTGGACGCCCAGAGGTTTGTCCATCCATTCGCTCTTCAGGTTTCGACACACTTCGTGTGCTCGACTCCTCTTCTTGTGCCGCCATGAGTAGCGCCTCTGTGCTGCCCCTCAGCCCGGCCATTTCGTCATTGACTGGACTTGCTTACGTCAGCCGCCTCTGATATCTGGCGATGGGACATCACACGTGCAGCGGCTTGTCCTTCCATGGCCTCTGGTCCTCTGGCTCTGGTTCACCCTCTTCTACTTCCATATCCCCTGCCTGCTGTGTGAGGTATTCCCCCAGGTGCCTCAGGGACCATCTTCCTGACATATTTATGGGTGTTTCTCATTTGTTCCATGACTGTGGCCTTGACACTTCCAAGTCCCCGTCGTCCTTTATTCCAGTGGGTGTATAGTCGCTCGACGATGGACTTTGGATAGAATCCTCCATGTCTTGTTAGTAGTCTCCGGGTATTGATATCAGCAGCTTCCAGTTCGCTCCTTGGCCAGCACAATATTGTGACGGGGTATCTTATAACCGCTGGGGCGAATGTGTTGATGGCTCCGATCTTCCTCTTCCCATTCAGCTGACCTTTTACAACCTGTCTCACTCTTTGGAGGTCTTGGATTTTTCATTATTTATTGTGTCCTTATCGTGGCTTCCATGCGTCTGCAGGATCCCTAGGTATTTACAGCTGTCTTGCAGATCTGCTGTGTTGTCCTTAATTTATTAAAGCAAATGCGCTAAGAGCTGTCTTTACGATCCTACCTAATCTTGATGGCACTTTCAATGAATTATATATCTGTACTCACCGATCGGTCTGTTCTACCACACCCTTCAGTTCAGTTCCCTATTGTTAACCATACAACTCCTAACCTGGTTTTTCCACCCATATGATGCACCTCACACTTGTCTGCATTAAATTCCATCTCCCATATTTGGGAATTTTCTTTTCCCAAATTGCAGGCTTTGACAGCCCGCTTTGCTGTCCACTGCCTTTCACGTCTTGGTGTCATACACAAATTGGCTGATTCAGTTTACCGGTTCATCACCCAGATCGCTGATACAGATGCCCTGCATCAATGGACGCAAAGCAGTGTCGTTCAGCACAACGCTAGTCACAGGCCTCCAGTCAGAGAAACACCCATCTACAACCCCTCTCTGGCTATTCCGGCGAGGCCACTGACTAAACAAATTTACTACCTCATTCTGAATGACAATTGGGACTGATTGAGCAAACTCCCAAGCGGGTCATTGGCAAAAGGCCTTGCGAAAGTCCATGTGGACAACATTCACGGCCTTTCAGGTAACTATAATTTCCTGGCCATGACATCTCAAACTTTGACATTAATGTGTGGTGGACAGTCAGTTGCTTCACGGATGAATGGAATCACCAGAGCCTGTGAACGGAAAACCCTGCAAAAAGTACTCGACACGGCCCAGTCCATCACTGAAAAAGCCTAACTCCCGAGGTTGAGCACATCTAAACAGAGCGCTGGAAAGCAGTATAAATCATCACGGAGCTCGCCGTTCAGGCGATGTTCAGTTCTCGCCATAACCATCAGAAAAAGCTGCAGGAGTCTCGGGACCAACAGCACCAGGTTCACGAACAGTTATTACCCCTTAACACTCAGAGTCTTGTACTAGAGGGGATAACTTCACACAGATTCACTCGCCCCATCACTGACCTGTTCCCACAAACTAGAGATCCCATTTTTAAAGGATCGTCAGCTGACGTTCTCAATATTTATTATTCATTTATTTCTCTTGTTATCATGATATTATCAGTATCATTATTTTATTTGGATAACGTGTCTGACAGGAAACAGTAAAATACTAGCTATGTTGTGGTTTTGAAGGTACGCTGTGGAGTGGAAATTTTGATGTTTTACAGCATGGGGAAAGTAATTTACTGAGTCCAGTCATGGTGGCGTGGAAGCTCCGTAGCCTGATCCACGACGGAGGTGAGATACACAGTTATTCAGCAGGCTGTTTGTATACGTGGCAAATAGACTACTGCCAGGATCGGCCTCCACGACACACCTGCCAGTGGTCCTGATGGTTGATGTACACCATCCGCCCTCCTCAGATAGGAAAGGCGTATATGAGCGTTCTGAATTGCGTAGGATTTTACCTGGGACCATGAGCGGTTGTGCAATATATGCATCCCAAAGCGTTTGAGACCACACACAATTTCCACTGCTGCGCCGCAGATTTCTGGAGGGGTAGGAGTGGTGCGGGGACTCCCGAAGGCGATAACCATCTCCATTGCCTTGTTGACAGTGAGGCTGAAGTTATCTGCCTGGCGGTGAGCTGCGGTCACCTCTACTTCCTCATTGTTATTGACGATGAACCCCACCACTGTCGTGTCATCTGCGATATCAACAACGCCATTACTCGGGTGCTTTTCATGCAGGGATGAGCGCAGTTTGTACATCGCTGGACTCAGCACACAGTCCGGGACCTGGAGCACCATTTCTGAAAAATAAGGAAAGCGAGAGTTGCTGTGCACACTGACTATCTGAGATCTGTTGTTTAGGAAGTCCAACACCCATTTGCACGGTGGTCTACTCAGAAGGGGAAGTGGGAGCTTCTTCAACCTGGTCGATGACGCAACCGATTTGAATCCCGAAATAAAATTCACAAACAATATTCTCACACACGTCTCAGGGCAAGCATTAAAAAGGGCCACTTTTCCGCATAATTGTATAAGGGCTAAGAGAGTTGTAAAAGAGCGCCTGAAGGCTTTGTGTGTCAATGCAAGGAGCATTCGTAATAAGGTGGATGAATTGAAAGTGCAGATTGTTATTAATGATTATGATATAGTTGGGGTCACGGAGACATGGCTCCAGGGTGACCAGGGATGGGAGCTCAACGTTCAGGGATATTCAATATTCAGGAGGGATAGACATGAAGGAAGGGGAGGTGGGGTGGCGTTGCTGGTTAAAGAAGAGATTAACGCAACAGAAAGGAAGGACATAAGCCGGGAAGATGTGGAATCGATATGAGTAGAGCGGCGTAACACTAAGGGGCAGAAGACGCTGGTGGGAGTTGTGTACAGGCCACCTAACAGTAGTAGTGAGGTCGGACATGGTATTAAACAGGAAATTAGAAATGTGTGCAATAAAAGAACAGCAGTTATAAAGGGTGACTTCAATCTACATGTAGATTGGGTGAACCAAATTGGTAAAGGTGCTGAGGAAGAGGATTTCTTGGAATGTATGCGGGATGGTTTTTTGAACCAATATGTCGAGGAACCAACTAGAGAGCAGGCTATTCTGTACTGGGTTCTGAGCAAAGAGGAAGGGTTAATTAGCAATCTTTTCGTGACAGGCCCCTTGGGTAAGAGTGACCATAATATGGTGGAATTCTTCATTAAGATGGAGAGTGACATAGTTAATTCAGAAACAAAGGTTCTGAACTTAAAGAGGGGTAACTTTGAAGGTATGAGACGTGAATTAGCTAAGATAGACTGGCAAATGACACTTAAAGGATTGACGGTGGATATGCAATGGCAAGCATTTAAAGGTTGCATGGATGAACTACAACAATTGTTCATCCCAGTTTGGCAAAAGAATAAATCAAGGAAGGTAGTGCACCCGTGGCTGACAAGAGAAATTAGGGATAGTATCAATTCCAAAGAAGAAGCATACAAATTAGCCAGAGAAAGTGGCTCACCTGAGGACTGGGAGAAATTCAGAGTTCAGCAGAGGAGGACAAAGGGCTTAATTAGGAAGGGGGAAAAAGATTATGAGAGAAAACTGGCAGGGAACATAAAAACAGACTGTAAAAGCTTTTATAGATACGTAAAAAGGAAAAGACTGATAAAGACAAATGCAGGTCCCCTGCAGACAGAAACAGGTGAATTGATTATGGGGAGCAAGGACATGGCAGACCAATTGAATAATTACTTTGGTTCTGTCTTCACTAAGGAGGACATAAATAATCTTCCAGAAATAGTAGGGGACAGAGGGTCCAGTGAGATGGAGGAACTGAGCGAAATACATGTTAGTAGGGAAGTGGTGTTAGGTAAATGGAAGGGATTGAAGGCAGATAAATCCCCAGGGCCAGATGGTCTGCATCCTAGAGTGTTTAAGGAAGTAGCCCAAGAAATAGTGGATGCATTAGTGATAATTTTTCAAAACTCGTTAGATTCTGGACTAGTTCCTGAGGATTGGAGGGTGGCTAATGTAACCCCACTTTTTAAAAAAGGAGGGAGAG